>NW_028274807.1:121929955-122254330 GCF_037043125.1 Eumetopias jubatus | reverse complement strand
TCAGAAGATGCTTTCGTTTCTCTTCCCTGCCTCCCTATCCCCACTCTCCCCTGAGCCCACGCCGCCCCCCCTTCACCCCGCCCCTGTGCTTGGTCCCATCACACCTCCTAGTCCGGGCTGGCTTCCCAGATGAGGTGGCAAGCCTTGGCACAGATGAGTCTCAGTAGATTTTAAAATCACTGTTTCCTGTACCAACTAAAATCATCTCTCATACCCCCAGAGAATGTGATCCACACTCTGGTAAATTCCTTAGCGTGAAGAGTTCAGGTTGGGTCTGCCTGGACACGAGGAGATAAGAGAATCGATGTCCCTCTGGCCACATATGAGGGAAAGGAGCTGCAACATCGTCCCTCACGAACAGCTTCAGACCCCCGAAGCCCTCCCCAGAGCCCCTAATTTCAGCAGCCCAGTGGATATGGGAATCCTCCAGAAATAGGGGGGCTCTCAAACCTAGGAACACAAATTCCCTTGTTTTCTCAGTTCCTTCAGGACAGAGACTGGAGGGTCCTCACCCACACACTTGAATCCTCCCCAAGAACCACTAGGCCTGTCCTTTTCACAACCCCCAGGGGCAAAGCAGGGGCTGTGGCCTGGCCCAAGGAACCACGGTCCTAGCTCTGAGGATGTGTCGGCAGGCAGAACTCGCCCAGCTTCTCACACCCTCCCACAGCTCCTGAGCAGAGTTTTCATTTGATTCATATTCGCCTCCACCTGCAGCCCCAATGCTCTTAAGCCTTGGGCCTTCTCCCTGCACTGACATGCCCCACTTCAGAGCCAGAAACAGAGTGGGCTACTCTCTGTTGGAGCAAAGTTCAATTTGTGGTCAAAGCAAGTAAAGCAGGGCAGAGCTAAGCTTCTGAGTGGGGCAGCAAACTCAAGGCTGATCACAGACCCTAACTCTAGCTCTCCTCCAACTTCCCTGGGTGACTCTGGGGCCCACCCCTAGATTCTGGTTCCCCCAACAGAGGACTTTTGGACTCAGTCATCTGTGAGGATGCTATCAACTCGCCCTTGAAAGTAATGCCCTGCTGGGGGCAGGCAGTACACCCTCCTCATGTGCAAACCAGCCTGGATCCTCCCAGTCACAGCCCCCAAGCAAGCCCTCTCACCAGCTCACCTGGAGCCTTGGTGTCTGGCTGGGATGCCAGGGCCCTGTTTCTCTGTCTCTCCTTCACTCTGCTGGTGGCTTCCTTGACAAGCTTTTCCCTCAGACTCAGAAATTCAGAAAACCTCCGTGCCTTCTGCTCCCGCTGGGCTCTCAGGAGGGACTCAAGGTGTCTGAGGGTTTGAAAGGGGATTCCCTTTGCATCCTAAAAAAAAAAAAAAACAGAAGTTCCTCTTTGGAGACAGAAGCCCCCCTTCTCCTTCCCCTAAGCCTGTCGTACCTGCTACTGGCCTGGGAGTCACTGTGACCAGCGCCGGGTGCTCTCTGGGAGAGGATGCTGTGAGCGTCAGAGCAGGGTGGGCAGCTGCTGCACATGCTGCAGAAAGTGTGGTGCTTTAGGGTCTGGGAGCCTCATCAAAACATGCACGGCAAGATGGTGCAAAGGGGCTGCGCACGACTCCATCGACACCCCAGCTCACAGGGCTCAGAGGGGACTGCCTTTCCACCACTGACTGCATCTGAGGACGGAGACCACGGCTTGCTCCTTTTTGTACCTCACGCACTGTCATTATGCTGCACACGTTGCTAACAATGTTTGAAAAATCAACTGCGAAAAAACAAAAGCTGGGTAACCTGCCGAGACCTACTAGAAGTTGCTTGGGCTTTTGGTATCCACCCAGAGCCCGTGAGGATTCATTCAAGGTTAGAAAGAAATGTTTTAATCAAGTCTGATCACAGGGCCATAGTTAGATGGAACAGTAGTTGAAAATGGTCAAAGATTAGAGTTTTGATTTAATATATTTCATGGGTGCCTTTAATGATAAAACGCACGTTCTGGTTGAACACGGGCATGGGGGAACAACGGCATTCAACTATTTGTACCAGAAGTAGCTTTCAGTGCCTGCCTCACCCACAGCCACTCGCTGAGTGGCGTGTCCACGTAGGCCACTGATGACGTACATTCACCCAGGGGACCCTTCCAGAGGGCAGACTGAGCCAATTAAATTCCCTGTCAGAATTGGACACAGAAGGGGCACCTAGGTGGCTCAGTAGGTTAAGCATCTGCCTTCAGCTCAGGTCATGATCCCAGGGTCCTGGGATTGAGCCCTGCACTGGGCTCCCTGCTCAGCAGGGAGCCTGCTTCTCCCTCTTCCTCTGCCCTTTCCCCCTGCTTGTGTTCCTGCTCTCGCCATCTCTCAAATGAATAAAAATTTAAAAAGAAAAAGAAAGAAATGGACACAGAAGAAAGCAGCCAATGAATGGAGAGCGTAGAGAGGTCAGGACACAGGGTGACATCCTAAGAAACCATTAGAAATGGAGAAGAGAGACCACACTGCTGCCGTGGGATGAGGAGAAGCCATGTGGGCTTATGTTCCCGGATATGAAAGACACCCCAGCTGGAACAAGTAAGATGAATGAGCCTACACCATTAAGAGCCATCAAGCATTTGTCAGGTGAAGAACGCTGTGTACCTAAATGGTAGGCAGCAGCCCTTGCCAACAGTGGCCCTGGTGCTTACTCTCTTTATCCCCATGCTTTCCAGTTTCTCTTCCAGGGAGTCCTCCAGGATTGGCCTGAACTGCTTCAGCAGGGTGGGGTTTCGCCTCAGAGCAGCCAGCACCTTCTGCTGTCCATCTCGGGAGTCCTCCAGATCTGCAGCACACGACAATCCACCAAGGTCAGCCTGGGAACCCAAAACCTCCACTCCCAAAGCCCCACTGCACCTGCCTGGCCCTCACTGGCCCGTGACCCTGGTCTCCGGCTGGCGAGCCCAGGGCCATGGGCCCCACCTGAGGGTCTGTCCCAGGTGCCGGGGTGTTTCTGCTGCCGGCTACCACTGCTTCAGACCACCGAACCGCCTGCACGATCCTCTTCCCCTGCCAGTCCAGGCCTCCAAGATCTGGGCTCGGTGCTGCCCAGGTTAGCTTGGGACTTTGGGGCTTTTGACTTGCTCTTGAGTCCAGGCAGCAGCCTGTTCCCACGCTCCGTTCGTCGCCCTACCCAGTTTTACTGAGACGTAGTTGACATACAGCAGCGTATAAATTTAAGGTATATGGCGTAATGGCTTGATTATTGTGAGATTATTATCACAGTGAGTTTAGTTAACGTCCACCCTCTCATATTGATACAAAAGAAAAAATGAAGCCATTTTTCCCCTTGGGATGGCAACTCTTGGGACCTACTGTCTTCACAGCTTTCCTGTGCACCTTCCAGCGGGGTTAGCTCCAGGCATCATGTCCATGACATCCCCAGCACTCATTTCTCCTCTCACTGGAAGTTTGTACCTTTCGACCACCTTCCTCTGACCCCCTCCCCCTCCCCCTCTCCTCTGGTAACCACAAATTATGATCTTTTTTCTCCGAGTTTGGTTTTTGGCTTGTTTAGATTCTACATATAAGGGAAATGATACAGTATTTGTCTTTCTCTGTCGGACTTATTTCATTGCACATAATGCCCTCAAGGTCCATCCATGTTGTCACAAATGGCAGGCTTTCCCTCTTTTTATGGCTGAGTAATACTCCACTATATATATCTACCTCAAATTCACTATCCATTCATCCAACAGTGAACAATTAGGCTGTTTCCATACGTTGGCTATTGTAAACAGCAGATTCCAGGCCCTGCCTGCTGCCGGCCCCATGTAATCCTGGCCCCACCTGATGCCCTCACCTGCTGCCGTACCACGTTCTGCTCTCATCCAGGGGCTCCAATGCTGGTGGGATAGACAGCATAAACTTCCTTCAAGTTTACTGTCTATAGAGATTAGGGATTCACGCTTCAATGTAGTATACATCGGAACCACATGAGTTACAAACGCACATTCCCTGGCCCCGCCCTCCAGAGAGTCTGATTCCATAGGCCTGGGGAAGGGCCCTGGAATATGCATTTTAACTTGCCTAAATGATTATGGTGGAGGTGAGCCACAGACCATACCAAGAAATATAGACCCAGAGGAGAACAAAATAAGCAATCACAATAAATATGGTCATTGCTACAAAGGGGCCTTCCAAGGTGAGTCAAGGCACTCTTCCCAAAAGTGCTTTTCAGGTCTAGGGTGGGGCGGGGAGCGGGAGGGAGGATGGGCACACTGCCCTCAGAGCTGGACCAGCCCTTTGATTCACTCAATAGACATTTTCTGACAAGTAATACGGAGAATGAACGGGCCAGTACTGGGGTGCTGGGGACACAGAAGAAGACCCTCATGGAGCTCACATTCAAGAGTGGTCATGTGAATTATGGCAGCATATTTGAATCTCCTGGGCCCCATCCCAAACTAATTACATCAGAATCTCTGAAGGTGAGCCCCAGGCCTATTTATTTTTAAAACTCTCCACGTCTTCTAACAAACACCCAAGCCTGAGAACCAGTTGTTCGAGAGCAATGTGTGAGCCTCAAAGTGTGAGCCTCAGGATCAGCACCACCGGTAACTGACTAGAAATGCAGATTTTCAGATCCCACTCCAACCCTACTGAGTCAAACATCATGGATGTGGAGCCCAGCAATCTGTGTTTTAACAAGCCGCCCCCCCACCAGGTTGATTCTCCTCCATCACATCTACACTGGGGCATGAGCCCCAACCTTGGCTGCACATTGCAATCACCAGGAGCTTTAAATACTACTGATGCCTGGAACCCACCCCCTATATGTTCTGATTTAGGCCATGGGGGGCTGGTGTGGTCCTTGGAGAGTTACAAGCGACCTGGGTGATTCTTAATGTGCAGTCAGCTGCAGACAGCCACTGGTCTCACAATGGGTCTCCAACTTGAGCAAGAATCGGGATGCCCTGGAGAGTGCATGAAAACGTAGGCTGCTGGACCCAGCCCCAGAATTTCTGAGTCCGTTTATGTGGGATAGGGCTGAGAATTCGAAAACTTTCCTTTCTAACAAGTTCCCAAGTGATACTGCTCCTGCTGATCTGGGACTAGAAGAGGCAGGCAAGCACATGAAGAGGCCGAGCACTGTGTGACCAGTGTGGGAGACCTCCACTGGGTGTGACAAGACGGGACAGGTAGGGGTCAGCTGAAGCACCCTCCTCAGCCTCCTCCTCTCTAGGACTCGGCAGCCCCTGTTGGAGATTTCGGTTCATCCCCTCTACAGACCTCAACAGGTCCAGTAACGGGTTGTGTTACTCAGCAGATACCTTCCCCCCAAAAAGGTACATGCAACTCTTATTTTTACTGCTAAGTTCCAAGATTAAATGCCCAGGGTGGGGGTGGGGGAGTAGTAGAGGACTAGTTAAATAAATTTTGGTTCATCCATCCAATAGAATATTGTAAAGCCCTGAAAAAATAATGAAACAATTCTATGTAAAGGGATATAAAATGATTTCCCAAATAAGTTGTTAAGAAAATAAATAACCACGTACAGAGCAGTATGTATAGTATGATCTTATTTGGGGAAAAGGGGGGGAATGCAGAAACAAATGTGCTTAT
Organism: Eumetopias jubatus; assembly: GCF_037043125.1. Lineage (NCBI taxonomy): Eukaryota > Metazoa > Chordata > Mammalia > Carnivora > Otariidae > Eumetopias > Eumetopias jubatus. The sequence goes on along the minus strand of NW_028274807.1, from coordinate 122,248,792 downwards.
ATCTGCACCAAATATCTTTGGAGAGATATATGAGAAACCATAGCAGTGCAATCTCTGGGTGGAAACTGGATAGCCCAACGGGAGAGAGACCTACTTCTCACTGTACACACACCCTTTTGCTTGCTTGCTCACTTGTTGGCTTGCTTTTTTTCCAAAAGCATAGATTACTGTCTCAGAAGTAAAGAAAAAAATGTTACATTAAAAAACAAAATACCATACCCCATGGTGAACTCTTTGGTGACACAATAGAACCCTTTCCTGGGTGCCATCTGTTGGGTCACTTTGGAATTGTCATATCATAACCTGGCTCCAGAGGGCAGGCCCTGGTCAGTGGGTCAGATGTGAGCGCTCCCTGATCTTTCCTGGGAGCTCCTTCTCCCCAGCTCCCCCAGGAGCTCCCCGCAGTTAGGGAACACTGCTATTTTTTTTTCACTTCTCCTTTGCATCCCCTTGAATTATCTGGTTGAGCTCTCTCTGCATATCAGACTCACCACTGAATGGACTGAATAAAAACAGGTGCCCAGTGCTGTGAAGAGGGAGCCGAGGCAGACCCCCGAGCGGCACTCCGGGCCTAAGGGCTCTGTGCTGCACGCTCACCATGCAGGATAAAACCGCGAGGGCCGCTTCGAGCCCGCACAGGGAGTCCTCACCCGCTGCTCTGGACAGTACCAGGGGAGAGGTGGTGGGACAGGCACAAGGGTCAGGCTGTGCATCAGACGCCGCTCCAAATCCTGCCTCTGCCCACCTGCTGGTTCTGTGACTCCGGGCAAGTCACTGACCCTCTCTGGGTTTCCCCATCAGTGATCCATCAGATCGCACGTTAGTGCCTGCGTGCAACACCCCCGGAACACACAAGGTGCTTGAGAAATATTCGTTTCATGTCCCTGCTTCCCTTCCTCCCAGCTTCCGGGGACCAGACAGTGAGGGAGAAACAAGCTAAACGATGAGGAGGACAAATCTGTGTCACCGGGGAAAGAGAGTCAGGCCTCACCTTCCTCAGAAGAGTCCTCTTCCATGTCCACAGCCTTTGGGCCCTTGCAGGTCCCTGAGGAGAGCCCAAAAGTTAGTGGCCCCAATGCCCCGGACCCCATCCCTGACTTGGAGGAAAGCACCGGACACCACGTGAGTGCCAGCCAGAAAGAGCAAGCCTTCCAGTCATTTCTGTACCAGGAGAGGCAGGATGGAGCCGTGGTCACAAGTGCAGACAGCAGGAGCCAGAAAGACCAGAGTTCACGGTCCAGCTTGCCCATCGCTGGCCGCACACATCACAGGGGCTGGGGGCCCGGAACCCCCCCAAAGCCCCAGTCTCCTCATCTAAAAAATGAGGATGGTAGTGCCCAGCCCACATTAAATAGTGGGGACGATGTAATGAGACAATGAACCTAAAGTGCTTGGCAAAGCGCATGGCACACATCCCAGCCCCAGCCCTCGGGACATTCGGGGCCCCAGGGATGGGGCCTATCTGACCTGCTTGCAAAGCTGGGAAAGAAACGTCTGACCTAGAGGCAGGGGATGGGGAGAGACATGGGGGTTTGGAAGAAAAGGCAGAAGGGTGGCTAAAGAGATAGGACAGAGGAAGTGGGCTGGAGTCGGAAGGGCCAGGTTCATAAGGGGCTGGCCAAGGTCCTCCAGACAGGGGCAGTCCCTATGGGTTACGGTCTCCCTTTAGATGCCGGCACATGCATCCATTAGACACCCACACACACAAACAGCACACAGCAGCACACGGAGATACCCCAGAGGAAGACAGCACATACTCTCAAACAGGCCACATTCACATAGATGTGCGGTCAACGTGCTACACACTGGGAGCAAGACATAAGTTGGTGGCTCGAACCACAGGCATGAGGAATTAGAAGCTGTTCATGAACCCCGCTCCATCAATCACTGCCCACGGGATCCTCACCCTTCCCCGGGTCTCCACCACCCCACGGAGAGGAGCAGGACAGGCAAGAATCCAGCCTGTCTGCCCCAGAAGCAGATTATCTTCTTGCCCTCCCTCACCTAGCCAGCGAGCCTGACACCCACGACCCATGAGCTGCTCTCACCGCTGCCCCCCTCATTCTACAAATTGACTGGTGGGGAACAGGAGAGAGAAGAGGCCAAGACTGTTAGAAAATACCCCATGAGAACTTACCCTCCTCCTTCCTGAGAGACATGGTCTGGATCTACAAGAATGTGGAACGGAGCAAGTCACAGGCAGCAGGGAACTCTGCTCTGCGCAGTGGGTCTGCCCAGCACCATAGAGAAGGGGCAGCCAGTGTTTCCGTGCGCACCGCCCCCCGCCGGGAACTAGAAGGAGCTCAGAGTATGCTGCCCCAACCCTCCAGCGCATCTCCTGCCATCCCTACGTGAGGGGGAAAGGCACCGAGGCTGAACGGCAGCAGCCGGGATGGCGCCGTGCTCCATTTTGCCACCATGGGGAGGCAAGAATGCCCGCTCTTCAGAGAGGGACTGTGACTTGAAGGGCAGGAGCCCCACACAAGTGCAGTGAGACACGCACACAGCAATACTACTGGTACACTTGGTGGACAACCAGGGTGAGGCGGGCTCCCTCCCACCATGTGGGCATCTGAGCTGAGGGCCCCCTGGGCAGAAGGAGGCATGAGCCGGGCAGTCACTAAACTGCTCAGCCCCCCTTTTCCAGAAGGTGCCTCTTCATCCTCCTTCCACACAGTTGCACGTGGGACAGCCACCTGTGACAATGTGACCCTGCGCCACAGCCGTAGCTGACTGTCTAGGTTGGGGAGAACTCTGAACTGGAAACATGTGAAGTCAAGAGCCAGGCAGCCAACTGGTTTTGGTTTTTCTGTTTATTTGTTTGCTTGTTTGTTTTGGCACATGGGACAGATATGACGTGAAAGCTGATCTTCAGAATAAAAGGAAAAAAATTGAAGCAAATCTAGAGAAAAGAACAGAGACACACAACAAAGGAAAACTCCTGACCACATTCATGTCTCTGGTTCCAGTTAATCCCAGACTCAGCTGCTCTCCTGCCTTGAACTCTCTGAGACGTCCTGTCTACCCTTACAACAAATTCCCTCTTCTGCTTGAGCTTGCATTGTTTTCTATTATCGACTGATGAATGACACATCCAGTGTCAATTTCCAACTACTTCCTCCTTTGCCCGCCTCTATTCTAGAGACTCTAAAACTAATTATGTGCTTTCTAACCTTCCTTGCAACTATGGTTGCCCATGTAATACAGCTTTGACCAATAAAATATAAGCAAAAGTCTTAGGAAGGGGCCTTTTCACCAACTTCTATTGTATATGGAGATGGTATGACAGCCATCTTGCAATTATGAGAGTCAAGCATGAGAACAAAAGTCAACCCACTGAAGATGGCAAAAAAGAAAAACTGAGTTTGGATTTCCAATGGCATGATTTTGCTGCTAAACCAAGGCCATCAACTGTCACCTCTTCTGATGTTACAATACAAATGAACCCCTATTAACCTATTCTAAATCCATGTATAGCCAATGGGTTCCTTAGCGAAATATTTGCAAACAAGAGTTCTGGGTAACAGAAGAAAGAAATCTCCAGACTGGACCTGAGGTGGCCAGAGCAGTGAAAGAGCTAAGTGCGGGGATGCCCAGTAAAAAGAAAAGCAGCAGGGGAGAGGGTCAGATATACTACCTGAGTGAAGTATGGCTGGGAGAAGAGAAAAGCACAAATAGCCGGGGTGCAGGAACAAGGAGACTGAACTAGATAGTGACAGGAGGGGCTCTGCTTGGGAAATCTGTGCAGAGGATGGTTTCAGAACCATGACAAGGCCCTGAGGCCACAGAAGGACCCCTCCTCTGATGGCAGAGACATCTCTCCCCTGACATGCAGCTCAGAAGGGGGAGTTGAGCCTGGACTAGGTAGAGAGTTATCAACATTAGGTGAAGGGGTCAGTTCTAGGAGAGAGGTGCTTCGTGAGTAGGTGACTTCTCATCATACTAGTTTGTCTGACAACCTCATCAGAGGCAGTTAATTTAGGAAAAGGGTATTGGCCAGCAAATTATGTCTGAGAACGCATGAAAAGAGCACAAGCTTTGCATTGCACTGCCTGGCCAGGGCTGAATCCTCCCCCCTGCCCCACCCCGGCTCTTACAGGGTGTGCTCTGTGGACTCCTCCGGCCTGTTCCATCATCTGTCACATGAAGATGGGGGGAAGCCAATGTCTGCCTTGAAGGGCAGTAGTGATGTTTAAATGAAGTAATAATCCAAGTATCAACCAGGTGCCGGCCCTTAGACAGTGTCTGGTGTTAGTGTGAACCTCGTAACACTGCCCCTCAGGACAACAGGGGCATCTTCAGCCTGGAAAGAGACAGGCTGCATCCTCATCATTCTTTTCTCTCTCTTTAGAGAGTCTCACTAATGAGACCACTGCCAGTGAGTCCCAGAGAATCAGAGGAGATCCTCACAGAGAAGAGGTCCAGGGGCCCCGAGGTCTGGCTGGGAAGAGGGACAGACCTACCATCTCCTCCTGGGAGGCGATGAGCCTGGCTTGTTCCTGGAGCTGGGCGCGGAGAGCACTGATCTGGCGCTGGGACTGGGCAGCTGCTTTCCTCTGATCCTGAGACAGGGAGGCCTGGAGCCTCTCGTTCTGCTCCTGCAGCTGGTGGGCACAGGAGACTCGGTCAAATGTCGCAGGGACCTCTGAGTGCCCAGTAGCTGCAGGGCCTGCACCTGTCGGCAAACCGCTGACAGCGGTTTTACCTGAAGCGGGGTAGGGGGTTTCCAGACCTGGGCAGGTGGCTTTCTAACAGGATGGACTACTTTCCAGTTTGGGGACATTTTCAAGCTGTGCTTGAGGGGAAGCAAGAATTGGATGCAGGCCCCTAAGATCAGGGTAAAAAGGGTCTCTGTCTAGCGTGACCACCCACTGAAGGACAGTCAGATAACCTGAGGCCATTCAAGAGTCATCAAACGGTGTTTTTAGGTAAAAACAAAAGGTGAAGAAGATATGGTCCCATGCTGTTGTAAGAGTAGAGAGAAAATGAGGCTGCTTCTATTTGCATAAAGAAACTCTAGGAAAATACACAGGAAAGCAGTACAAGTTGTCAGCCACGGGGTGGGTGTTGGGAGCAGGTGGATGGAGATGGGGGGAGAAGTGAACCCTAATATATTTTAGTACATTGTACTGAGTATGCCTTAACAGCTTTCTTCTGCTTTTGGAATAAATTAAACTCTATTTCCTATTTTAAGACGTTTCAAATAAAATAAAACCGTCAGATGGGAATTACTGGAAATGGGGGCGTCCATCACGCGCCGGCCTCTGATCTGAGCACTTTCATCTTCTGCGCTTTCTGCCAGCAGCACCCGGGGTTCTTGTTAATCAGCTTCCTCCTCAACTTGCTTCCTCCTCAGGGGCATTTTCAGAGAAGCTGTTTTGTCATCCTGAGGCCTGCTGCTCTCTGTTCCCTGGTCTCAGTATCGGAGACCCTCCATTTGGGCGCCCCCCGAAGGATGGCTGAGGCTTTCTCCCGGGTGGGGTGTCAAAGGGCCCAAACACGAAATGACCAGGCAATGCATCTGAGGTTTCCAGCACAGGTCTCCGTGGAGGGCCTGAAGGGGTCCCTGCTTAGGGGACCACACAGTAAAGCAGGTGTTGGGCTCAGAAGAAAAGGCCCGGAGGCCCCTACTCCTGGCTAGGGAGGCTACTGTCCACGCAACTGACCCCTTCTGTGGACTGACCAGGGTCAGCCGCCAGGAACACTATCAGCAACGAAATACCAGCCAACCAGTTTGAGGGGGGTAGTGGTGGAGGATGGGGATGCCGCGGGGTAAGAGGAGGTCTCAGGAAACCCAGCCCCCCCAGACCACCCGAGCGGAGTTACCTCTCGCTTCTGAGCTGCATGCTCTCCCTGAAGTTCCTTCATCTTTCTCTTCCATTCTGCTTTCTGAAAAAGATAAATGTTGTCAAACGGGCCTCTGGATATTAGAATATGTTATAAAGCTACAAGAATTAAAAAGTACTGGCTCATGATTAGGCAGAGTAGTGAAAAGAATAAAAAGCCCAGACAAAGATGGGGGTGGGAAATGGAATCTTAGTCTGGGGGAAATAGATTATTGACAACTAGAGTTCAAACAGGTGGTTAACTGCCTGGAAAAAAAATATATGAGCTTGAATCTTTATTTCATATCTTAAACCAAAATAAGTTTTAGGTGGGTCAAAGATGTAAACTTAAAAAAAGGAAGTGACATCAGTAAGATGGTGCCACTGGAGATTCCAGCTCTCAAACCACCCACAGATGAGGATTCCTTTATGGGAACCCAGGAATCCAGCTGAGAGTTCCTAGTACCTAAAAGGAGCAAACAAACAAACAAACAAAAAACAACAAAACCCCGAAAATAGATGTATTCCAGAGAAGTTTCACTTTATCTGCATCAGCTCTCTCCAAGGTGGCACAGCTCAGTGCCAAGAGAGACACCCCTCAGCCCACAGTTTTTCCCACGGAGGAAAGTGAGAGCGAGTGAGCACCTGCTGCCCCGACCTCACAGGATGCTGCCCAGGAGGCCCAATTCTGTCCCACCCCTCTCAGAACTGAGGGACAGGGCAGAGCAAATCAGCCTGTGCTGTTGGCACAGGGATCTCAACAACCAGCCACAGCTCCAACTGGCTGGTTTGTGGACACCAGAAGGTGTAAGATGAGAAGTATTTATATGCAACCAATATTAAGTTGTTATCAGCTTAAAATAGACTGCTGTAATATCAGATGATTTATGTAAGTCTCACACTAACCACAAAAAAACCTATAGCAGATATGCAGAAGATGAAGGAATCAAAGCATACCACTACAAAATAAAATCATCAGGGCGCCTGGGTGGCTCAGATGGTTAAGCATCTGCCTTCGGCTCAGGTCATGATCCCAGAGTCCTGGGATCGAGTCCCGCATCGGGCTCCCTGCTCCTTGGGAGCCTGCTTCTCCCTCTGCTTCTCTCTCTCTCTCTCTCCCCCCCTCCCTCTGTCTCTCATGAATAAATAAATAAAATCTTAAAAAAATAAAATAAAATAAAATAAAATCATCAAATCGAAAAGGAAGGCAGCAAGAGAGGAGGAAAGGAACAAAGTAACTACAAAACAGCCTGAAAATAATTAACAAAATGGCAATAAGTAAGTCCTTACTCACCATTAATTACTTTAAATTTAAATGGATTAAGTTCTCTAATGAAAAGACATAGAGTGACTGAACGGATTAGAAAAACAAGATCCAGCTACATGGTGCTTACAGGAGACTCACTTTAAGGCCACACATACGCTGAAACTGAAGGGATGGAAAAAGATATTTCATGCAAACTGTAACCAGGAGAACAGGGGTAGCTATACTTCTATCAGGCCACAAAGGCTTTAAGTAAAAAACTGTTACAAGAGACAAAGAAGGTCACTATATAATGATAAAGGGGTCAATTCATCAATGTAACAATTGTAAATATATAAGCATCCAAAATCAGAGCACCTAAATATAGAAAGCAAATATTAATACAACTGAAGGGAGAAATAGCGATACAGTAAGAGCATGGGACTTCAATGGCCCACTTTCAACAATGGATAGATCATCCAGACAGAAAACCAAAAGGGAACACTAGACTTGAACGTCACTATAGACGAAATGGACCAGATAGACGTATACAGAATATTCCATCCAAAAGGAAAACCCCCTATGGAATGGGAGAAAATCTTTTGCAAACCACATATCTGATAGGGGGTTCATATCCAAAATATAAGAAACTTCTACAGCTCGATAGAAAAAAAAAATTAATGGACAAAGGATCCGAATAGACATTTCCCCAAAGAAGGCCTACAACATCATTAATCAGCACAGAAATATAAATCAAACCACAATGAGATATCATCTCACACCTGTCAAGATGGTTATTATTAAAAAAAAAAACAAAACATAACAAGTGTTGGTGAGGATGTGAAGAAAAGGAGATCCTCATACACTGTTGGTGGGAATGTAAATTAGTGTAGTTATTATGAAAAACAGAGTGGAAATGCCTCAAAAAATTAAAAACAGACTTACTCATTTCCCCCAGATATCTCCCATGTATACATAAGATATATTTGTTAATAAACTTGTTTTTCTGTTATTAAAAAAAATTAAGGGGCACCTGGGTGGCTCAGTCAGTTAAGCATCTGACTCTTGGTTTCAGCTCAGGTCATGATCTCAGGGTCCTGGGATGAGCCCCACATCGGGCTCTACACTCAGCGTAGAGTCTGCTTGTCCCTCTCCTCCTGCCCCTTCCCTCTCTTACCCATGCCCTCTCTCTCTCTCCAATAAATAAATAAATAAATATGTAAAATCTTTTTTAAAAATCAAAAACAGAACTACAATATAATCCAAAACCCCACTTCGTGATATTGATCAAAAAAAAAAAAAAAACCTGAAATCAGGATCTCAAAGAGATACTCATCCTCCCATGTTCATTGCAGCATTATTCACAATAGCCAAAATAGGGAAACCTAATAATCCATTGAGTGATGAGTGGATAAAGCAAACATGGTACATACATACACTGGAATACTATTCAGCCTTAAAAAAGAAGGAAACCCTGCCTCAACATGAATGAACCTAGAGGACATTACGTTATGTGAAATAAGTCAGACAAGAAAGACAAACACTGTATGATCTCACTTACGTGTGGGATCTAAAATAGTCAAACTCATAGAAACAGAGAGAATGGTGGTTGCCAGGGGTTAAGATGGGGAGGTTATGGTCAAAGGGTACAAGGTTTGTTATGCATGATATATTGTACACTTAAAATTTGCTAAGAAGGTAGATCTTATGTTGTGTTACCACCACACACACACAAAGAAAATAATAATAATAATAATAATAATAATAAAGAGGGTGGGAGGAAACTTTGGGAGGTGATGGATATGACTGTGGCCTGATGGTTTCAAGGGTAAATACTTATCCCCGAACTCAATGAATCATGTACATCAAATATGTACAACTTTTTATACGCCAATCATACCGCAATAAAGAGGTACGTATGAATGAAGGAATAAATAAATAAGGCCATAAAGGCACTAAAAGGAAACACAAAAACATTTTCTTTTTAAACCTCAGAGTAGCCATAAACAAAAGATTGATAATTTGATCATTTTTACCACATAAACATTATTAATTTCGTATGGCCTAAGCCACGATCAACAAAATTGAAGGAACAATGTTGTGGGGTAAATAACCACAAGAACAGGGGCGCCTGGGTGGCTCAATCGGTTAAGCGTCTGCCTTCCGCTCAGGTCCCTGGGACTGAGCCCCGCATCTGGCCCCCTGCTCAGCGGGAAGCCTACTTCTCCCTCTGCCCTTCCCCCCTGCTCGTGCGCTCTCTCTCTCTCTCTCTCTGACAAATAAAGAAATAAAATATTTTTAAAAAATAAAATAAATAACCACAAGAACAAGAAAGAGTTGGGTTAAGTTCTATACGTCATAGAAACTCTCAAATTGGTAAGGAAATCCATAGAAAATGAGGCAAAGGATGAGAACAGAGGTCATAGAAAAAAAATTAGTTTTTCTTAATGTGAAACTTGTAAAACATCAAGCAGTAGAAACACTTTGCTGCTGTCAGTTAGACGTTAAGCTCTCTCTTAACAATCGTAGAGAGCAGAAACAGAAGCACAGCCTGATTGAGGGACCAGGCCCTTCCTTGTCATGGAGCGATCAGTGATGCAGACCATATGTAGCTGGACCGTCGTAACATTCGTCCAGTGCTGGCCAGAGCCACCGCCTGCCAGCTCAGGAGAGCAGACTCGGCTCCAGCCTCTCCAACTCCATATCCAAGGGCCTCACAGTGGCAGCATGAAATCGGCCAGGGTGGGAAATGTCATGCTACAGAAAACAGCAACTGCTACAGATTAAAGCTTTGTTAGGCCCAGAGAGTGATTGTTAGATATTTACCATCACCCACGAGACCCGCCCCAAATATCTTCAAACAGGAGACTATCACACTTGCTAAGAGTTGTTTTCAACTGGGTTGGAATCAAAATGAGGATAAACGTACCCAGTAAGGGACATAACTGTATGTGTTTTGGAAAGATCCCAGGCAAACCTGATGTTGCACCCACGTGTATCACCAGCCTCACGTGAGAACCCTAAGAATCCGATCCCATGCTTTCGTGCATTGGCAGAAGGTCTGCAAAGATAAAACCTGATGTCTTCCAACTTCCATAAAACCACAGAGCAAAACAGAGAAACTTTACTGAAAGCAACATGGCTGGCTGTGGGGAAATGGGCAAGAGCTATCAGCTCACCTGAATGTCCAACTTCTCCCTCAGGGCCCGGAGCTCCTGAGTCTTCCTGAGTCGCTCCTCAGACTCCTCATCTTGCAGTGACCCGAGATTGGACTCCACCACACTGTGGGACTGCAGCGCCTGCAGTTTCTGAAAAGCCAGGACACGGTCTTATTCAGATGAAGATCTAATCTTGATGTCATCTTTTATACCTTGAGCAACGTCAGAAGGGCATACCTTACCCCAAACTCCCGCTTGTCCTCGCCAGACATCTCCGTGCCTGCGCATACTCACACAAGTCTGCACTCCCCTCCATGAGGGTTCCCCTGAGAGCTCAGTGCTTACTCAGGAGAAGCAGGTGCCCCGTGGACGAACAGAATTCGAGAGCAGAATTTCAAGTGCACTGAAATCCGGCTGTACCCCAAACCCAGAGCTCGCCAGACATTTCTGCCCCCATTTCCTCCTCAGTCTCGAATAGGCTGAAGAGAATCAGACTCTTAGAGGCTTTGGGAGGGTCTCATGCACTCTGGACCATTCCCTGAGGACTCCCGTCCCTCCTCCCACCAAAAAATGCTGGCTGTCACCAAGACGGCATGCCTTTGCCTGGCTTGGAGTGGTGTCGCCAATACCTAGTGATTCCTGAGCTAGCAGTGTGTCATCTGAAGGAAAGGGCACAGAAAAGGGGATCCAAGAGGAGGGGTCTTGCCACCTATGGTTATATTTTTTTAAACATCTCACTGCTGCAGCCACAAAAGTAAATTATCTCCATCTCTATCACTACACAAAACCCATAAGCCCCCTATTAAAGCTTTAAAGAACTGCAAGTCCCTGAGTTTAACTTGTTATCTTTCTTGCTCAGCTTTAACTCTTCTCAACTGCTAAAGCAGTATTGGGTATAAATGTTAACCATTTCTAATTGAGTATTTTCATAGAGTCAAATGCTTTTTTAAGTGGATGCGCAACCCTCGGCTTCTGATGTGTCATTTCTGTCTTCACACTGATGCTCAGACAACCAGAGAGCAGGCTCTCTCGGCATTACAAACCTTCATGGCAATTTCCATTCAACTAGGGACTCCTTTGGCAGCTGGATTTACCCTACATCTTACCTAAGGTTCTTTCTGCAGCCAGGTAACTTGGCCAAAGTAAGCTCACAGGTTTTTGTATCAAAGGGAAAATTTTGAGGAGCAACATCTTCGAGAAGTATTTCCCTCTCACTGGCCCTCCTAACAGCAAGGGGAATCTTGTCTTATGTCATGAGATGGACGGGCTTACAGTGTTATTCACACTTATTGTAAATGAAATCTTATCTCTTTCTCCCCCAAATTAGGAAAAAAAGCTAACAAAATAATTATCCAAATACACTGAGAAGTGTGTATCCAGTTTGGTTCCTATAATAAAAGTAAAATATAAAATGTCACTTGAGAGGAGATGGGGGAGACATACAGACACAAAAACACAGCATAAGCAATCCTATAAAGGAAAGACCAAAAAAATGATGTTCCAGTTTAGGAAAATGGTGACCCAAGTTAAAAAGAAACCATGGATGGTAAGAATTATGTCCTCATTCACCAAAACTTAGAATTTCTGAACCAAAGTAAGCCTCCAACCTTTGCTGAGGAGGTTTCTGAACAACAAATCCAAATTCAAATCAGTATCTATCTATCAAATGTCTAGTCAGCTCGCACCATGTCAGGGGAGGAGTGGGAGTCGGCAGGGGTGTGGGCGAGCTCAGGAATGAGGAGCATGGAGCTGGTAAGAGCATGAGCTCCATGTGGTGGAGCAGCGTCTTGTCTCCCACATATCGTCCCTGACCACACTGCAGGAACATTTAGGGTGGGAGGGCTTGGGCCCCTATAGATAACCATACATGCACACACCCTGCAGCCTTCCCTATCCCTGGCTTCCCATCGCGGATTGAGATGATGGATCACCTAAGACTCCACTCATATCCCATGACAATCTCCTTCTGGAAAAGTTCTCCAGGTGTTTCTTTAGCAAAACGTAGAATGATTGTGAGAAATGCTACCAGCAGTTCATTTTCAAAAACAAGAGAAGATTCTCCTTGATGTTAGAAGGACCAACAAGAGCTAAATATATTCTGAAAATATTTCTCCTCCAAAACATTTTCCCTGGTATGGTTTTAGTCAGAGAGGTTTATACGAGAAGATACAGTCCAGGGATAATAACCTTTAATAAGGTTTTCCTGAATAACCTTGACAGTATACCCAGTAGAAAAGCAGAGGCTTTGAAGTTTAAAAAGTTAAGTTCAAATCCCAGGTCTACCCCTTAGTAGATGTGTGACCTTGAGCATGTTATGGGCCCTCAATGTCTTCCCCTGTAAAGGAGGAATGATAATAGTTTTCTTTTAAAGAACTTTAAAAAAGAAATAAGTAAACGAATAATGTACCTACTTTGAGAACGTTATGGTTGTTTTGTTGTTGTAAGGATTGAAAGTTATTGTAAATAAAGTGCCCCGCACAGAGGCTGGAAACCAGTAAATACAGTCAGTAAATCTTACTATTCCGTGTGATCTCCACAGACCCCAACAGAGCGCCTGGCAGGTAGGCAGCACTCAGCACATACTTGAAAAGTGCATTCATTTAAATTTTGCCTCATATCTTGTCCAGTGATGAAAGAAAGCCCTTTGCAAAAATAAAGATAATATCTAGGGAGTTCTTACTATATACCAGACAATGTTAAGTGCTGTCTGTGTGCTAATTTAACCCTTCCAGCAACCTATCTTACAGAAAAGAAACTGAGGCACAGGAAGGTTAAGTAACTCGCCTAAGGTCACACAGCCAATATGTGATAGAGCAGAGATTCGATCCCTGGCACTGGCCTCTGGTATCTGGCCTCAGTATATTAGCCCCCAGTGGCAGATGAAATAAAACTAGCACAAACTAAGAAATAAATATCGAGAATAAACAGTTTTTCAGCAAAAGAACTTTGAACGCCTTTTGTGTTGGGTACCTCTTCTAATGTAGAGTTGTGGTTGGCAACACTTTTAAATTCATCCCAAAATAATTTTTTTAGCTTGTCTATTTCCTCATATAGCTTGGCCTGCTCTTTTTCTTTCCATTCATCAAATTCTTTCTTAGCTTCTGTTTCCTTCTGACGGGTGATCTCTGCTTCCTGGAAAGAAAAGCAAGAACAATAGAATCATTAATTCCACATTATGGCAAATATTGACGAAGAAACTGCTGGGCTCCTTGTCTAGGCAAGTCACTGTGGAGACCCAAAGCATATTCGTCCCACAGTCCCCATTGTTTGGACATGGAGGGGGCCAAGTCTTATCTAAACTGTAAAGTCCCTTGAAGATAGGGACCCTGTCTTTTGTCCCTCTTTGTATTCATGGCAGAGCGGGCGCTCAGTAAATGGGTGCTGAGGAAATGAATGAAGAATGACTACATGAAGAAAGGGGTGAGGCAAGTTTACATACTTTCATTCTACAATTATCTACTAAGTACGTCCTCGAGACTGGACTTTGGAGTTTATCCAGTCTTTGTTCTCAAAAAAGCAAACCAGCAGGGTAGTGTAAGAAGTTAACATGCTGGTTCAAATGCCCTCACAGTGTGCTGAATAATGCAGGAGAGTGCAATTCTCGGCTCTACTTTTGGCCACACAGATCTGGAAAAATAAGTTGAATTTTCCTTCCCAGCCAACCTAAGATCATTTGCCACACCCAGGAAGATGCCACCCTGGCACTGACTCCCAGCTGCAGGAAACCAGCCAGACTTTCAGTCCTGTGGGAGACAGGTGCCTCATGGGTCTTCTCAGTAGTCCACGACTGGGTCTCCCCAGAGGTTCCTCTCCGGGCCCACCTGAAACTGCCGCTGCCTCTCCGCCTCCCTCTGGGCTTCCAGCTCCCCTTGGGTCCATTTTAGCTTGGCCCGCAGCTCTTCCAACACCTCCTCCACTGGTTGTTCCTGCTTCTTCTGCTTCCCTGTAGGGTCCATGCAAAGACAGCGTGGCCAGTTTCAGTGAAAACATGAATGAAGTGTGGTTCCTCGCCTATGCAATCAGCCACACCTCAGGCTGAGACCAGCTATGCCATTTCCATTGGACACTGACTGCGGGCAAGTGACATAACCTCCCCGACCCTCAGTTTCCTCAAGTTGGAAAATGGAGATAACAGCACCCAACTCAGACTGTTGTCTTGAAGGTGAAATGTGATAGTGCAAAATGCTTAGCATAATGCCTGGCCTGACAGCTCACTAAGCGTGAACTATTACTGTCACTGAAAATAACCATTTTGACAGTCCCGACACGCACAAATGTAAAGAAGAGATCGGTAGAGTTAACATAAGCAGAATACCAAACAGCACGTGCACAGTGATTATTAATACAAAGAACCTATCAATGGATCCTGACAGCCATCAGAGAGGAGTTTAACATAGTGAAAATAACTGTAGTTTTAAGTTCACTTTGTTCAGAAATACAGGATAGTAGTAAGTTTCAAATGGGAAAAAAAAAAGCAGCATGTATTATAAAGGAAACTTTCAGCCAAGGTTGCTGTAAGTGTATACTTTAACTTTTCTAAGATTAAAAAGAGAATGAATTATAAGAGAACATTCTAACTAAACCACATACTTACAAACCAAGAGTTACGGGTTAATGAAAAAGACACCAATTGTACTTGGACATTTGTTACTTTTTAAAGTACCTTTAGTGCCTATTAGACAGCACCATTATTAAAACCCGAAATGAGATATGGTTTTCCTCAGACTGGACTTTTTAGAAACAAGCAATTTTTAGATGCGGTAGAAATTAATTTGGGTTAATAATTTAGAAATTATTTGGGATATGAAAAAGGAGAGCAGGGGTATCCGAAAGGCCAGCTGCCTGAGAATAAAAAGATCATGAACATTAATTTAGCGAAAATTGCCCGAAGAACATATTTTCCTTCTCCTTCAGCACTTAACCTTAAGAAAATAATAAGGAATATGCACAAAGATTTACATACAAGAATGTAGACCAGGTGATTTGTAATAGGGAAATTTATGAGTAACCCATATAAAGTAGGAAGTAATTTAATTGTGAAATAAATTATGATAGCCACAGGATGGGATACTATTCAGCCATTAAAAATCATGTTTTCCAAGATGACTGAATAACACTGGAAATGTGATATATTAAGTGAAGATGAGCAACAGTCAAAACTGCATAGTATAGGACTATATACGTACACAGAAAAATAATGACAGAGAACACACCAAAATATTAACTAGGTGATATTGTCCATGGTTTTTATTTTCGCTTTTCTACCCTTCTGTATTTAAATTTTCCAGGTCAAGGGACACCTGGGTGGCTCAGTCCGTTAAGCGTCTGCCTTCAGCTCAGGTCATGATCCCAGGGTCCTAGGATCGAGTCCCGTGTCTGGTTCCTTGCTCAGTGGGGAGCCTGCTTCCCCCCTCTGCCTGCCACTCCCCCAGCTTGTGTTCTGTCTCTCTCTTTGGCATATAAATAAATAAAAAATCTTTTAAAAAAAATCAACAAACTTTTTTAAAAAATAAATTAATTAAAAAAATAAATTTTCCAGGTCAAAGGCATCTTTTCCAATTTTTTTATTGTGGTAAAATACACATAACATAAAATTTAGCATCTTAACCATTTTTAAATGTACAGTTTGATGGTATTAAATACATTCACAATTCATAATGTTGTACAACTATCACCAGCATCCACTTCCATAACTCTTTTCTTCTTATAAAACAAAAACTCTGTATGCTTTAAATAACTCCCCATGGACCCCCTCCCCCGGCCCCCAGCAACCATCACTCTACTTTCTGTTTCTATAAATTTGACTACTCTAGGTGCCTCATATAAGTGGAATCACACAGTATTTGTCCTTTTGAGACTCACTGATTTCATTTACCATAATATCTTCAAGGTTCATTCATGTTGTAACATGTTACAGAATTTCCTTTCTTTTTAAGGCTGAATCATATTCCCTTGCATGTATATACCACATTTTGTTTATGTATTCATCTGTCTACGGACATTTGGGTGCTTCCACATCTTAGCTACTGTGAATAATGCTGCTATGAACATCAGTATACAAATATCTCTTCAAAGACATGTCTTTTTATCAGAAAAATTCATTTAAGAAGTAGAAAATCTGTTTTTCTTTAGCAGCCTCCAATGCAGAACCAAGAAGAATTAGATATATAATAAATGCATAATAATTAGGTAAATGGTGCTGTTTTAAAACTCTAAGTCTGCTCTTTGAAAAGGAAATTTAAATGAAGAAAAATAAGAAAAAAGTTTTATTTAATGGGATTTTTATATTTATATGATTTATATTTTCATATTTATATTTATTTTATGTGTTAACAGCTATTTCTTATGAACCACAAATATGGATATAAAATATGCAAATCTCTTTATGTGGAAACATACAGCCTTGCTACTTGTTTTGGAATTTGAAATGGTAAAATTAAAGTGATTAAGTCATAATTAGCTCATGTACATACAAAAAGTCAAAGAACTGGTCTAACTGCTCCTTAACCCCATTTAAGCCCATTCATAGTTAGCATCAGAGAACAGCAGATTCATAGAAGGCTGGAAGGTAAGGACCCCTCAACGTCACAATCTGACTGCCCCATTCACAGCAAAGGCCACTGAGACTCAGAGGGGGTGCATTGACTGTGGTCACATAATAGGAAGGGACAAAGCTAACACTGAACTTACCTGTCTGACTCCCTTTTTCTCTACACACATGGCCAGAACCCTCCCAGCTCCACATGGGATGGATCCCCTGTGGTGGATGGTGGGATCATCCCCTCCTCTACTGGATGATGATGTCTGAGGGCAGCTGTGATGGTCTATGTGCCCCACACCCACTGAAAACCAGCCCAGACTCTTCCACGGTCCCAGGAGGGCCACCTGGACTCACCTCCTTCTGCCGCACCTGCATGCCGGCGCTGGATGTGGCCCCGGAGAAAGGTGGCATTCATGAATGTTTTGTCACACAGGTGGCACTGCACAGAAGGGAAACAGTGGTAAGTGCAGGATTACATCACCTGGCTCAACCTGGGGTTCTCCCAATATCAAAATCCCTATTTACGTGGGCTTTCGGGGCTGCTTCAGAAATGAAGAATTTGATCTGAACACTACCCGCGCCCTCGGGAGCTATGAGCACTACCTAGGTATTTGAGGATACTAAGGAATTTTTGTTGGTTTTTCAAGGCATGATGATGGTAGTGTTTATATTTAAAAGCGAGAGTCCTTGCCTTTTATAGATACATACTGAAATAGTTAGAGATAACACCATATGTCTAACACACTTCAAAAGTGATGTAGGCGAGGGGCAAGCAGGTAGGGGAACATGTCCAAAAACATTGGCCATGAGTTGATAACAATTGGGCTGAGTGGTGTACAAATGAAGGTTCATTACACTACTCTCTCTTTTGTACATGTTTAAAAATTTTCACAATACAAAGTAAAAAAAAAAAAAAAAGCCAATGTCCAGGGCCCACCCTAGGGTTGAGAACCACCAGAGCAGAGGAGAACAAATAATAGTATCTTTAATTCCGCTTCATTCTCCTCAAGCATTCAGACACTGCCAACCTATCATATCATCTTTTCACTGTAAAACCTCAAAACTTTTCCAACACAACTTTGCAGGCTGTTAATCCTACTCAATCAGACTAAGAGGGCAGATTATTTGCCATCTTTACACAAATGTGACAAAAATTGCCAGTTGTCCCCCCAAGACACATTTTCTCTCTTTCCTCAGTACCAAAACCCTGATTTTTAGCTGGTCATTAGGTTAATGAGAATAAACACTTTATGTGCCAGCCTCGCTTGCCAGGTGTGGCCATGTGACTAAATTCTGGCCAATGACATGTAAGCAGAAGTGACTTATGCAACTTCTAGAAGGTGTCATTAAAGAGTCATGATGAAAGTATAGTAGCCACTCCTTCTGCTGACAACAGAACCCCAGTTTTCTTCTGGGGAATCACTCTGCCCCTTACTTTCCATCCATGGGCTTTGGTCCATCCCCAGCTCCACGGTGGGACATGTGACCTAGACCAGTCACAACCCTGAATTCCTGGGGACCTGTGAATGGTTCCCAGATGGGTAGGAGACCCAAACACAGCCAAATACAGGACACGGTGAAAAACTGGCTGGGTTTCTGGGACCAAAGTAGGCCTTCTATGATGCCAGCCTTGAACTCGGGAAGGTCAGATACTGGCACTGTTGGCCCAACTTGCAACCACACAGACAGAATCTTTCTGAGAATGGAACCCACACTTGAGGAAGAGTTGCCAACAGCTACAGGGACAAACTAAATTCTGGTGCCCATAATCTGATTCCAAGGACAAGCCACACCTGAGTCCCACCGGATCTCTGGATTTTTCAGTTAAAGTAGCCAATAATTTCTTTACTGGCCTAAGCCAAGTTAAACTGCTGCTCTGGCATTTACAACTGAAAGGGTTCTGACCCTTTGTATCGTAATTAACATTGTCTCAATTACCATTAGATCCATTTACATTGTATCATATGATTCCTTCTGTCCCACCTACCGCCAAACTATGACTTTCTTGAACACCTGAGCCAGCATGACTTGTGCCTGCCTCCTCAGAGCCTGGCCCAGGACCTGGCCACCACGACAATTCATGAAAGTGCAGTGGTCCCCAGGCCACACTAGCCATGCAGATGTGAATGTCCAAACGCCGCTCTGGGTAATGAACTGTCACTTGGTTGAGTGATGGAATCACTTTTCGGGAATGGGCCTGGCAGTACCAGTCTCTTGCTACAGACTGATTCTACACACACATACAAACACACACCTCTTACACACGCCTTTTTACATCACACTGCTACATGCACACACAAACCCTTCAAACATACACACTCACGCCCTCCATAAATACACACACCCTTACACACATATATATCCTTCATTCATCACACACACACACACACACACCGTAAATATATCTTTAGGTGCACACTTCACACACATTACACACCACATACTCTACATACATACATACACATACCACACACGGATGTATGTTCCAAACATTCACATGGTAGACACACATATCCACACTGTCCTTAAACATGCACATCCTCCACACATTCACACCTGCACTCCCTCGACATGCACCCTCTCCATAAACACACACACACACATATGCACACATATCCTTCAGATACACACTTGCCACACACACACACACACACACACACACACACACACACACACACAGGAGAACTTGCTGAGACAGCTCTAACATCTGCTCCTCACCCCAGTAAGCATGGCCCACAGCAACCCGAGGCCCATCCCGGTGGTGGTGCCGCCCAGGTGGCCCGGTGACTGGGCCCACAGCCCTCCCCCTCCCCACCCTGCAGAGATTCCTCACCGCGTGGTAGCTGTGGGCCCCTGTCTGCAGGAGCAGCTGCTGCAAGGTGCCGATCATCTTGCGACGCCGGCGGCTCTCCTCTCTCACGCCCTTGAGCTCATCAGCCTGGCGACCCAGCTCTTGCTGGCCAAGCTGCTGCTGGCCCAGGCTGGCCTGCAGCCGGGCCTCCAGCTGGGCGATGTTGGCACTCAAGCAATCCTGGCAGTGCAGCAAGTACTCGATGATGAGCTGGGCCAAGCGCAGCACCTTGAGCAGCACCGGGTCCACGGGCTGCCCACAGCGGCTGCACGCCTCCCGGTCCAAATTGCAGAAGGTGACCCCAGTGATGTTCTCCTGCAGAGTGGCCACGTCCAGCTCCCGCGCCACGCGGTCCACGTCCAGGGCGCTAATGCGCCTCCAGTCCACGCTCTCAGAGCGAGGCTGGAACTTGAAGGTAGGGAGCGGGTAGGCCCCAAAGAGGGAGCCACTGAGGCCTTCAGCGGGGGTAGCCGGGGACTGCATGGGCGGAGGAAGCCTTGGACCGACCACGGAGGGAGGGTGCCACCAAGGCCACGGCAGCAGGCACAGGAGCTGAGAGAGGGCCTGGAAAATAAGGAGAGGGTCCAAGTTGAGCAAGACGCATCTGGCTGCACATACAGTACACCTGGCCAGTGGGAGCCTCAGTGGGGTGAGGGGAGGGGGCTGTGCAGCAGCTGTAGGACGCACGGGGTGCACTGACGCGGTGAGACCTGCAGAAGGCCAGGTGTGGGCTCTACAGTCGCACGGGTGTGGATTCAGATCACAGCCTCGGGCAAGTTCCTTCACATCCTTAAGCCTTCTGTGCATACTGGGAGATCACAGAGCCTACTTTTCAGGCTTGTGCTTAGGAATGAGGCAAGTGAAGCACCCAGCCTAGTATCTGGCACATAGGAGGTCCTCCTGCTAGGAATGAAGCAAGTGAATCCCCCCTCCTCTGTGCCCCGCGCGGAAGTCCACGGCGAGAGTCCCTGCCAGAGGTCTTTGTCAGAGGGACGGGTCAAATGTCTAAGTGGGTCCTTCTGCAACCCTATACTGACCTCAGGATAATGTCCAATAACTCGCCATGGGAGGCAGAGCCTCCTAACAACCACCACACCCCATCCTCTCCTCCTATCGTTACAAGATTATTGTGGACCAGGAGTCGGTTACTTTCCCCAGGTGCCCCAGCTGTAAAGTGTGATCACAGGACTATGCTTCCTCTGGTGGGATGTGAGTAAGATGATGGCCCCCACTGCCAGGGGCTGCTTAATAGAGCGGCCATGTCTCTGCACACAGGCTCTGTTCAGTCCATGATGGTCTTTTTTTCAAACCTATTGGTTTAGAAAAGAGGTCCAATTTGTTCTCAAAAGACTCAGATTCTCGGGCACCTGGGTGGCTCAGTCGTTAAGCGTCTGCCTTCGGCTCAGGTCATGATCCCGGGGTCCTGGGATCAAGCCCCGCATCGGGCTCCCTGCTCCGTGGGAAGCCTGCTTCTCCCTCACCCACTCCCCCTGCTTGTGTTCCCTCTCTTGCTGTATCTCTCTGTCAAATAAATAAATAAAATCTTTAAAAAAAAAAAAAAGACTCAGATTCTCCTCTCCACTCTCTTGGCAGACACAGAAATCGTTCTCTCTCTTTAAAGAGTAATTTGAATGTTAAGAAAAAAGAAAAAGAAGAAGATAGCAGGAGGGGAAGAATGAAGGGGAGTAAGTCGGAGGGGGAGACGAACCATGAGAGACGATGGACTCTGAAAAACAAACTGAGGGTTCTAGAGGGGAGGGGGGTGGGGGGATGGGTTAGCCTGGTGATGGGTATTAGGAGGGCACGTTCTGCGTGGAGCACTGGGTGCTATGCACAAACAATGAATCATGGAACACTACATCAAGAACTAATGGTGTAATGTATGGTGATTAACATAACAATAAAAAATTTTAAAAAAATAAAGAGTAATTTGACAATAGCAATAGGATTTTAAAATGAACACGCCACCACTAAGAATTATAATTTATCCTACAGATAAACTTATACAGGTGTGCAAAGGTGCTGTGCAAAAACTGTCACGTAGTGCTGTTTGTAACAGCAAAGTATAAGAAAAAATACAAGAAAGTGAAGTACAAAGTACAACGGGGATACAAATGGTATCTCTATACAATGAAATACTATGCAGCTATTGATAAGAATAAGGCAACCATTCATGCACTGATACAGAGTAATGAGTGTGTGTCTGTGTATACATATACATAGATACAAATATATACACACATAGCTACACATATATACATATATACACAGGTATTTCCGCATCTGTTTAAATTATAATATAATCACATATAATCATAATTGGCAAAAATAAAGATATGTATATCTCACATGTATCCATCTATATCTATCTACATATATCACATAGACATAGGTCTATAGATATATCTCACATTGGAATGGTTGCTTATGAGGAAGGAGGGGAAATAGGGTGTGAAACGGGGATAAATTAATGAATGGATGGTGCATGGGTAGGAGATGGATAGATAGACAAGCCTTACACAGACCGATGATGCTAATGACACATGCATATAATATATATACATATATATACACACATACATGAATGATTCATGTTTGTTGCTCATGTGTAATAATAGTGAAATAAAATACACTAACTTACGGTTCCTATATATGATTCATTGCCTATCATTTTGCAAGCATAGACTATGGTATTTCTAGAAAAATAATCAAGCTGTTAGTGATGGTTGCCTCTGGGAGTGGGAATGGAAGTCGGAAGACTTTGATTTTCCACTTTCCCCCTTCCTATACTATCCAAAGTCCTTCACATCGTCATCTATTACTTTTATAATTTTTATAGAAAAAATACAATTTCTGCCCTTGGGGAACTTCGAATCTGAACGGGGCAACAAGAAGGACAGGTGACCCTACTTAATCAAATTCTTTCCAGATCATGTGATTCAAACTTTTAAGTACAAGAGAAAGTCAGAGGGGAGAGAGGTCACTGACCTCATGAAGGGGAAAGGCCTCGTAGGTTTGCAAAGAGGGGCAGGGCCTCCAGGGAAGGTCCCTGACCTCCCTGAGCCTTCATCTGAGAAAGACCGCGATCGGCCTGCCCTACCTGCCCGCAGGGTGCCTGAGGGTTGGAGGAGGTGCAAGGCCAAGCACTCAGTAGTAACATCGGCCGCAGTGCCGCAAGTGCCAGCCTCCATGCCAGACACAGACTGACTCCACGTGCAAACCTGCAAGCAGTTATCACTACGCCCGTTTTACAAACAAGGAAACGGATATCTGGAGGAGTTAAGAGTCTTGTCCCCGACTGGGAGGCCAGAATTGAAGCACAGTTGGAGGTGCACCTGGCTCCAAAGCTCGTGGACTCTGAATATTGATTCTTGAAGCTATTTGTCCTAAAACTTGGCTTTGATCAGGTCATGACCCCTTATCCCTCAAACTCACTCATTCATTCACCCACTGCCCCCCCATTTACAGCATGCCTACTCGGGCCAGCCCCTGTGCCAGGCATTGGGGCTACTGTGGTATATGAACCCCACACCCGCCCTGCACCCAGGAGCTCAGCGTGGCCCCTTGTTGCCACAGCACCATGTCCAAACCGCTTGGCCTGGCCTTGAAGGCCGGGCGCAGGCTGCCACTGACCCACCTTTTCCATTGCAGCTCCCACGCTTCCCTTTCTCAGATACTCTTCCCCCAAACAGACACCAAAACCAAAACGAGCTAGCCACCTGCACTCCCATCATGGCCGTGACAAGACCAGCCCATTGCTACTTCGCGTGTTATGTTATTTAAACAAACCAAAAAAAGGAGATGGGAGACATGATACTTACCATGCTCAGCTCCAAGCTGCAACTGTGTCTCTGGGGCCTCAGAGACAATTGCCACAACAAGCTATACCTTGGAGCAACAGCAGGTTACCAGGCATGCTGTGGGCAAGGGTAACAGGACACCTGCTTCCTCTCCTCCCCGCTGACCGGGAGCTCACCTAGAACTCACTGTTTAACTATTTAAGCTTTGGCCTCAGCTATGTGCCCATAGTCCTCTCTCTAATAGTAAGGCTAAGAATGCTCCATCGGCTACTCTCTCAGCTTCTCCCACTTTTTTGAAAGTTCCTTCCAGCCTCTTCCTTGAACAGTTACTATCCTTTTACCCTTCCTTTAATATGGGGGAGGAAGGAAGGGGAAGGGGGGGTGTGGGCAGTGCCCCCGTGATATTCTGCTGTTCATTCATGCCCCATCTCTCCCTGCACACTCTCCCTGATGACGAGCTCACACACATACCCACAGCTTCAGCGACCAAAGGCCTGCTTTAGGCTGAGCCTCAGCCACTCCCAAAGCTCTTTCTTGCTGGCCCATCTCTCTCTTGGGACCTTTAGATCCAGCCTTCCAATACTGAGTATACCAGAAATTGCAAATCCAGATTCTCCCAGGGCCAGGAAGGTAGTATTAAATGCAGGAAATGTGCCAGGTATAAGAAAAACCACAGTACAAGCTTGATGATAAAGGGCAATTGATCCCCTACCTTAGTGTCCAAGATACAATTAGGCAGCAGTTCTCAAAGTGTGGTCCCTGACCAGCAGCATCAGAGCATCAGCATCAGCAGGGAACTTGTTAAAAATGGAAGTCTCCAGATTTACTGATTCAGAACCACTGCAGTAGGGAATGTTGGGGATTATGGCAAAGGGGGAGTGCGTGCCCCATTTAGAAGGGGCAGCCACCTTGAGGCACCTGGGGGGCACAATTAGTTGAGTGACTGACTCTTGGTTTTAGCTCAGGCCATGATCTCATGGGTCCTGGAATGGAGCCCTGGGTCAGCTCCGCGCTCAGAGGGAGCCTGCTTGAGATTCTCTCCCTCTGCCCCTCCCCCCACCTTGTGCGCAGGCCCTTGCTCTCCTCCTCTCTCTCTAAAATAAATAAATAAATCTTAAAAAACAAAAACAAAACAAAGGAAGGGGCAGCCACCTCTGGGCATCAGCCATATGGGAATGGATTTTCTGTGTTCCTCACTGGCTAATTCCAAATTCACTAAAAAGATATTCAAACACCTTTATGAACTGTTTTTCAAACTACCTTTCTAGCTGCATCTCCCACTTACAATATTACTTGCTGTCCACAGGTTCATATCTCTGGGCTATTTATTTATGTGCACTGTTTTTAAGTGTTTCATAAAGAATAACTCATGTAATCCTCAGAACAATCCCTCAAGGAGGTACTAATATTATCCAAACCACAAAGAAGTAAAGAAGCTTGCCCCAGATGCAGGAGGCAAAATCCAAAACCACGCAGCCTGCTTACGGAGTCTGAGCTCTTAGCCACTATGCCATGCTGCCTACCAGTATAGATGGACCTCCACCACCTCCCCCTGCTCCTACTGCAGGTGAATGAGTGCCCGCTTCAAGGCCTTGCTCACACCTGACAGCCACCATAAATCGCTCCTAGGCCCACAGTCAAAATGCCCTGCCTCTCCCCTGGGCTCAGGGGAGCACAGAGTGTACACTCCTTTGAGCGCCTCGCCACACTCTGGTCTGTATCGGGGTGGCTATGCAACATTCATTTATTCATCCCATCAACAAATGACTCCTGAGCCCCTACCAAGTGCCACACACCACGACTGGCACTCAGAATTGATGGTGACCCAGGCAACAGTCCCTACCATCATTAATAAAACTAGTTACCAGCTCTGCACATACAATTATAAGGCTTTCCATGCACTATCCCACTTAGCTCTCACTACAACCCAGTGTATAGGTGAAGAAACTTAGAGGTGACCCAAGAGGGCAGATGACTTCCCACAATCATACAACTAGTAGTAAATGATGGTGTCTGGCTCCAGACTTCTCCAGAAAGACAGAAAAATAGACAGATATGACCACACAGAGTGGTACGTGCCAGGGTAGCAGCTGGGACAGGGTGCAGTGGTTGTACCACGGAGAGACCATACCAGGACATTCCTGTCTCCGTTCTCCTCCAAGTCCCCCAGCTATAAGTTCCACAAGGGCTGAGACCATGGCTTATTCATTATCTGTTGTATTCTAGCCCCTAGCATATTACTTGCAGCCCAGATTGCTATTGACCTGAGCAGAATTATCAAAATCTTCAAATATCTGCCTCAAAAGTCTATATTCTTGGGGATTTGGAGAAATGAGCCTATGAACCAACAAGAATTAGAATAAAGAGTAAGAAGAGAGTTGGGAGTCCTTAATTTGGACCCACTGGAGAGAAACGCCATTCAGACTTACTAAAGTGCTGGATTTGTTACCATGTGTGTCCACAGCCTGATCCCACCGCTGCTAATGAAAGCCTAGAGTGCAGGAGCCCTTGTGGATGGGCTCAGGCTCATCAGCGAGAAGCCCCAGAGCCCACATTGACCATCAAGATATGGCTGCAACCCTGAAACCCTCACGTTTACACTCTGAGCACACTCTGTAAACACTGAGGATGGTAGCCCCATTCCCAGTTATACAGAATTCTGAACTGGGGATCTGAGTTCATGTGGTCTTTCTGAACGCCAGAAGCGTCACTCCTGTCTTCCACTAGAACCCCCAGGTTCTCAGAAGTCTTAGGGCTCTGGAATCCAAAGGTGAGCATAACTGGGGGAATTTGAAGATTATGATAGCAGCCATCACTGATTAAGTTTTTGTGTGCCAGCCTTTAAAAGTACTATTTCTAGCCATCGTACAACCTTGTATGTAGCTGATTTGCCTCATCTGATAAACGTAGAAACTGAGGCTCAGAGAACTTAAGGGACTGGCCCCCGGTCACTCAGCTCCTAGGTAATGAAGCCAAGATTCAAGTCAGGTTCTGCCTGACTCCATAGCTTTTGAATTTTGCCCATCTACCTCCCAATGATGATGATGATGACAGAGAAATTACTTCCCACCATGGAAATGACAGTACCTGAGATTTCTTGACCAAACCGCATGAACTAAAACTTTACAGCAAATCACAACAGGATCAGTGCCAGGGACCTGAAATTCCCTTTGTATCTCCACAGAGCTTAGCTGAACAGGATGCAACTCCGCAGCTAGACTCCACGTTAGGATGGCAGGAGACAAAGCCCAGGGAGAGTGCGGCAGGTTACCTGGAAACCACACACCCCAAAGGGCAGTCACACTGTGCTTCTCCAGGCATCAGCAGACTGCCTTCCCCACATCTGGGAGTAGAAACACAAGGCAGCATTAGGAAATCCAAAGCTGTGTTAACCATCTCTGCATGTTTTGATGGGGTCCCAGGAAGCTTCCCAATCTTAGACCAATGCCATGAATTAGTAGGACCCAAAAGAATAACATTTATGCTAGCATTCTAAATTTGCTTCATTGTTGAAGAGATGGTTTCTACCTGGGGCAATCCCACAGCCAAGAAAGAAAGCCCATCTACCACCCTTGCTTTGCACACCCCCAGTGATGGGGTGTTCACCACCTCACAAGGCAGCCATCCCACGGCAAAACAGCTCCCAGAGAATTTATGGTTCTTCTGAAACCTGCCCACCTATAATCCGTCGAAGATAACTTGCACAATAATCAACTAAACAAGTGATCTTTTTAAATTCTGATTTTTTCATATCAATGGACAGCTAGATTATACCACCACAGCTGCCACCTTACTGTCTCTTTTGCTTCCTCAAGAATGCAACCAAGAGGAGCAGTTAGGGGAACCAAGCTACCGAGGCAGCTGCCAGGCAATCATGGACAAGCCTGCCCTGGCTCCCCGAGCTAGCCTCAGCAGTACCTGCCCTGGGGAGCCCAGGCTTGTCATTAGCACTAATTGTTGTGGCTGCCAAGGAAACGGTCACACAGTTTGCAAACAGGCTATGCACACACAGTAGGCAAGGGAGCCCTACACATCCCAAAAGAGAGGAGAGTGACTCAGGCGCTCTCCTGAAACACCATCATTACAGATCTTTGATTTATTCTCTGATTCTGTTGTTTTCTAAAGAAAGGTGTACCCTTTCCACTCCTTCCTGCCCTTCATGGGGTTTGCACCCATTGCCGGGACTATCAAGTGGCACACAGCTCCCCCTCCAGCTGGCTTCCATTCCCAGTAACTTTAAGGAGGTCTGTTTTGTTTTGTTTTGTTTTTTGAGTATAGTTAACACACAATGTTATGTTAGTTTCAGATGTACAACTTAGTGATTTGACAAGTTTATACTTTATGCTATGTTCACCACAAGTGTAGCCACCATCTGTCCCCTTACATCACTACTACAATATCACTAACTGTATTCCTTATGCTCTGCTTTTTATTCCAGTGACTTACTCCCTCCAGAACTGGAGGCCTGGATCACCTTCTAAGAAGGTATTTTTAAAAGACAGCACCAACAGGTTGGTCAAAAACCTCTCTTAAGAATTCTTAATCTCAGGAAACAAACTGAGGGTTGCTAGAGTGGTGGGGGCTGGGAGGGATGGGGTGGCTGGATGATAGACATTGGGGAGGGTATGTGCTATGGTGAGCGCTGTGAATTGTGCAAGACTGTTGAATCACAGATCTGTACTTCTGAAGCAAATAATGCAACATATGTTAAGAAAAAAGAAAAAGAAGAAGATAGCAGGAGGGGAAGAATGAAGGGGAGTAAGTCGGAGGGGGAGACGAACCATGAGAGACGATGGACTCTGAAAAACAAACTGAGGGTTCTAGAGGGGAGGGGGGTGGGAGGATGGGTTAGCCTGGTGATGGGTATTAAAGAGGGCACATTCTGCATGGAGCACTGGGTGTTATGCACAAACAATGAATCATGGAACACTACATCCAAAACTAATGATGTAATGTATGGTGATTAACATAACAATAAAAAAAATTTTTAAAAAAACCTCTCAAGTTTTTGCCACAGAAGAATTTTCTTTAAACTAAAAATCGGAGCTAGGGCTTTGACTGGCATTGCTTAGGAATATTTCAGAGGGGAAGACTACAAACTGACGTGACCTGTCTTCCCAGGTGCAGAACTGTCAAAAATCAGCACTGCTTTTCACATCTGAAAGATATGAGTTTAGAATATACTGCTGTTTTCTTTCCCATGGAGGAGTCATTGCTTTTTGGTAGACTTTCTCTATCTTCAGCCACCGGACCCCCTCCCCCCGCCCTCCCCCCCGCACCGCCGCCCTGCCACAAAATCCTCCCTAGAGGTGCATGGCCTAGCAACAGCTGCCATTGCAGGTAATTAACCACCCCCCTACCCCCCCACCCCCATCCAGGACTGGCCCTCTCTGAAAAGGGCCCACAAGGAGGTTCAGAACAGCCCACCAAGTCGCCCCCTTCCCTGCTCCTGTCAGTGTACACTGAGCCACAAGCCTTTTGACCAAACTCCAGCTTTGTGGCAGAACCCAGTTAAATTCCACAAAGGAATTCAGGTTTCTGTTCCCAACCTGAAGCATATAACTTCATGGGACCATTTTATTAAGTTGGATGATATCCAAAACTATTTCCACATGAGGAAGATGTCTCTAGACCCTTAGTGCTGACAGAGACTGAAAAAAAGACTGCTTATCAACTACTTGACTGGAGGACCAGCCTCTAAGAGGGGTTGTTCTCACTGGCCAGTCCTCAGCTCTGGGAGGCCAGGAGAAGGTGATGAGGGACCTCCCTGACAGAGGCAGTAGACCACCCACCCCGTCTGCAGATGAAAGTGTGAGAGGCCACAGTCAGAGCACCTCACACTCTCCAGGCCTCTCTTCAAAGTTCTTTTAAAAATCAAATTTTCGGAGACAATGGGGGGCGGGGGCAGGAAGGCCCTGGGCCCTAAGGAGTGCTGGGTGAAGGGTAGCCCTGCCCAAGCCCTCCAGCCCCCCTTCTAGATCCTTGTTCTGTACAAAGCAAGTCTCCCCTGGACTTTCATCTGCAGCCACCTCAAAAGAAAAATACCATTGCTACCTCCGGCTAAACTCCAGCCCCAGAGTGCAAGAGAGACAAACCATAGATGCCAATGTGTTTTTTTTTAAATCACCTTCTTACCAGATGATCCCCTTTACCTGCAGAACTCAAAACATCAAGCCCTCCAAAACCATATTTACTTTTTTCAAAAAGTAAATTGCTTACTTTTTCAAAAAGTAAGCATCCAAGTCTGTCCACCCAGGGAAGCCCAGTCCTGGGGGGTGCAGTCACTCCTGGTTCCCCCGGAGTGGGGGGGGGGGGCGGTTACCTCGGTCCAGAGCAGGCCGAGGGAGCTGGTGATGAGGGGCAGAACCCGGCGGTCTAGCGGCGGTTTAGAGGCCACCCCGGAGTGCAGCTCCCGCAGCTTCCCAGCTGCACCCCTACAGGGCGCCCGAGCCGCTAATGTTTAACCTCCCGCGGCCCGCCGCACCCACGGCTCGGACTACAAGGGCGCTCCCCACCCGCGGCCCTCCCTGGGCCGAATTCCTGCCATAGTTTTCTCACGCGGTCCCGCTCACCTGGGGGCCGCCGGGAGCCGGCAGAGGTCCAGAGGCGCGGGCTCCCCAGTGTAGCCCCAGCCCCGCCTCCCGGCTCGCTCCACCACCCCGACCGCCGGGAGGCCGTTCCCGGAACACTCGGCGCCACGCGGGCCGCGGATGCACCCCCAGGAGCGGGAGCCCGGACGCCTTCCCCCGCTGGGACAGAGCCGGCGCGCCCACCCCAGTGCGGCCGATCGGCACGCCCGCGGGCAACCGAGCCTTGCACGCCAGCAGCTGGAGGCCCGGGGTCTCACGCCGCCGGCTCCCGGGACCGCCGCCCCACCTCGCCCAGACAGGGGTGGAGACTCTCCCCAGCGCCCCCGAGACGAGCTATTTTTAAATCTGTTACGGAGGCGGGAGGGAGGGGAATGCCACGTTTAATCCGTCGGGAAAATCCGGGATCCAAGAGAGTGGCTCCCAGGCCTTGCTGAGAGGGCAGTCGCATGGAGCCCGGGGAGCTGGACGCTCTCCCATCTACACGCACGCACACACACACACACGCACACGCACACACACACGCTAACAAAGGCTGGCCTGCTGGAAAGCAGGAGCAGTTGCAGAGCTGGTGCTTAAGGCAAGCAACACAACTGCCAACCTGCTAGCTTGCCCTGTGGACCCAGCTCTGAAACCCAGGACCGAAGAACTCTCTCTCCTGACACTGGTCCCTGAGCCCTAGCCAGATTTACGGAGACGCAGATTTCTGGGATTTTTTTAAAGGCCTTCCTCCCACTCCAGTCTCAATCTGCCACACTCTGTGTCTTGGGGCGGCCAAAGCTGAAGTGTGTGGGAACAAGTGTTGGAAGGTTGTGGAGAAATTGGACCCTTTGTGCACTGCAGGTGGGAATATAAAGTGGTACAGCTGCTGTGAAAAAGAGAATGGCGAGTCCTCAAAAAACTAGCAATAAAATTACCATATGATCCAGCAATTCCATTTCTGGGTATATACTCAAAAGAATGAAAACAGGGACCAAAACTGATATTTGTGCATACATACTCATAAAAGCACTATTCACGATAGTCAAAAGGTGTAAACAACCCAACTGTCCATCAGCATATTAATGGATAAACACAATGTGTTACATACATACAATGAACTATTATTCAGTCTTAAGACATAATGAAATACTGGAGCACCTGGATGGCTCAGTTGGTTAAGTGGCTGCCTTTGGCTCAAGTCTTGCTCTCAGGGTCCTGGGATGGAGACCTACCGGGGCTTTCTGCTCAGCGGGAAGTCTGCTTCTCCCTCTGCCTCTGCTCCTCCCCCCTCATGAGCTCGTGGGCGCTGTCTCTCTCTCTCTCTCTCTCTCTCTTTCAAATAAATAAAATTTTTTAAAAAATAATGAAATACTGATACATGCCACAATATGAATGAACCTTGGAAATATTATGCTAGGTGAAATAAGCCAGATACAAAAGGAGAAATGTCGTGATTCCACTTATTCAAGGTAACTGGAATAGTTAAATTCATAGAGATATTCCAGAAAGTGGAATAGTGGTTACCAGGGGCTGGCGCAGGGTGAGGGGACCATAGAGAATAGGAAGTTATTGTTTAATGGGTACAGAGTTTCAGTCTGGGACAATGGCGAAGTTCTAGAGAGGAAGAGTGGTGTTGGCTGTGCAACAACGTGAATGTACTTAATGCCACTGAATTGTACATTTGAAAATAGTTAAAATGGTAAATTTTATGACACCTATATATAGAGATATATATATAGATATATATATATATAACCCCTATTTTTTTAAATGGAAAAAAAAAGACCTGGGTGGCCAGGACCAAGATCAAGTAGGGATGTCTGTAAGCCATCTAGTCTGATGGGGAATCTTATTCCTCCTCTCCTGGCCAGGGCACTCTCTTCACTCCAGGAGTTCCTGCCGCCGATCAGAGGGGAGCAAAGAGTCAAGGCTTTAGAGTCAAAGATGACTTAACATCCTGGAAGAGAACACAGCAACAATCTCTCTGACATCAGCTGTAGTAACATTTTTCTAGATAGGTCTCCTGAGGCAAGGGAAACAAAAGCAAAAATAAACTATTGGGATTACATCAAAATAAAAAGACTTCTTCACAGTGAAGAAAACAATCAATAAAACTAAAAGGCAACCTACTGAGTTGGAGAAGATATTTGCCTATAACATAGTCAATAAAGGGTTAGTATTTAAAATATATAAAGAACTGATACAACTCAACATCCTAAAAACAAATAATCCAATCAAAAACTAGGCAGAAGACATGAACAGACATTTCTCCAAAGAAGATATCCAGATGGCTAATAGACACATGAAAAGATGCTCAACATCATTCATCATCAGGGAGATGCAAATCAAAACCACAATGAGGTATCACCTCACACCTATCAGAATGGCTAAAGACAACAACACAAGAAACAACAATTGTGGAGGATGTGGAGAGAAAGGAACCCTCTGGCACTCTTGGTGGGAATGCAAACTGGTGCAGCCACTGTGGATAACAGTAGGCAGGTTCCTCAAAAAGTTAAAAACAGAACTACCCTATGATTACACTACCAGGTATTTACTTAAAAAATACAAAAACACTGATTCAAAGGGATACTACACATCTCTATGTTTATTGCAGCATTATTTACAATAGCCAAATTATGGAAGCAGCCCAAGTGTCCATCGATAGATAAATGGATAAAGAGGTGGTATACACTTAAAATGGAATAATATTCAGCCATAAAAAAGAATGAAGTCTTGGGTTTTGAACGAGACGAAGACGGAACTGAAGCTCGGCACAGGCCGTGGATGCGGTCCCGCTGAGAGCCGAAGATGGCAGTGAACGTATATTCAACATCAGTCACCAGTGATAACCTAAGTCGACATGACATGCTGGCCTGGATCAACGAGTCTCTGCAGCTGAATCTGACGAAGATCGAACAGTTGTGCTCAGGGGCTGCCTACTGTCAGTTTATGGACACGCTGTTCCCTGGCTCCATTGCCTTGAAGAAAGTGAAATTCCAGGCTAAGCTAGAACATGAATACATCCAGAACTTCAAAATACTACAAGCAGGTTTTAAGAGAATGGGTGTTGACAAAATAAGTCTGTGGACAAATTAGTAAAAGGAAAGTTTCAGGACAATTTTGAATTTGTTCAGTGGTTCAAGAAGTTTTTTGATGCAAACTATGATGGAAAAGACTAGGACTCCGTAGCTGCCAGACAAGGTCAAGAAACTGCAGTGACTCCCTCCCTTGTTGCTCCAGCTCTGAACAAACTGAAGAAACCTCTCAGCTCTAGCAGCGCATCTCCACAGAGGCCCATTGCAACACACAGAACTACTGCAACCCCTAAGGCTGGCCCAGGGGCGGGGGGGAGGGGGGGGAGGTGTGAAAGAATCCTGGTGTGGGCAACAGGGATGACAAAGCAGCTGAATTGATGCAGTAGGTCAATGTATTGAAACTTACCGTCGAAGACTTGGAGAAAGAAAGAGATTTCTACTTTGGAAAGCTAAGGAACGTTGAATTGATTTGCCAGGAGAACGAGGGGAAAAACAACCCAGTATTGCAGAAGATCGTGGACATTCTGTATGCCACAGATGAAGGCTTGGTGATACCTGATGAAGGGGGCCCACAGGAGGAACAAGAAGAGTATTAAGGGCCTGGAGCAGCAGAGCAACATCCGAATTCTTCACTCCAAATCACGTGCTTAACTGTAAAATACCCCCTTTTGTTATTCCTAGAGGACTCACTGGTTTCTTTTCATGAGCAAACAGTACCTCTTCTTAAAGTGCACTTTGCAGAAGTTTCACCCCTTTTCCAATGAGTTTGAGTTAGGAGCTTTTACCCTGTAGCAGAGCAGTATTAACATCTAGTTGGGTCACCTAGGGAACAAAGAGGCTGACCATACGGCTCACCGTGTGGACGCTGGTAACACTGATTGCTGGAGAAGGTGTTTTTATGTGATACACTGACATGGAAACCTCAGTAGAGAAATGTAAAGACTGATTTGAATTTTAAGCTGATGTGAAATCTTGGCAGAGAACGTTTTAATAAATAAATGCCTTAGAGTAAAAAAAAAAAAAATGAAGTCTTGCCATTTGCAACAACATGGATGGTGCTAGAGAGTACAAAGCCAAGCGAAATAAGTCAGTCAGAGAAAGACAAATACCGTATGATTTCACTCATATGTGAAATTTAAGAAACGAAACAAACGAGCAAAGGAAAAAAGAGAGAAAGAATCAAACCAAAAAACAGACTCTTAACTCTAGAGAACAAACTGATGGTTACCGGAGGGGAGGTGGGTGGGGGGTGGGGGAAATAACTAAAGGGGACAAGGAGTGCACTTGTGATGAGCACGGAGTCGTGTACAGAATTGTTGAATCACTATATTGTACACCTGAAACTAATATAACACTGAATGTTAACTCTACTGGAATTAAAATTTTTAAAAAGATACGTTTTATATTTCCACATTCCCAAACTGTGTAACCCTGGAAAAAATCACTTAACCTTCTATAAAATGGAAAAAATAAACTCTTATCTAGCAGGGTCATTATGAGAACCAAATTAGCTAAGGTATCTCTAAGGGCCTGGCAGTCAGTGATGTGTCCTCTCGAGTTCAGTCAAATGTGAAATCTGTGGGGGCTTGGAGCATTTGCTTCTCAGCTCTCTCCCCCCTGTATCCCCAAAGTGTGCAGGAAGTAGCTCTGACGGTACCTGTGTGTGTTTGTATGTGTCATTTACACCAGTCTCAATTTCCCTATCTGTAAATGGGGTGCCCTCCTTTGCAGGGTTGTTGTGAGAAAGTGAACTTGGCATACAGCTTCATCTACCTGGTCAGTAATTCCAAATGTTCAGTAATTCCATGTTCAGCTGACCAAGACTTCCCATGCGTGGAACCTCCACATCCTTCCCTCCCTGGGCCACATTTCAACATTCAGTACAGCCAAGAGTTATCGAGTGCCGGGGCACCTCGGTGGCTCAGTTGGTTAAGCGACTGCCTTCGGCTCAGGTCATGATCCTGGAGTCCCGGGATCGAGTCCCACATCGGGCTCCCTGCTCAGCGGGGAGTCTGCTTCTCCCTCTAACCCCTCCCCCCTCTCATGTACTCTCTCTCTCTCTCTCTCATTCTCACTCTCTCAAATAAACAAATAAATCTTTAAAAAAAAAAAAGAGTTATCAAGTGCCCACTGTGTGCAGTCTCTGTTCTAGATTCCAAAGGATACCAAGGGTTTATAATGGACTAGATCACCTAGCACTGGGGAGCTGTCACACTCTACTGTGCCTCCTCTGCCTCCTCTGCCACAGCACACAAAAGGGTTGGCAGCACCACTGGGGACAGGGATATAGTCCATGATACAGGAACATGCCAAAGGAGACTGACCCTAAATGGCTAGTCCAGGGAACATCACTGTCACCATGAGCAGCCGGGCCATAACTATTGGATGGGAGGAGAAAAGGGTGGGTTCTCAATACCTATGCTTTTCATCTGGCCCCATAGCCTCTCACCCCTTCCTCAGCCAGTGACAGACACCTACTCTCTGACTCAGCACACACACCATCACAGCTTGTCTCCTTCCTACACTTAGGGATGTGTCAGGAGACAGTGGGAGAGACTGCTGACTGAAGGTAGACTGTAGACCCTAGGCAGCCCACAATAGGAGTGCTCTCTGCTGTCAATTGTTGATAGCACAGCTCAGAAGCCAGCTCCAGAGCCAGCTCCAGCTTCCAGAAGGACATCTGAGGTGTATGGGGCAGATCTCCCAGCATCTCCTAGATGCTGGCCATGCATGGTAAATGAGGTAATTTTAGGTCAAAAGTATATTGTTGGGTTTTCACAGTGCTGATCTATAGACAGGTATATAGTCAAAGGGAGATTTTACATAAAAATCTGGTTTGCTGATTTCTCTTGAAAAATTAGTTGACCATACAGCTGAGGGTCCATTTCTGGGCTCTCGATTCTGTTCCATTGATCTATGTGTCTGTTTTTGTGCCAGTACCATGCTGTCTTGATGATTACAGATTTGTAATAGAGCTGGAAGTCCGGAACTGTAATGTCACCAGCTTTGCTTTTCTTTTTCAACATTCCTCTGGCTGTTCAGGGTCTTTTCTGGTTCCATACAAATTTTAGGATTATTTGTTCCATTTCTTTGAAAAAAGTGGATGATACTTTGATAGGGATTGCATTAAATGTGTAGATTGCTCTAGGTAGCATAGACTTTTTCATAATATTTGTTCTTCCAATCCATGAGCATGAAACGTTTTTCCATTTCTTTGTGTCTCCCTCGATTTCTTTCATGAGTATTCTATAGTTTCTTGAGTACAGATACTTGTCTCTGGTTTCTCCAAAGAAGACATCCAAATGGCCAACAGACACATGAAAAAGTGCTCATCATCACTTGGCATCAGGGAAATACAAATCAAAACCACAATGAGATACTACCTCACACCAGTCAGAATGGCTAAAATTAACAAGTCAGGAAACGACAGATGCTGGCAAGGATGCAGAGAAAGGGGAACCCTCTTACACTGTGGGTGGGAATGCAAGCTGGTGCAGCCACTCTGAAAAACAGTATGGAGGTTCCTCAAAAAGTTGAAAATAGAGCTACCCTACGACCCAGCAAATGCACTACTGGGTATTTACCCCAAAGATACAAATGTAGTGATTCAAAGAGGCACATGCCCTCCAATGTTTATAGCAGCAAGATCCACAATAGCCAAACTATGGAAAGAGCCAAGATGTCCATCAACAGATGAATGGATAAAGAAGATGTGGTATAGATTTACAATGGAACATTATGCAGCCATCAAAAAAATGAAATCTTGCCATTTGCAATGACGTGGGTGGAACTAGAGGGTATTATGCTAAGCAAAATAAGTCAATCAGAGAAAGACAATTATCATATGATCTCATTGATATGTGGAATTCGAGAAAGAAGACAGAGGATCATAGGGGAAGAGAGGAAAAAATGAAACAAGACGAAACCAGAGAGGGAGACGGACCATTAAGAGATCTTAATCTCAGGAAACAAACTGAGGGTTGCTGGAGTGGAGGGGGGTGGGAGGGATGGGGTGGCTGGGTGATGGACATTGGGGAGGGTATGTGCTATGGTGAGCGCTGTGAATTGTGTAAGACTCAAGAATCACAGACTTGTACCCCTGAAACAAATAATACATTATATGTTAATAAAAATGTTTAAAAATAAAAATAAATAAATAGATTTTTGGCATTGGTGAAGGATGGGAAAATGGGCAATTTCAAACAGCTTTTTTTTTTTTAAATAATTTGGCACCACGTATGAAAATGTAAAGTCCTCAAAAATGCAGGAATCAGAGCTTTTGCTACAGCATTACATGCACTATTAGAATTAGAATCAACTTAAATGTCCACTAATTGGGTATTCATTAAATAGATTATGATATATATCCTAAAATGAAACATTCTGCAACCATTATGAAGAATAAGTTGTGCTAATGAAAAAAGGTATCCAAGATACATATTGTTAAAGTGAAAAACAACTGACATAATAGTATGTTTTTTAAAAACTCATAAAAGGGGGCACCTGGGTGGCTCAGTGGGTGAAGTGTCTCCCTTCAGCTCAGGTCATGATCCCAGGGTCCTGGGATCGAGCCCCCACATCGGGCTCCCTGCTTGGCAGGAAGACTGCTTCTCCCTCTCCTTCTCCCCCTGCTTGTGTTCCCTCTCTCACTGTCTCTCTCTCTGTCAAAGAAATAAATAGAATCTTTAAAAAAGAAAATAAAAAATAAAAACTCATATGAGAAATTCAGGGGTGATATTCAAATATTTAACTACTAGACTTGCACAGGCACTAACCCTAGAGCAGGAAACTAGACAGGCTTCTGGGGCCAGTCTTAACCCTTTACTTGCTACACTGTGGGGGTGCTGGAGGGAAGAGCTAGGGCAGACAAGGTGCTAGCTGGAAATACTTGGAGGGCTTGTGGCCAAAGCTTCTTACTGATAGCATGCTATACACGCAGAGAAAAAGAGAGAGATACATACCAAACTTGACATGGTACAAAAGGCATTTTCACCCTTTGCTCTATACAATCTTGTTTGAAATTTTAAGAATGAGTGTGGGATTTGAGAAAAAATAATTAATATAGAGAAGCCAACAGCATGGCCTATTTCCAAAGTCTATTGTGACATAAACATGTGGCACAGACTAACAGAAAAGGCCAGAAGGAATCCAGGGCCATCTGGAGCCCCAGAAATCCCACACTTCTTACTACTCATAGCTTTAACCCTTTGCTCCACCCCCCTCACTACCACATCTTGATATATCCTTTTCTATGAAACAAACTGTACTTCTTAAGCAATACATTATTAATTTATTTCCCACATTTTATTAATCAGAGACATTTTACTGTCAGGTAAATCTCCCTATAAACATCAAATTATCAACATTAACACAATGAATTCATATAATCACAGCCCCACATAAAGAAATGTGACATTCAGATTGACCTATTTGGTCCCATCATGAAACAACTCATATATTTTTGAAGCATTAAAACTGTGTCTGGGGCGCCTGGGTGACTCAGTCGGTTAAGCATCGGACTCTTAATTTCAGCTCAGGTCATGATCTCAGGGCCGTGAGTTTGAGCCCCACCTCTGGCTTGCGCTGGGCATGGAGCCTGCTTAAGATTCTCTCTCCCTCTCCCTCTGCCCCCCACCCCCATCCTGCTCTCACGGGTATGCATGCACTCTCTCTCTCTCTCTAAAAAAAAAAAAAAGAAAAAGAAAGAAATATTAAAGCTATTCCTATCCCTTCAAAACCTTTGGCAATGTTAGCTGGACCATCCATGATGTATTCTCCAGATGTAGAAATTAGATCCAATGTGTGTGACTTTCCTCCCTGAAAGGGCCGGCCATGAAAATCCTCACCTGTGGGGACAATCAGGAGAGCTGAAAACCAGCAGGGGTTCAGCTGTGAGAAGGAACAGCAGGCCCCAAAATCTGACCATGGTATCAGATATCTAAGAATCCAGAGCAAGTAGCCAGGCATAAATAAAGCTGGGCAGGAGACATGACTTGTATTTTTAATAAGACTGTCAGAGCAGTGATTCCCAAAGGGGGAAATATCAAAATGAAAGGGGATGGGGGGTTGGAGAATGTAGTTTGAAAAATCATCATATTTTTATATTTGGAAAAAATAGAAACTATTTCTCCCATAAAGCCAACTATCAAAAGGAAAGTGTTAGAAAATCTTGGTTGATAAATATTTGTAAAAGAAATATTGATTCTCACACTTCCTGGAAAGAGGAGGTATATTTTTCCGTCACTGTTAAAGGGGAAGTGGTTTGTAAAAATAGAATTGGTAATTTGCTTTTATGAGCCAATTGCGGTAGGATAGGGAACAGCAGAACACTCTGGGAAAAGCAAGAGGGTATCAGAGGGGGATGTGGCCAGTCGTTAGGATAAGTACGAGGGACCTATAATGGACTGAATGTTCATGTCCCCCCAACATTCATATGTCGAAATCCTATCCCTCAATGTGATGATATTAGGAGGTGGGGCCTTTGGGAGGTAATTAGGTCATGAGGGTGAAGCCCTCATGAGGGGATCAGTTCCTCTGTAAAAGAGACCCCAGAGATCCCCCTTGACCCTTTCCACTATGTGAAGATTCAACAAGAAAAGTGCCCTCTGCCACCGGAAGAGGATCCTCACCCTAATCTTAGACTACCAGCCTCCAGAACCATGAGAAGTAAATTTCTGTTGTTTATATGCCACCCAGTCTATGATACTTGGCTACTGCAGCCCAGATTGACCAAGACAGAACATTGTCTGCTTGATCCAGCTGTATCTTCAGCAACTAAATCAGTGCTCGGCACACCAAAGGCACTCAGTTAATGCTCACTGACTGAATGCATTAAGGAATATCAAAATCAGGACCAGAAATCAGGTCTCTTTTTCCCCAGTCAATTCTCTAACAGGTCCTAAAATTAATCTTACGGAAGTAAATTTAACAAGTAGCAAAACTGTTAGCTGCCCCTCCTAACACCCATTTTCTCTTCCTCCTTAAATTTTTCAGCCTCTCTTACAGGTACACTCTGACCAGTGAGATGTAAGGGGAAGCATTATAAGGGACTTGTAGGAAGTCTCCATAAAATAAAGGAGGTACACCTTCTTCCTTCCTTCCACCTGCTGCCCGAAATGCAGACATAATGGGCTGGAGATCAAGCAACCATATAGATCATGGGCTATGGACACTAAGGATGGCAAATGACAAACAAAAAGATGCAAGAAACCTAGGTCCCCAGTGACTGCAGTGACCATACCCACCCCCACCACCGCCAAATCACCTACCTTCAGACTTCTTTTACATGAGAGAGAAAGAAGCTTCTCTATTTTACACACCGATGGTCTTTGGGGTTTTTCTACTACAGACAGAGAAAGCTGACCCTTCCTGATATGTGGGTAAGCCCCCAGCCCCCGGGCAACGTGGGCATGAACCGAAATGGGTAAGCCCCCACCCCCCGGGGCAATGTGGGCATGAACCGAAATGGGTAAGCCCCCACCCCCAGGCAACGTGGGCATGAACCGAAAGCTGCCACTCCAGGAAGCGTCCAGTCCTACGACACAGCAGCAGCAACCCAGTGCTGGCTCTATTTGTTACCTGGACCCAACGTCCCAGTCCCCGAGGCCTCTGGGCCTTGAATCAGGTCCCTGTAAGTCCTAGGACAGTGCTTACGGCAGAGGTTCTCCACCAGCGTGTTGCTTCCTCTGACCACAGTCCTTCCTTCCTTGTTCATGTAGTTCCACAGATGCAGGGCGTAGGAGTCATTGAAGCTCAGGTCTCTGTCCCAGACTTCATAGT
Source organism: Eumetopias jubatus (assembly GCF_037043125.1). Lineage (NCBI taxonomy): Eukaryota > Metazoa > Chordata > Mammalia > Carnivora > Otariidae > Eumetopias > Eumetopias jubatus. The sequence continues at coordinate 122,207,988 of NW_028274807.1, read as the reverse complement.
AGCGCCTCCACTCCGGATAGGAGATGGGGTAAAATCTTTGGGGGTGTAGGAAGGACAAGTTCAAACACCTGAGGTCACTCACCTCCTGGAAGTCTCCAAGTTTGCACCACAGTCTCAACATCCTCGTCATCAAACCGGGACCCTGGTTGCCCCAAATTTCTGAATTGTAGTGTTCAACAAAGTTTTCCATGCACTCCCACAGGAAGGGGTGGTGGGGGAGGAACCCAAACACCCCATTACTAGAGTACCGAGAAGACTGTGCAGCCAGAAAGTTCTCCTCGCGGATGGGCCTGATGGAGATGACATCAGTATCCATGTAGATGCCGCCATACTTCCAGATGATGGCCAGGCGGGACGCATCTGAGCTGACGTGGAGCCAGTTGCTCTCTACGCTGGCATTGATCTGCAAGAACAGGAGCAAATCAGCCACAGCAGCAGCAGGAAAGGGCAAGGTGTCCCAAAGGGAGGTCAGCCCAGGGCGGCTGAGGAGAAGGAAGAAAGCCAGCTTCTCAAAAATCTACTGCACAAAAGCCCAATTTTGCAAATTTACCAAACTTACCTCCACCCAAAAATTTGCCTTCAAGTGAAAAGTTTACAGCAATCTAACAACAGGAAGATTTTAGCAGCTTTTAAAGATTTTGTGAATTTGCTTTAAAAAAAAAAAATTGAAGCAGTGGAATGGTAAAGGAGAAACCCAGCACGGATTTCACAATAAACCCTTTGAGTCATTTTCAGCTGGGTGTACATTAACCACAAACATGAAACTGTGAAGAAAGAATTTCTTGAGTCCTAAAAATGCTAAAAACTGATAAAGAAAAAATATACTAGGAAACTGTAAATAGATCAATATGGATGCTCTTTGAGAAATTGGTAGAAGACTCTTAAAATGCATGCATGTCTTCTTTCACTAGTTAATTCCTTTGATAATATTCATGGAGGGCCTACTTTCTATGTGCCAAGCTCTGTTATAGTTGCTAAGGAGATAGCAGTAAACAGATAAAAATCCTTACTGGGTGGAGATAGACAATAAACAAATCAATATATAATATGTTGGGTGTTCATAAGGACTGCGAAGGAAAAAAAGCTGGATAAGGGGACTGTGAAGGGGGCGGGATGGAGCCCTATCTTATCTTGGCTTCCAATAGAAACCTGAATGAAGTTGTTGAGTGAACCATGCCGATATCTCAGAGAAGAGGGTTCTAGGTAGAAGGACAGCGAGTGCAAGGGCCCTGAGCTACCAGCACACTCTCTGTGTGCAGGAACAGAAAGGAGGCAGTGTGGCCAAAGCAGAGTAGTGAAGGAGAGGGAGAGGACATGAGAACAGAGAGGGAGGGGTGGAGAGGGAGGGCAGATCACATAGGCTGGGGTAAAGACTGAAATTATTTGGAAGGTTTGGAAGAAAGGAGTGATGTGATCTGACTTAGTCTTAAAAAGGTCATGCTGGCTGCTATGTGGAAAACCAACAGGGACGGGGCTTGGGAGGTGGCAAGGGCAGAAGCACAGAGGCAAGTTAGGAAAGGCTGTTGAAGTGGTCAGATGTGTCCCAGGGCCCACCTTGTTCCTAAAATTCAACATTGTAAGATTGACATACAGCTCAGAGGACCTATGCTCTATGGAACATTAGCTCCAAGAAAACATTTATGTCTTACCGAAAGAGGTGTCCATGCTCAAATAAGTTTGGAAAATGCTGGGTTGAAAAAAATTAATGTTTCTTTAGTTCAAAACTACAGAAACTTTCAACTCCTCATGTACATGATTAGTCTGCGAGGGGAAAAAGGGGGAAGGGTATAGTATGCAGCATCTTCCAAGACAAGTGGAGCAGAGATTTATTTGTCCAAGGAGCAAAGCACAGTTAAGCTAATGTTCACTAGCCCAGGTGTGGGGAAAGTAGGCCAACACACTGCCTGTGCTTGTTTAGTCCTCCTGAAACACCCTCTAGCAGGTTAGCCCTGAGAGTGACAGGAGCCTCTCCAGCGTGTCCCCTCCAGGGGGCCCCCTCCACTGCTAGGGCCTGCATCCCTGGCCCATGGCCTGCCCTACTGCCTCCCAGGGGCTCGAGCTGGTTGCCGCCTATTCGTTGGGCACCCTGTGCTGGCAGCTGCAGGTGAAATCTCAGTCTGGTGAGCTGCTCCATTGCCTCCTGATGAGCCTCAATTTGAGACCTCCAGGCTCTTCAGGAGAAGAGATGGGCACACTAGGATCTAGAAGTCCCATGGGGCCAAGAGTACAACTAGCCACCGCCCCCTCAGGCCTGTCACTTAGTCCAGAAAATGCCTCTAGCTGGCAGTACCTAGGTGCTAGTGTGTCCTTCCCACAGGACAGTAGACTGAGTAATGGCCACTCAAAGACCTCAGGCCCTAGAGCCTGGAACGTATGAATGTCACCGCATGTGGAAAAGGGGTCTTTGCAGATGTGATTACATTAAGGATCTTGAGATGGGGAGATTATTCCAGGTTGTCCTGATGAGCCCTAAATGCTATCACAAGTATCGCTTAAAGACAGATGTAGAGGGAAAGTTCACACACACACACACACACACACACACACACACACACACACAGGGAAAAGGGGATGTGCAGATCTTCACAGGAAGGATTTTTCCCTAGTGCCTCCCTGGGAACTGGGCCCCTGCCAGCCCCGTGACATCCACCCAGGGAAATGGATTTGGGCCTTGTGGCCTCCATAACCGTAAGAGAACCAATGTCTGCCGTTTAGGTCACCCGGTGTGTAATCCTCTGTCACAGGAGCCACAGGGACCTAACACAAGAACGTGCACAATGGCCTCACTATTGTGTCTTGGCCTGCAAAGCCTAAAGGATTTACAGTCTGTCTCTTTACAGAGAAAATGCTTGCTGCCATTTGGTCTAGCCTACGCTTAGAACTTAGAAAGGATTTTACATGGCCAGCAAATGGTATTATTTGGATGTCGATTTTTAAATTACTTTGGAGTTTTTAAAATAATATAATATAATAATGATATAAATAATAATAAATATAAATATTTATTATATTTATATATAATTTATATATATCATTTATATATTTATGTATATAAATTTATTTATATATTTTTATATAGTATTTATATATATTTATATATAAATATAATAAATAATATAAAATGAACATATTCTCATCACTAAATGCACTCCTAATCCAATCACACAAAACACCTACTATTACCGTGTGTTGTGTTACTTTCTTCAGGTTGTTTTCTTCCACGTAGATTGGGGGGAGTACATAGCTAAAACAATTACAGTTACATTATAACGTAATTGTATTTATGCCATATTGCATTGTAGTCTTCACAAGACGTCACAGCTAACGCCTTCATAGTGAAGTTATTGAGTGGTTCTACTGTAATTTCCTTAAGAATTATCCAATCGTGGGTCCTCTGTGAGAGAAATATTTAATTGAAATATTACTTCCTTATTATGCTATGTTACTAAGATGAAGATTATAAAATTTTCAAGAGCTCCAGGAGTTTCTTGGTCATATCTTAATATAATCCGATCTCATATAGCAGCACTCTCCACCTGATCCTTCATGAATTTCCTATTCATATCATGTTCAAATTAAATATTGCCTAGGTTCCCACTCAGATGCAAAAAAAATTAACATAGGTGGGTTTAAATAAATGAAAAATAAGTGGTTATACCCTCAGAAAGAATCTAGAAACTCATTCAGTTAAGAATAGTCTCAAAAGAAACCTCATTCCTAAGAAATAAAGCTGGAGGCATAAGACACAAGGCTCGAGATGAACCTAACTTAAGTCTCTCCTGTTTATTTGAATCAGGACTCAACGCTGTAGAAAGAAGACCAGGATCTGGGTTCTAGTCCCATCTCTGACCTGAGTCCTTGTGTTCAGTTCACCTATCCACAAAATGAGCAGATGGGACCCCTTTTCTGTGGTCCCTCCCAACGCTGACCTCCTAAGATTCTCTGAATACTTACGCGAGTGTACCATGAAAGCAACGGTGTGTCTTCAAACAGCCTTTTCATATCCAAAGGGAAGAAGAAAACATTGTCTATTGCTGAGAGGAGGGAAAAGCCTGGGTAAGTGGCGTTTGAGGGCAGCCGTGTGGTGTCATAGAGACCCTTCATGAAGAACGCCACGGGCTGCCCAGGATAAATCTTGGCAGCAGACTCCACAGCACAAGAGACCAGAGGAGTTGGCTCCATTCTCTCCGAGGTCTCTATGAACACAATGCCGCGCCCATGGCCCAGGAGGGTTTCCAGGTCCTGCTGGGACTTTTGGGGAGGAAGGCAGGAGAAGAGACAGCGGGACTTCACATTCAGCTGGTAGAAGAAGACACAGACAAGCAACAGGATGACCAAGAGGGAATGCTGGAGCTCCTTCAGCATGTCTCCGTCTCTCTCCTGGCCTGCTCCTTTAAAGCAACACAACTCATTACAAAAATACACTCACAACACCTGATAAAGATGGCCCACAAGAAAATGAGCCATGAATACCACCCTGAGGATATCCTCAAAAAAAAAAAAGGATCAAATCAAGTACAGTAAGAGTGAAAAGAACTAAGATTAGATTTTTTTAAATCCTCAAAAAAAAAAAAAGGATCAAATCAAGTACAATAAGAGTAAAAAGAAAAATGCATTCACTAAGGTTTATCTGAGGAATCTGAGGACGATTCAAAACAGGAAAATAATCATTCATCCTTTTGAGTGGCCCAGAAAGCAACAGGCATGAAGAACATCACTACATGAGCTATGGTAGAAAGTTTTCTGAAGTTTTGCCCCAGGTTGTCTAGCTTCAGTTTGCAGGGCTTCAGGGAAATGGACATTTTTGGTTCTCAGGGTTTCCAAGTCAAGAGAATGGGAGAAACTTAAAAACCTTCATTTCTAGAGTCATAGCCAGGTATTTGAGGAAACCAGAAGCACTCAGGATCTGGCCCAATTTTATAGGCACACAACAAACATTCGAAGTCAATTAATCAGAACTAGAATCTAACATCTACAATGGTGTGTTGTTGCAATTTAATTTTTCTCCCTAAAAGCACCCTCATTTCTGTCAAAGATAGCCAAATTAAAACTAATTCATTTTAAAAAAAAGTCCATTTTTAACAAATTTGGCCTAATTAATTTTAATTAATTAAAATTAATTTAAAATTAATTTTAAAAATCTGCTTTTGTTGGAACTTTTTATAAGGAATTTCACATTGAACTTTTAATAGCCTCTCAAGGCCAGAAGCCAAACCAAATACTTGCCATCAGACTCACCTACAATACCTGGAGATTTAGAGGAATTCCTCTCTTCCTGTCGTCCCCAAAATATCCTGAGGTTCCTGTACCTGCCAGGAAGTGACATTCTTTACTCACCTTGTAAGGCTCCTGGGAACTCTATAAGCAAAGTATCAGGCCAGTATTTCCAAGGGGCTTTATTGACTCCATAAAGCCAACCTTCACTCCTTAAAGCTCTCCAGTCATATCTGAGTCTATGCATGTGTTTCTCAAATATGACATTCCAGTTAAAGCCTTGGTAATACAGCCAATGTTTTCAATGGTGTCCTGTTACAAGGAGAACAGATTCTCATTGGATTTATGTAAATGACTATAATTGCCACAAGAGAAAGAATACTCAGGGTTTCTGAATTCTGGAGGGTTCGGATAGGGAGAAAATATAATTGTTTTTATTTGCTTACAAAGAAATATTTTATCAAATTCCTATTAACTCATAGATTCCTTAAGAGAAAAGGTTTCCTTAAATCTGGAAGAGCAAACACTAGAGAACAAGCAATGTTTAAACAACACTCATAAAACCTATAATCATCTTTTTCAGTTCACTTAGTCTCATGTTATTCATTCTTGTTCTGTTTGAAGGCAGTTTTTCCATTAGTTCTAGAGATTCTTACCCAGTTTAGTTTTATGATCTTAAAGATATCAGAGACCTGTGTTCATCAAAAGTCCTTTTCATGAATCTCCTTGAGGCAGAAACACATTTGCAAGAGCATCAGGACAATAACTGTCAATGACAAAAAAACTCAAAAATGGCCATGGTTGAAAGTCTGATGGGAGTGTATCAGAATGCAGCTGACAAGGAAATTTGGTTATTTTTGTGACACACAACATTTCTATATGTAGAATTTCAAGTGATGACATTATACCAGGACATATTAAAGCTTTAGGAATTTTTTATGTAATTTTTGCAATAGTTATAGCATTTACCCACACAATATAACTTAAGAAGGTTTATCATCATTTGTTTGACAATGCTTCCCATGTAACTTAACATGCCAAATAAACAACTCTAATTAGTCAAAAAGACTCCATTTGGAATTTGAATTTGGGAGAAGTTTGTTAAAAACCTCAGAGATTTCTAAAGCACATGCCTAAATAAGATTACAAATCATTACAAAACTTAAAACATAATTAATCCAAAAAAAGAAAACCTTAATTAATCTGTTTAACAAAGGTGGCCTTAAGAGATTCTAAAAGCAAATACAGCATACATAGTAGTTAACAAAATTTAGCTCTTTTAATATTGAGAAGTTTTAATTTTCTTAAGTAATCAAAAAAAAACTGATGAAGACAAAGCATCTTTGTTTTTTCTGGGCAGAAAAAGAAAAAAAAAACCTTTGCTCATAATTTCTTATCAAGAGCAGACCAACAATCCAAGAAAACTTAGTCTTTTTAACTGAGAGAAAAACCAAATTCCAATCTTACACTAGTGCACTTTCAAAATTCATTCATTCCAATCTTAGTCTTGACCATGTATATAATTATTTTCCAAAGATTCTCCTTCACGAACCTTTTATTTTTTTAATTTTATTTTATTATGTTATATTAGTCACCATACATTACATCATTAGTTTTTGATGTAGTGTTTCATGATTCATTGTTTTCGTATAACACCGAGTGCTCCATGCAGTACGTGCCCTCCTTAATACCCATCACGGGGCTAACCCGTCCCCCCACTCCCCCGCCCCTCTAGAACCCTCAGTTCGTTTCTCGGAGTCCATAGTCTCTCATGGTTCATCTCTCCCTCCGAATTCCCCCTCTTCATGTTTCCCTTCCTTCTCCTAATGTCCTCCATGCTCTTCCTTATGTGCCACAAATAAGTGAAACCATATGATAATTGACTTTCTCTGCTTGACTTACTTCACTTGGCATAATCTCCTCCAGTTCCATCCACATTGATGTAAAAGTTGGGTATTCATCCTTTCTGATGGCTGAGTAATAGTCCATTGTATATATGGACCACATCTTCTTTATCCATTCTTCACGAACCTTTTATAACTTTCTTTTTCCATTTAGAGTTTGTCCTAACATTTTCCTCTCTAAACAACCAGTCTCATTTCAGGACTAAATTATTTTTTTTCCTCAACAAAAATGTGTCCTCATTCTTTATACAGGAGGTATCTCTCACTTTCCTACCTACAGAGTCGCTTTCCATATTATTTCCAACAGTCTCAATCACATTTATCAGAATTTTAATTCTTAAAAACCTCAGTCTCTAGTGAAAACTAAGTAGTAACCAATTACGAGCTGTCTGTTACATCAGAATTCTTTAAATTGGCCAATTTGTGGAGATATTTCATAATTTCTAAAAATGTGTTTTTTCATAGTACAATTTTCAATAAGGCATAATACATGTTTATAAACAGACCCAAATTTATCTTTAGTTTCTCTGTAATTGGAGGCAAAAGCAAACAAACCTATGTTTAGTAAATAATATTTCAGTATTTTACCTTATTTAAAAACTCTTTATTCAACTTATTTGCTTTTAACAATTATCCATGAATACTTCATGAGACAGATAAAATCAACCATTATTTTAAATCATCTTTGCTGACAAATTGCAACAGAGATAACAAATTTATTTGACCTTTAGTGAACCTTGGTAAAATAAAAGTTTTAAATTTAATGTTGACAACTCTAAAGACATGTCTATTTTTTTATTTTATTTTTTTTGAAAGGGTAGGAGCCTTATTTTATTTATTTAGCATATAATGTATTACTGGTTTCAGAGGAAGAGGCCAGTGATTCATCAGTCTTATATAATAACCAGTGCTCATTACATCACGTGCCCTCTTTAATGTCTATCACCCAGTTACCCCATCGCCCCTACCTCTCTCCCCTCCAGCAACCCTGTCTATTTTAATTAAACCAAGAAACTTGAATTTTAATTTATCAAAGATTATCTCAGACCACACGAACTTGAAAAACATTTGGATTAGTTCTTATCTTTCTGAGTTTTAGAATGCCCAATTTTTACAAGTGTTTGCCTTTAAGCCAAATAAAAAGAACTCTTTCACAAATTAATTGTTAGCAATGCCATCCAGAGGTAGAGAAAATATCTCACATTTATAACACATATGGACCCATATACACAAACAAGATGCCACCAAAATTTAGCCTTTGTTTCACTAATATTTGTGGAGAGTGGAGAGGACATTATAGACCTAATTCCCAAATATCTCTCTTTTACAAAACAAATCTAATTACAAGGTACCATTATAATCTATGGATCCATTAATGAGTCATTTTCCATTTTCCAGTTAGAACATGGCCAGTTTTGTCCAAAGATACCAAAAGCTACAGCAACCAGTAAGCCAAATGAAGCCCAGAGTGCCTCTGTGGTATTGGTGCTACCCGCCCCCCAAAGTTGGGGGCTTCACTGTTTGAACCGATGGCTTCCTAGCTTCTGATTGGGTAGGCTTATGATTGGCTCTCTCTAATTGTGTACACAAGGAAACGAATTCAGACATGTCAAAAGAATCCCATTTAGGCCATCTGAGACTCAGATCATCCTTAGTGAAAATGTCCCAATTAAGTCACCACTTGCAAGTAGAGGTTCCGTGTGTGCTGTACATCGAGCCTGCAGGAGTTTCCCGAGACACCTCCTCTAGGCTTTCAGTCACCTGAAAGCACCATTTGGCCTGAAGGAGCAAGTGTCCCTTCTCTTTGGAGCTGAGTGATTCAGTCTATCATATTTCTAGCCAGAAAATTTACTCAAGCCTTCTATTAATAACATCAGTTAACATCACGCCAAATAAAACAACCAACCCATCAGCTCCAACCCCTCTAGGTTATCTCCACCTAGAGAATATTACTGGTAACCCTCAACAGCTCCAAGGAAAGTCAGGAGCATCAACTTCAGGTAAGGAGGTCCAGATATCAGGAGAACTCACCTGATACACTTGCGAGGTATTAAGAAGTTGGAGGGGCACAGAGGGCCCCTGCTGGTACCGAGCCTGAGTTCCCGAGGACCCACAGGTAATCTCAAAAGAGTTGTTCTGATATCCTGCTGACTATACGGAGAAATGTCGATACAAATTGAACAAACCTTTTAGAATTTTTGAAAGAAAGAGTTTTATTTGAACCCAAGCTAGGACAGTTGCCCAGGATACACAATCTTCACAAAGAAGAGAGTGCTCTGGTGAAAGAACATTTGGTGCACTTTAAAAAGTTACAAATAATTAGACAAAGGACATTTCAGAAAGCTGCAGACCTTATCTTAAGCTTCTAGTATAATGCAAGCCTGTATAACTTTTAAAATTATGGGAACCAGGGAGGTTTTTTTGTTTTGTTTTGTTTTTCTTTTTCTTATCTTTATGTTTGGGATGCTCCTTTTTGGTTATTTTTTAAACAAATCAGATGTCCAATCTATGCTCAGGGCAGAAATAAAACCCATCTCTGAGGTTTTGCAAAGTCATTTTGACCTTGGTAGTGTTAAAGTATAGCTTCTCTGAGAGCCCAGGAACAGGACCCACAAATATTAAAGTTGAAAGATTCCTTTATTTTATCACCTTCCAGCCAGGATCTTGCAGTTAGCCAATATGTGAGGTCTTAGCAATGACAAGTTTTTCCTGCTATACTTTCCAATAAATCACCGCTTAATCATCCAATTCAACAACCAGGGGAATTAAATCATTGGCAGAAGCTCAACACCAAACACAAGGAGTTCCCAGGAAGCTTCTCCCTTTACTAAGATGACCCAAACACAGAGACTTGGGGAATATAAGGAGTTTGCACAATCTATCAGGTGACCCATACACCAACCCCAGTCCTTCCTGTTGGTGGGTCTATCAGGGAGGGTTAAAAAGTATCATTAACACAACCCCGGAGCCGACAGATCATGCACCTGGGCGGTTCGCTTCAGTGGAAATCATGGGCAGAGACATGGGAAAGTTTCCTCACTAGACAACCCTATAAATTGATTCTAACTTTGCAAACACAAGGTTGGATGAAAAGAAAAGCAAAGCCATCACCGCAAAGAAGCAATGGACAAACCCCAGTAGTCCAAGAGCCTGGTGATCTGGAATGGGAATTGATTCCCTGATTTCAGTGACAGGGGTTTAGGAAGGGCGCTTTTGCCCTGAGGTCCCCCTTGTGGTGGGTGTGCAAACTGCCTGTCAGTCTCAGGAGGTCAGCTTCATCAGCCTCCACTGATGGGGCAGTCCCCACATCTCCCAAGTCAGTGTCACTCTCCTGCAGTCTGCTCCCCAGCACCCCTGACAGGAGCACTTAGTAATCCTCTTTGGAGGCATCCTCTGCTCAGGGAGTCACCTGTCTTCAGTCCAGAGCCTTCTCCCAGCCCCGATCAGGTATCCACAGTTCCCCCTGGATGCTCTGGTGTGAACAGGGAGGTCCCCTCCTGAGCAGACTTTGGATCCTGACATAGCAGGTCCTACATCAAGGAAGGTAAACCTGTCCCACTCGTCTATGGCTTCCGGTTCCCATGTGCCCGAGGCTCCCCAGGACAGCTCTTTGGGTCTCCACACACACACCTCTTCCTTTGCAACTGAATTTATTCTCTGAAACTAGGAATTCTAGGTTCAGCATGGCTTGGCATCTTTCCAGAGTTCCCTAGCATTGGATAGATTGGGTTTCTTTCCTTGCAGAGGGCAGGGGAGAGCAGAGCTCCTGCTCCCCACTCTAGAGTAACTAGAGGGCTCTGTTTGAGGGGAGCAGTACTTTCCTAGATACATCCCGTGTCTCAGGTACTCATATACCCTAGTGCCTTCCAACTGCTTGCATAGAGGCCAAAATCACTGAGCGGGTGGTCAAGTCAGAGAACAGAGAAGTAGTTGGTGGTCTTTGTCACAGGGATGAAAGTAAGCATTGGTGAAGCCCTGAAATCCTAAAGCACAAAAAGTAGGACCTGTCTGCCCAAGAACTAAGGAAAGGGTATGATGGAAAAAACACTGAGCTTAGAGTCTTGCCTCTACCCAGCCCAGGCTGAGGGCACCAGGACAATACCCCAGTCTGCCTGGAGCCTCGGCTCCCTCGTGCGCTCTGGAAGATAACCGACTGCAGGCCCATGGGGAGCGTGAAAGAGCTCTCTGGAAGGCAAAGATGCAACACTCACTGTCCACCATGGCGAAGAAGAGACAAAAAGAACATGATGACTGTAGATGACATTTGGACTCCATGATGACAAACATTAAGTTGTTGTTTTCAGATGAACAAAATCTATTTCCCAGTAAACCTTGAAAAAGGAAATCCTCGGCCCTGTGTGAGAGAGGATGAGGCATGTGCAGAAGCCAGCAGTAGGTCACTGGTACCTAAGGGGGTGTCTTTTACGGTCCCAGCGTGAGGTCCTTTCTAAGTCCCTCTGAGGGGGTCTACTGTCACCTGAGCCACTCTATCAGAAACCACCCCAGGCCCCCAGATCCATCCCTTCAGTGTTCCCTCTTCCCTAAGAGCAGAACTGTTTTTCCTTCCTTCTGCTCCCCTTTCTGTTCTCTCTGGCTGGACCACGCTAACCTTCTGTGTCTGTGGTCAGGAGCCTCCTAACCAGAGGCTCAAGGGTGGGCTTCAGGAAACCCTGAACCCTGGGGTCACAGCTTGCAGCAGTCCCTTTACCTGGATGCCACCTATCCATAGCTTCTCCTACGTGTCACATCAGGAATGTCCTTGCTCTTTGACCCTCTGTGACATTAACTCTGTTCAAAACTCATCAAAATATCTTCACCACACAATCGCAGGCCTTCTCCAACCAGCCAAGCGGCCCCTGGGGACCCCGATGTAGATATCTGAGGAGACACATACAAAGAACTATTTTCCTTTGAGGAGTGGATGGGTCCGAACACACTGGTGACAGTCACGTGGGCATCAAGGTAGTGTCCGCTTCCCTAGGAGTTTCTACCACTTGTGAAAGATTTTTTACTTCCTCTGTTGCAATGTAAGCCCGGCTTGGTCAATCCCATGGACTATGGAGCCTGGTGTTTACTGCTAAGTAATAAGACCTTAGGAAATGTGGATTGCTATAGACCCAAAGAGATGAACAGGGTGGGAAAAAAACTCTTGAGTCCAGTGTTCTTTGGATTTTACAATGCTGTTCTTCGGATGTTTGGAATTAGTACCAAAAAAATAAAATAAAATAAAAAATAAAAAGCAGTACCAGGAAGAAAACCACAGAACTACAGCAGAAATTTCCTCAACACTCTAGCCCTATGGATAACTTCTGATAACTTCAACTGTAAGTAGTTCCGTGTTTAGGCCTCAACTCCCTCTGCCATAAAGGACTCACTGTATTGAGAAGGAAAAGGTAAAGTCATTTTTAACAATAAATGTTTGTTGAATTGAATTACATGTGGAAAGCACACTTCTCAATTCTGTAGCTTCTTTGAACTCTGATTGACTGTAAGAAGGAAATATGCAAGCCCACAATACTTGTCCTATTTACTTTGGAACTGTGGGGACCACAGTTCCGGTTTTTAACTTATTTGTTGAGCAAGTGGGACTGATAAATTTGTTAAAGCATTCAACTATCAATAGGACAAAACCAATATGGAGATATCTTATCAACGTTTCTAATTTCTTTCACCACTCTTCTGAGGCTGGAACAAAGACTGGAGTGTTGGGTTTATATGAATAGTGAGGAGACAGCTGGACAGAGGCAGTTCACTGCAGAGTGAGAAATAATCCATAGCCTAACACTTGGGAACCCATGGGAGAATCATTGAAGCACATTAAGGAGTGACATTATCAACATTAAATCTTGAAAAAAAAAATGTTTTTACTAAAGATCAGTGAGTTCGTGCCAGAGTAAGATCCCCTTGTCCCGGGGCAGTATTTTGAACTATTCAGCATGTTTAAGAAAATTGCTCTAGCTTTATGTTTCTGGAAATACTGCTCTTTGTTCTCCACTCAGCCATACCAGTTAAATATGCTCCTGTTGACAAAATTTTACGTAGCTATCAAGAACGTGTGTCTGGGTTTGTTCTGGAAATTACTGTATCTACACGTCACTTCCCCCCTTTTTAAAACTGTACCTGCAAGTAAAAGAAGAGATGGGGATAAAGGCAGGGAGATGAGAGAAAATAATTGTTCTCAGTGAAACAATTGTGCCCCAAACACCAGAATTTCAAGCTAAAGAACAGAATCTGCAAGAAGCCCGCAGCAAACAGTGGACCAGGCCGAGCGTGGAAGGCGGAAGGCGCTTTGCTATTACACTCTGTAAGTCAGTATTTCATTTCTCCTTCCTACAAGGATTTGGGAACATCTTTGGAGCCACCTGTGCCAACTGTCCACATGGCACAGGAACTTTATAAGATTGAGTGGCCATGAGAATCAGCACTTCCCAATATGGCTGAAACTGTTATAGACTGAATGTTTGTGCCCCGCCCCCAACCAGCACCAAAATTCATATGTTAAAGCCTTAATCCCCCCATGATGTTTTTGGAGGTGGGATCTTTCAGAGGGAATTAGGTTTAAATGAGGTTATGAAGTTGGTATCCTTTAAGAAGATGAGATCTCTCTCTCTCTCTCCCTGAGCATGTACCAAGGAAAAACCATGTGATGACATAGCCAGAAGGGAAGATATATATAAACCAGGAAAAGGATCCTCACCAGGAACCCAACCTGCACCCTGATCTTGGACTTCCCAGCCTCCAGAACTGTGAACAGCAAATGTTTGCTGATTAAGCCACCGGTCTACAGCGTTTTGTGATAGCAGCCCAAATGACTGAGAAAGAAACCCCATAGTAAGTTTTCTCTCATTTCCTTTCATATATTTTCATAAGAATCTATTTTTGAGCCATCGGTAAGTTTGGAACTTGTCTTAAGATTTGAAGAATTGAACCCAGGCCTCCAGTGGGGGAAAGGACAACTTCATCTGCAATAGAAACCCATAACGGGTGTAATTGTCCTCCTTACCTGAGACCTCTCTGCCTTCCCTTCCTTTTGTCCTTCCACACACCTCTTGTTTGTCCTCTTGTTATGCCTTCTCTCTGTAAATGGAGCCTCCTGGTCTCCCTTATCTCAGTGCCTAACAGCTTCACCATGCACCCTGTACCCAAATCAGGAAATCAAGGGGTCACTCTTCACTCTTCCCTTCCCTACCCTTCCTGTACAAGCTATGTCAGCTCAGGTCTTCCAAAAAGCAGACACTGGACCAGATCAATTATACAAGAACTTTTATTAGCAGAAATGCCTGTGTGAGAGAAAATAAGAAGGTTGCTGTATGAGGCTGGAAAGCTGGAAAATCCCCGTGGGAGTCTGAGAAGCTTGAATGGAAGTGTCCTGAGCCACCTCGCTGACAGTTGTCCTTGTCTACATGGCAGGTTCAGCAGGGCCATCAGAGAGTCCTCAAACCAGTCAGCCATTAGAGGAGGGCTGTATCTCCCAGGAATGGGTCTACTCAGGATTCTTGCTACATCAGTCACTAGAAGTCCACAGAAGAGTCGCCTAGGCACAGCTCAGCGATGCATTTCACAGAGCAGTAGCTGGTACTTCGGTCACTTAGGCATCGTCTGGTTGGGTGTCCTTGAGGCACATCCTCATGGCTGCCAGTGCACCCCCTTGAGCTGCACAGATTTACTTCTCCACATAGTTTCAGGGAGCAGTGCTTCCATGTTTCCCATGGGCCTTTCTTCCCGAGGGAATCTACTAAGAAGGAGGTTAGAAGGATGAACCACACAGCCCCTGTCACTGTAGTTGACCTCAGGGCTGCAACTCATCCACTCCCTCCTCCAACATCCATTCGGAATCCCCTTCACCCCCAAAGGGCTAGCACTTCAGCTGCACCTTATCACATGCTGGTAGCTTAGCTAGTTGTGCAACTCACAACCTTCTAGTCCCTGAATCCTTGGTAGTCATACCCTTTCTCAGTTCGGGGTTGCAGCATATGTCTGCTCACAGTTACAACAGGGCAAAAGAGGACCAGGGGGCCACAAAGTAGATCCCCTAGGTTCCAGACATACCGTATTCCTTCCTGCTCCTAGTGTGTAGAAGCAGCCAGACCTCCTCCTGCTGAGCAGGGTCAATTATCTCCACCAGCATAACTGCTCCTTTTACTTGCTGGTCCCTGGGCACAGAAAGTTCAGTGCCTTACAGCAGTTCATAATTCAGTGACACCCTTGCTTTTATCACCTGGCAAGAATCTGTTCTATTTGGGATCAGAACCTCCAACACTGAAGAGCCCAGAGTTGCACTGAGAGCACCAAACCCTCTGATAGGTCATTAGGAGTGGTGGTCCGTGGGGCCATTCCTATATATATATCCCTTGATTCCCGGATCCATGGAATCTTCTTCTTGAGAACAAAGCACCACATATTGGTCTCTGGATTGACATAATTATACTGTGTTTTAGAAGATGGCACCCCATTCTTCCAGTGTTTTTCCAAGCTAGCACTTCAGCTGCACCTTTAGAAGACTGTTCCTGAAAGCTCCCTCTGGATGATGCAATATGTGATACAACCAGTGATCCCATGGTCATGGACCCTCTCCTGCACCTCCCTCACTGTTGAGTGCCCTGGTCAAATACTGTGCTGGATGAGATTCCATACTTGGGCATCAAGCATTCCATAACCCCAGAGAGTGCTGTGACTGAAGATTTGCTGGCAAGAAAGGCAAACTCATATCTGGAATTGTCATTCCTGTGGGGATGAACCATTGGCTCTTTCAATGGGAGGGCCCGATGTAGTCAACCAACTGGGCACCAAATAGCCAGTTGGTCTCCTCAAAAGTGTGAAATCAAGGACTCAGTGTTGATCTCTGTTGCTGACAAGTTGGACGTTCAGAGGCAGCACTAGCTAGATCAGTCTTGGGAAGTGGGGATTGATGCTGTTGGACCAATGTGTGGTCTCTGTCTTTGCCACCATAGCTATCCCATGCATGTGCCCATCATGCCAGTTCTGGGCTGGTGACCAATTACTAGGCTGTCAGCAGTTCACCAGTGTTCCTGTGGGGTGTCTCACTGTTGCTTTAACTTGCACTTCTTTAATAACTAATGAGTTGAGCATCTCTTTACATATGTTAGCTGTTTGTTTTCCCCTTCTGTAAATTGCTTTCTTGTGTGCTTTGCTCATTTTTCTGTTGGGTTCTTTGCCTTTTTCTTATATATATATATACACATTCCTTATAAATCTAGATATTAGACTCATGTTGGTTTTAAATACCGCAACTATCTTTTCCCAATATGTCATCTGGATTATTTTGTCTTTGGTGTCCTCTATCTAAGAAATATTCTTGACACTACTAGGACCTGGGAATTCTATAGTAAATAAAACAGTTTGTGCCATTACAAAGAATATAGTCTAGTGGGGAAAATGTGGAGGCAGCAGGCAATTAAACAAGCAAAAATAATAGTGTGCTGAGAATTATGATAGATGTATTTGTTAGACTTTTTAAAGCTATAATTGTAGAAAATCTTGATTAAAACTTGCTTAGGGAGGAGACCTGGATTTCATCTGGTCTCAGGAATTCAGCTGGATGGGGATCAAACCATTCTGAACACCTACGAACTCAACAGGAGATCGAAGAAAAGAATAGCAACAACTCTCTGAACAGAAAAGCGACCACTTTCTGGTCGGTAGGACGTGCGGAGAAATGAGTCCGAGGCGATATTCGGGAGGATAGACGGTGAGGGAGGGGGCCTCCATCGGCCGCTTCTGGCAAGTGATAGAGCCGCGGAGCACAAAATCGGAACTTTCAGAAGTCGGCTCCACTGAGGGACGTTGCTCCGGTGGCTAAGTGGGGGGTGGAACCCTCACGGGACAGTGAGTTCTCAGGACCCTCGGGGTCACAGAAAGACCAGGGGTGACTGAGTGCGGCAGAGCTCCCAGGTATCAGAGCGGGGAAGCTGGCCGTAGAGACAGAGCCAAGGTGCGGGCTCTCAGCTCGGGGTTGCCATAAACTGTGATCGGCGACATAGTCAGGCCACTGCTTCTCCAGCAGGGCCCCAACAAGCGGCAGATCTGGGGAGACTTCCCTTCCTCTCCTGGGAGGAGCGGCGCGGTAGTGCACCGCAGGGATCTGCTGGGTTTGGAGACTCCACATGGGGTCGTGTGCCAGAGATAGAAATGCTTGGTCACAGGCCGGGTGAGCACGGAGTGCGGCCGGAGACCGGGGAAACAGGAGTGATTGACTGCTTTTCTCTGGGGGCGCACTGAGGAGCCAGGCCCCGAGTTCTCGGCTCCTCCAGGGTGGAGATTGGGAGGCCGCCATTTTCACTCTCATCCTCCAAAGCTGTACCAAAAGCTTGCAGGGAACAAAAGCTCCCAAGAGAAAACCCGAGCAGATTACTTAGCCTTTGGGAACCACGGCAATAGGCCCCTCCCCCAGAAGATCAGCAAGAACAGCCAGCCAAGACCAAGTTTACCGATCAATGAGAACGGCAGAACTCCAGCGCTAGGGGAATGTTGCACATAGAATTCATGGCTTTTTTACCATGACTCTTTAGTCTTTCAAAGTTAATTTTTTTAACTGTCTTTTTTTTTAATTTTTCTTTTTCCATTTTCAACCAACATCTTATCAATCCCTTTTTTTAAAAAAAACATTTTCATTTTCATTTTTAGAGTCATATTCTATCTCTTCATAGTAGTTACCCTTATTTTTGTCATATATATATAAGTTGTTCTCTTTTCAAAATTTTGAGATACAGTTTCTTCTGACAAATCAAAATATACCTTAAATTTCTAGCATATGGCTTTGTTCTAGTCTCCTGCCTGATCCCATTCTCTCCCCCTTTTTTTTTTGCTTTCTTTCTTTCTTTTTTTTTAAATCCGCTTCTTTCTTTTTTCAAACAACTTCTTATCAATTCCTTTTATAAAATTTTTTATAATTTTCATCTTTACAGTCATATTCCATCCCTTCATCATATCAACCCTTATTTTGTACATATATAAGTCTTTCTTTCTTTAAAATTTTGGAAGGCACTTTCTTCTAACAGACCAAAATACACCCAAAATCTAGTGTGTGGCACTGATCTATGCACCAGCCTGATCATATTTGATCATATTCTGTTTTATTTTGTTTTGTTCTGTTTTTGTTTGTTTTCATCTTTTTCTTTTTCTTTTTCTTTTTCTTCTTCCTTTTTTCTTTCTTTCCCTTTCTTTTCCCCTGGTTTCAGTCTTTTCTGATTTGTTAAGAGTATATTTTCTGGGGACGTTGTTACCCTGTTAGCATTTTGTTCTCTCATTCATCTATTCTCCTCTGGACAAAATGACAAGGTGGAAAAAATCACCTCAACAAAAAGTACAAGAGGTAGTACCGTCTGCCAGGGACCTACTCAATACGGATATTAGTACAATGTCGGACCGAGAGTTCAGAATCATGATTTTAAAGATAGTAGTTGGGCTTGAAAAAAGCATGGAATTTATTAGAGAAACGCTGTCTGGAGAAATAAAAGAACTAAAATCTAACCAAGTCGAAATTAAAAAGGCTATTAATGAGGTGCAATCAAAAATGGGGGCACTAACTGCTAGGATTAATGAGGCAGAAGAGAAAATCAGCAATATAGAAGACCAAATGATGGAAAATAAAGAAGCTGATAAAAAGAGAGATAAACAACTACTGGATCACGAGGGCAGAATTTGAGAGATAAGCAATACCATAAGATGAAACAACATTAGAATAATTGTGATCCCAGAAGAAGAAAGAGAGAGAGGGGCAGAAGGTATACTGGAGCAAATTATAACAGAGATCTTCCCTAATGTGGGGAAGGAAACAGGCATCAAAATCCAGGAGGCACAGAGAACTCCTCTCAAAATCAATAAAAATAGGTCAACAACCCAACATCTAATAGTAAAACTTATGAGTCTCAGAGACAAAGAGAAAATCCTGAAAGCAGCTCGGGAGAAGAGATATGTAACCTATAATAGTAGACACATTAGACTGGCAACAGACCTATCCACAGAGACCTGGCAGGCCAGAAAGGACAGGCATGATATATTCAGGGCACTAAACAAGAAAAATATGCAGCCAAGAATACTATATCCAGCTAGGCTGTCATTGAAAAAAGAAGGAGAGATAAAAAGCTTCCAGGACAAACAAAAACTAAAGGAATTTGCAAACAGGAAACCAGCCCTACAAGAAATCTTGAAAGGGGTCCTCTAAGCAAAGAGAGCCTAAAAGCAGCATAGACCAGAAAGGAACACAGACAATATACAGTAACAGTCACCTTACAGGCAATACAATGGCACTAAATTCATATCTTTCAATACTTACCCTGAATGTAAATGGGCTAAATGCCCCAACCAAAAGACACAGGCTGTCAGATTGGATAAAAAAACAAGACCCATCGATATGCTGTCTGCAAGAGACTCATTTTAGACCCAAAGACACCTCCAGATTGAAAGTGAGGGGGTGGAAAACCACTTAACATGCTAATGGACACCAAAAGAAAGCTGGGGTTGGCAATCCTTATATCAGACCAATTAGATTTTAAACCAAAGACTGTAATAAGAGATGAGGAAGGACACTATATCCTACTTAAAGGGTCTATCCAACAAGAAGATCTAACAATTGTAAATATCTATGCCCCTAACATGGGAGCAGCCAATTATATAAGGCAATTAATAACAAAAGCAAAGAAACACATTGACAACAATACAATCATAGTGGGGGACTTTAACACCCCCCTGACTGAAATGGACAAATCATCTAAGCAAAAGATTAACAAGGAAATAAAGACTTTAAATGACACACTGGACCAACGGACTTCACAGACATATTCAGAACATTCCATCCCAAAGCAACGGAATACACATTCTTCTCTAGTGCCCATGGAACATTCTCCAGAATAGATCACATCCTAGGTCACAAATCAGGTCTCAACCGGTACCAAAAGATTGGGATCATTTCCTGCACATTTTCAGATCACAATGCTTTGAAACTAGAACTCAATCACAAGAGGAGAGTCGGAAAGAACTCAAATACATGGAGGCTAAAGAGCATCCTACTAAAGAATGAATGGGTCAACCAGGAAATTAAAGAAGAATTTCAAAAATTCATGGAAACCAATGAAAATGAAAACACCACTGTTCAAAATCTTTGGGAGGCAGCAAAGGCAGTCCTAAGAGGAAAGTATATAGCAATCCAAGCCTTTCTCAAGAAACAAGAAAGGTCTCAAATACACAACCTAACCCTACACCTAAAGGAGCTAGAGAGAAAACAGCAAATAAAGCCTAAACCCAGCAGGAGAAGAGAAATAATAAAGATCAGAGCAGAAATCAATGAAATAGAAACCAAAAGAACAGTAGAACAGATCAACAAAACTAGGAGCTGGGTCTTTGAAAGACTTAACAAGATAGATAAACCCCTACCCAGACTTATCAAAAAGAAAAGAGAAATGACCTAAATCAACAAAATCACGAATGAAAGAGGAGAGATCACAACCAACACCAAAGAAATACAAACAATTTTAAGAATATATTATGAGCAACTCTATGCCAGCAAATTAGATAACCTGGAAGAAATGGATGCATTCCTAGAGATGTATCAACTACCAAAACTGAACCAGGAAGAAATAGAAAACCTGAACAGACCTATAACCACTAAGGAAATTGAAGCAGTCATCAAAAATCTCCCAAAAAACAAAAGTCCAGGGCCAGATGGCTTCCCAGGGGAATTCTACCAAACATTTAAAGTATAATTAATACCTGTTCTTCTGAAACTGTTCCAAAAAATAGAAATGGAAGGAAAACTTCCAAACTCGTTTTATGAGGCCACCATTATTACCTTGATCCCCAAACCAGACAAGGACCCCATCAAAAAGGACAATTACAGACTAATACCCTTGATGAACATGGATACAAAAATTCTCACCAAAATACTAGCCAATAGGATCCAACAATACATTAAAAGGATTATTCACCACGACCAAGTGGGATTTATCCCTGGGCTGCAAGGTTGGTTCAACATCTGCAAATTAATCAACGTGATACAATACATTAACAAAAGAAAGAACAAGAATCATATGATCCTCTCAATAGATGCAGAAAAAGCATTTGACAAAGTACAGCATTCACCTTGATCAAAACTCTTCAGAGTATAGGGATAGAGGGTACATACCTCAATATCATAAAAGACATCTATGAAGAACCTACAGCGAATATCATTCTCAATGGGGAAAAACTGAGAGCTTTCCCCCTGAGGTCAGGAACGCGGCAGGGATGTCCACTATCACCACTGCTATTCAACATAGTATTGAAGTCCTAACCACAGCAATCAGACATCAAAAAGAAATCAAAGGCATCCAAATCGGCAAAGAAGAAGTCAAACTCTCACTGTTTGCAGATATGATACTTTATGTGGAAAACCCAAAAGACTCCACCCCAAAATTTCTAGAACTCAAACAGGAATTCAGTAAAGTGGCAGGATATAAAATCAATGCAACGAAATCAGTGGCATTCCTATACACCAACAACAAGACAGACGAGAGAGAAATTGAGGAATCGATCCCATTTACAATTGCACCCAAAACTATAAGATACCTAGGAATAAATCTAACCAAAGAGGCAAAGGATCTGTACTCAGAAAACTATAAAATACTCATGAAAGAAATTGAGGAAGACACAAAGAAATGGAAAAACATTCCATGCTCATGGATTGGAAGAGCAAATATTGTGAAGATGTCAATGCTACCTAGAGCAATCTACACATTCAATGCAATCCCCATCAAAATACCATCCACTTTTTTCAAAGAAATGGAACAAATACTCCTAAAATTTGTATGGAACCAGAAAAGACCACAAATAGCCAGAGGAATGTTGAAAAAGAAAAGCAAAGCTGGTGGCATCACAATTCCAGACTTCCAGCTCTATTATAAAGCAGTCATCATCAAGACAGTATGGTACTGGCACAAAAACAGACACATAGATCAATGGAACAGAATCGAGAGCCCAGAAATGGACCCTCAACTCTATGGTCAACTAATCTTTGACAAAGCAGGAAAGAATGTCCAATGGAAAAAAGACAGTCTCTTCTGTTGAAGAGTTGGTGTTGGGAAAATAGGACAGCCACATGCAGAAGAATGAAACTGGACCATTTCCTTACACCACACACAAAAACAGACTCAAAATGGATGAAAGACCTAAACATGAGACAGGAGTCCATCAAAATCCTAAAGAACACAGGCAGCAACCTCTTCAACTCAGCCGCAGCAACTTCTTCCTAGCAACATCGCCAAAGGCAAGGGAAGCAAGGGCAAAAATGAACTATTGGGATTTCTTCAAGATAAAAAGCTTTTGCACAGCAAAAGAAACAGTCCACAAAACCAAAAGACAACCAACAGAATGGGAGAAGATATTTGCAAATGACATATCAGATAAAGGACTAGTATCCAAAATCTATAAAGAACTTCTCAAACTCAACACCCAAAGAACAAATAATCCAATCAAGAAATGGGCAGAAGATATGAACAGACATTTTTCCAAAGAAGACATCCAAATGGCCAACAGACACATGAAAAAGTGCTCAACATCGCTCGGCATCAGGGAAATCCAAATCAAAACCTCAATGAGATATCACCTCACAACAGTCAGAATGGCTAAAGTTAACAAGTCAGGAAACGACAGATGTTGGCAGGGATGCAGA
Source organism: Eumetopias jubatus (assembly GCF_037043125.1). Lineage (NCBI taxonomy): Eukaryota > Metazoa > Chordata > Mammalia > Carnivora > Otariidae > Eumetopias > Eumetopias jubatus. The sequence continues at coordinate 122,185,206 of NW_028274807.1, read as the reverse complement.
GAAAGGGGAACCCTCCTACACTGTTGGTGGGAATGCAAGCTGGTGCAGCCACTCTGAAAAACAGTATGGAGGTTCCTCAAACAGTTGAAAATAGAGCTACTGTATGATCCAGCAATTGCACTACTGGGTATTTACCCCAAAGATACAAATGTAGGGATCCGAAGGGGTACGTGCACCCCAATGTTTATAGCAGCAATGTCCACAATAGCCAAACTGTGGAAAGAGCCAAGATGTCCATCGACAGATGAATGGATAAAGAAGATGTGGTATAGGGTGCCTGGGTGGCTCAGATGGTTAAGTGTCTGCCTTCAGCTCACGTCATGATCCCCGAGTCCTGGGATCAAGTCCCACATCGGGCTCCCTGCTCCTTGGGAGCCTGCTTCTCCCTCTGCCTCTCTCTCTCTCTCTCTCTCTCTGTCTCTCATGAATAAATAAATAAAATCTTTAAAAAAAAAAGAAGATGTGGTGTATATATATATACAATGGAATATTATGCAGCCATCAAAAGGAATGAGATCTTCCCATTTGCAACGACATAGATGGAACTGGAGGGTGTTAGGCTGAGTGAAATAAGTCAATCAGAGAAAGACATGTATCATATGACCTCACTGATATGAAGAATTCTTAATGTCAGGAAACAAACTGAGGGTTGCTGGAGTGGTGGGGGGTGGGAGGGATGGGGTGGCTGGGTGATAGACATTGGGTAGGGTATGTGCTATGGTGAGCTCTGTGAATTGTGCAAGACTGTTGAATCACAGATCTGTACTTCTGAAACAAATAATGCAATATATGTTAAAAAAAAAGAAGATAGCAGGAGGGGAAGAACAAAGGGGAGTAAGTCAGAGGGGGAGACGAACCATGAGAGACGATGGACTCTGAAAAACAAACTGAGGGTTCTAGAGGGGAGGGGCTTGGGGGGATGGGTTAGCCTGGTGATGGGTATTAAAGAGGGCACATTCTGTGTGGAGCACTGGGTGTTATGCACAAACAATGAATCATGGAACAGTACATCAAAAACTAATGATGTAATGTATGGTGATTAACATAACAATAAAAAAATTTAAAGAAAAAAAGAAATATTCTTATTTTAATGCAATAAATACAACAGTTATTCTGCTGAATGATTTGTGTTTGGGAGGTGTATTGAAGAAGACCTTCCTCATTCCTAAGTCACAAAGATATTCTCCTACAATTTTTTTCTTTTTTTCTTTATAATTTCATAGCTCACATTAAGTTTATTCATCCATTTGTTTGTTCATGGTGAGATGTGAAGACTGATTTTTCTTTTTCTCCCTATAGTGAACCAGTTTCCTCAACATCATCTACAAAACAGTTCATTCTTGCTCCATGGGGTTGTGACGCCAACGCTGTCATATAGCAAGTCACCATCTGTGCCCTCATATATCTCTGAGTTTTCTCTTTTCTTGCACTGGTCAATTGTTCTCTTCCTACACCTGTAGTTCTTAAATTCCCCTGGCTTTTTAAGTAGGTCTTAATCTGTGTAGATATTGAAGGACTGCTCCCTTCTCTGATTTCCCCACATGCTTTTGGAGCAGCTGCACTTGGCAGGACAAAATGACCATAGAGGCGATGGTGAAATGCTTAGCAATAGAATAAACTGATAGAAATGGAGAGATTAAAAAAAAAAACAAAAAGAGGTAAAGGGGCAGCTCAGTGGCTCAGTCAATTGAGCATCTGACTCTTGGTTTTGGCTAAGGTCATGATCTCAGGGTCCTGAGATGGAGCCCCACATTGGGGCTCTGTGCTCAGCAGGGAGTCTGCTTGAGAATCTCTCCCTCTGCTCTTCCCCCCACTCATGCTCTCTCCTCTCTCTCTCAAATAAATCCTTTAAAAAACAGGCCAAAAGTGTGGTTGGATGGAACCTATTCTTGGAAAAAAAATTTAAAAGGAAAAGGAAGAGAAGGAAGAGGAGACAGAGAAAAAAGAAAGACACAGCCACAGCTTTCCAGGGGGGAAAAATAGAAGAATTTAAATTATTTAGGAGGAAGAAAACACAAACTATTAGTAAAAATGATTATCCAAAAGAAATGCATAATGAGGTAAGAACATAAATGTTTCCTGAGAAATTTCAGCAGGATTCTGGAAAAATGACAACAGCAGCATAATTTTTGAATCTCTCCAAATCCCCATGTAAAAGCAGGAAGAACAATTAAATTATAAAACAAAATCCCACAGGTAACATTTACAACAAAACTAGGTGACAGGGCATCTCCCTAAATCTCAAAATACAAGTGGATGCCAATGATCCATCAATAGCCTCAAGAACTCCATGGTCTCATCTTCTGTGCTGGAGAAAGCAGACAGAAGTAACCAGACCCGAGAACAGGAGAAACTCAAAATATCCAATAGATATTTGCTGGAGAGTGTGGCATCATTGAGACAGAAGGGCTTTGTCCAATGTAGTAGTGGATGAGGGCAAGGGGCCCATAGTAAAATCCGAAGGGGTTAGAATACCCTGAGCCTCTGTGAGTTCTGGAAATCAAACAACCAGGCCTCCTCTCCAGCACGGAGCTGTACACTGAGGAGATACCAAGAGGAATGGAAACAAAAACGTACAGGATACGGAATTCCACTTTCAGGAAGGCAGAACACCAGAATACCTGTTTCTTACCTGAAACAAAAAATTCACAAAATACACAAACAAAAACAAAATTGTCAAAAAATCCACAAAATGTGCAAAAACATATCAACAAAAATAGACAAAATATATGAAACAATGGTTTTCAAGACACTGTGCATCAGACAATGAAGGACAGTAATTCCTGAAAGATGGGAAACAAACAAGGTGAGCCCTCTGATTGCCCCAGCTTCCTGCCACAGGGGGATTTCAAGGCCTCAGTGTGGGGACTGGGGAGCCCAGGCAGAACCCACAAGCTCCTTGCATTGAAAAGACAAGCTGAGATTCTAGGAAGATTGAGGTAAGCAGAGTGTTGGAGAGGAGAGAGCTTCACAGAGCAAAAACTCTGGAGACCGACAGAGAGTCATCCTTGAGAATTCATCAGGGAAATAATTGAGCAATGTGTAAGGAAACAATCTGAGGTTAAAGAAAGAACCATCAGCAAGGATTAGAGGAAGTGTACCTGGGGTCACACGGGGCCAGAAATAGTGCCTGGTCCCACCAGTCAGGTTGAAAAACTTCATAATTCATAAGATATTGGGTAGAGAACTCAGAAGGCCCTTATCTCAGTACTAGGGGGAAAAAAATTAACCTTACACTAACACATCTCTGATACTGCCTAACCAATCTTAAAAGCAAGACCTAAAAGCATCAAGTAACTTGAGTCCCAGAACAAAGCTCAAGAATATTTATAGGAAAACAAAAACATCAAGCACCCAACAAAGTAAAATCCATAATGTCTCACATCTGATCAAAAATTACCAGACATGCAAAGGAGCAAGAAAAGACAAGCAATAATGAAAAGGAAAAGAAAACTCAATCAACTGAAAACCAACCCAGAACTGACATATGTTAGAATTAACCAACAAAGATATTAAAACAGTTCTTATAAAAATATTATGTATGTTCAAGAAAGCTAAGAAGAGACATAGAAGGATAAAAAAGACCCAAACGAAACTTCTAGAGATAAAACTACTACGTCAGAGATGAAAAACAGTTTGGTGGGAGTAGTGGCAGATTTGGCATTGCACAAGAAAAGAATGTTCTTGACATAGCAGTAGAAATGTTGATGACATAACAACATGAAGCATCCGAAATGAAACACAGAGGGAAAAAAAGAATCTTTAAAAATGAACAGAGGATCAGTGAACTGTGCAATATCTTCAAGTGCCTGATATACGTGTAATTGGAGCCCCCACAAAAAGAGGGCAGACAATGGAGACAGAGAAAATAATAATTTTATATTTTTTTTATAAAAAAAATTATAATAGCCAAAATGTTTTCCAATTTGATGGAAATTACAAAGCCACAGATTCAAAAGGTCAGCTAACCCCAAGCACAGAGACGTGAAGAAAACTACAGCAAGTCCATGGTAACCAAATTGCTCAGACCCGGGATAAGGAGAAAATGTTAAAGGCAATCAAAGAAAGAAAAACTCACATTACATACAGGAACAAAGATAAGAATGATCCCAGATTTCTTGTCAGTAACAATCTAAAAAAGAAACAGTAAAGTAACACTTTAAAATACTCAACCACGAAACAAAAACAAAAACAAGCACACTTTTAAGCCTAGAATTCTATCCCCAGTGCAAATATCTTTCAAAATTGAAGGCAAAATAAAGTCATTGTTCTTTTTTTGTTTTGTTTTATTTAGCCATATAGAAGCTGAAAGAATTAATCACCAGAGGACCTGCACTACAAGAAATGTTAAATGAGGTCTTGAGGCAGGGGAAAAGTTATACCAGGAAATATGGAACTCTACGAAGGACTGAAGAACATCAAAAATGATAACTATATGGGGGAGCATCTGGTTGGCTCAGTCAGAAGAGCGTGGGACTCTTGATCTCAGGGTCATGAGTTCGAGCCCCATGTTGGATGTAGAAATTACTAAAAACATGAATAAATTTAATAAATAAATAAATTTATTTATTTAAAAAATGGTGACACCCCACGGTGGGCTCCCTGCTCAGTGGGGAGCCTGCTTTTCCCTCTCCCTCTCCCACTCCCCCTGCTTGTGCTCTCTCAGGAGTGCACTCTGTCAAATAAATAAAATCTTTTTAAAAAAATAGTAACAATGTGAATAAATATACAAGTATTTTTCTTATTATTTCAATCCCTTTAAAATATGTCACTATTTAAATAAAAATCAAAATAATACAGTATGGAGTTTGTAGCATATATAAAAACAAACTGAATGGTGAAATAGCATAAAGGCGTAAGGGGAAGCAATGGGAGAATATTCTTGTAAGGTTCCTACACTGTATGTGAAATGGTATACTAACACTTGAAGGTACGCTGTCATAACGTAAAAGACTGTTGGTTTGCAACCCTCTGGGGAGCAGTCCAGGTGTAATCTGAAATTGGCCCCCAAATGCAGAGGGCAGGGAGAGACAAAAGGAAGAGGCAGGCCACTCCAGGTTGGTAGGTAGCAGTTTTGATAAGCAAAGGGAACTTACGTACAAGGCTTGTCTTGGGCTGCAGCAAGACAAGTGGATCCGGGAATCCGCCCGCCATGTCTTAAAATGTATATGGAGTACTTCTGAAACAAATAATGCAAGATATGTTAGGAAAAAAGAAAAAGAAGAAGATAGCAGGAGGGGAAGAATGAAGGGGAGTAAGTCGGAGGGGGAGACGAACCATGAGAGACGATGGACTCTGAAAAACAAACTGAGGGTTCTAGAGGGGAGGGGCGTGGGGGGATGGGTTAGCCTGGTGATGGGTATTAAGGGGGGCACGTTCTGTGTGGAGCACTGGGTGTTATGCACAAACAATGAATCATGGAACACTACATCAAGAGCTAATGATGTAATGTATGGTGATTAACATAACAATAAAAATTTTTTTTTTAAAATGTATATGGAGAGACGTGGGTACAGTCTGTACCCTTAACTGAGTACAGTCACATATATTGTGCAGGTGGTCTCAACACCACATCATTATTTCAAGGCTATGTCCTTGGAGCAGCCACTGGGAATGGGAAAGACAAGCAGAACCCACATTCCAAGGACAGGGGAGGAGGTGAGGATCTTCCCATTGCCTGGGTCCAGCTCACAGGTCAACTGGTGGTCAGGTCTTTTCGGTGACCTTTCCCAACAAAGATGTATACTATAAGCCCTAAAGTGTCCACTAAAATAACACAAAGTTTATGGCTAATAAGTCAACAGAGGAGATAAAATCAAATCATAAAAAAAATTCAATTCATCTAAAAGAAGCCAGAAAAGGAAGAAAAGGGGTACAAAATACAGATGAGAGAAATAGAGAAAAATGATAAGATGAGAGACTTAAAGTTAACCACATCAATAGTCAAAAACCAAAGTGGGGAGAAAATCGCACATATGCAAAAAATGACTATTCTCAGTAATTGTATTACTCTGAGATTTGTGTATGTGTAATAGAGGCTAAAGTAAATGAGTGATTATAGGTGATTGTAATTCTATTTAGTACTCTAGGTCCTTGAAATCAAGATTTCCAGTGTAAAAGCTAGGAGGTATTGATGTAATATAGAAGAGGTTAAGTAAAGATCCTGTAGTCCTGAATTTTCATTGGAAATATCGGTATAAACTTATGAAGTATTTTGTTGTATGTGTCCATGTCTCTCTGTGTGTGTACTTTTCCTCGCTCTGTCCATTGAAGAAACCTAGAAACAACGACCAATCCTTGGTAGCAATTAGCAATCCTTGTACCCAGATTGTGATTTTGAAATATCATGTTTCACTAAGAGAAACAAAGGCTTTTATGGGGAAATCGTCCATTCCATGCCTGGGGCAGGAAAAAAGTACAAGATAAGTCAAGAATATATCTTTCACACCAGATAAAGAAAGCTACTAGCTCATGTGAAAATGATTCAGAAGCCAAATTGAAGGGATTTCTATTGAGCAAAAATATAACACTCTTAGCTTTAAAAGGCCTAAGTGCAACTGACTGAAACTCTTCAAATATGTTTAAATCCATAGCTTCATAATGATTAAAAAAAAATTGGCCAGTTTTGAATTGTGATAGGGATTCAATTCACAGTCTAAGAATTTAGAAAGAATCAAATTTTTATCCTATATTTCCCAAATAAAGTTGAACTATTGGTTATTGACTATAGAAACAGAATTCTTATAAAAATACTCCACCTTACAAATATATATCAAGTATTTCAATGAATAAATGAAAAATAAGTTATTGAATTAGAATATCCTTATTTTACAACTCCCAATAAACTAATTGTTCTAGACATTGGGCATCCAAAGCTGCTAATGTCACAAAAAGAAAGAAAACTAGATATTGTGTGCCTCCTGATGAAGGAACACAGCACCACCTATGGTCTTTTCAAAGGGATTTTATCTAAGTCTGATAAAGCGTCTGGCTCCAGCTGCCAGTTTGCAGCAAATACAGAGGACAGAGGAATGTGTTGAACTGCACCAAGAGCAAAATCTAGACTATGGAAAACTACACAAAAGTCCCGAAATTGCCATCTGAAAAGGTGTAAAGAAAAGAAAAAATGGAGAGGAGTCCTAAAGATTAAAAGACCCTTTAAAGACATTGCAATTTTTTGAATGGTCAGGACAAAACTATAGAGTCTAGGATTGCCCAAAGTGAAAAGCTCTAAAGAAACACAAGAAAGTGATTACTATAAAATACAGGATAATGGATACTTTTGGAGGAATGGAGGGTGTTGAGATCATAATGGGGCATATGGATGGATTTCTAGGGTAATTGGCAACTTTCTAGCCACCTGGGTGACCTGGGTGGCGGTTACAGAGATGTTCACCTTATAATAATTCAGTAATGATACATTTGTCTTGGGTGTGTTCTGATGCTGTGTTTTAATTATTTTATAATTTTTTTATAAAAATACCTAAAGATGCAGTAACCACTGACTCCTTAATAGTCAGAAGCAATCAAATAGCAAAGTTATAAATTGCCTATTACATAACTCCTAAAAATCAGTAAGAAATTAAACTTCATTCCCATAGAAAATCAGGCAAGAACTATGACCAGGCAGTGCACAATAAAAGAAATACAAATATTTTTAAATATATGAAGACACTCATCCTTACATAATAAGATGATTAAAGCTACCATGAGTTGTTTTTACCTCTCAGATGAGCAAATGCCCAAAAAGTGTGGTAAAGCAATCACTCTAACACATTTCTGGGAGCATAAATTTGTACACCCTCAGCAGGGAACAGTTAAGCTATACTTGTTGAAATGATAAACCAATATACCCTGTGCCCAGCAATTTTATTACCAGGAATTTATCCTATAGATCTAGTTGCACATGAACAAAATAACATATATTTTCATTTTCATTGTTTTTATTTTCAAAGGATTAGAAATAACCTAATGCCCATCAGAAGGGACTGGTTTAATAAATTAAGATACATCTATACAATGGAATAGTATGCATCTATAAAAAAACAAGGAAGGCTTTTATATACAGACATAGACTCATCTCCAAGATATATATTTTAAGTGGAAAAAAAAAAAACACAGTAAAGAAGAGAATGTGTGGATTGCCACTACCCTTCTCAAAAGAGAGGAGGAAAAAGAAATTCAACTGATAATGTTGGTTAACCCTAGGAAGAACTGAGTGACTGGCAGACAGAGATGGGACAGAGATCTTTCATTGGATGTACCTTGTACTGTTAGAATTCTGCACCATGTGAATATGTAAGCAATTCCAAAAAAATTAAATTTAAGGAAGAATAATTGGGTATCCCAACAATGACTGATGAACACGGATTTATCAAGAGAGTTCAGAAGTTTAATACAATTACTAATGAAGAACTCATGAAATCACTAGGAACTTCCTGCTTTGGATTCAATAAGTCAATCCACAGAGAAGTCCAAAAATGGACAAAGGAAATCAACTGTTTTGAAGTTCTTTGAGATATTGGAGTTGAGATATTAAAAATAAAAATAGGGGTCATATCAATATTTCACAATGCTATTTCTTGTTACCAGACTTTTATGTACTTTTAGGAACTGATTTTGAATCTTCTTCATAATATCACTACTAAATTTTATATTAAAATCTAACTTTCCAGATTTGTTAAATTACTAAGATCAGAGTCCACACTTTCTCCTAGGTGGTTTGTGATCATTGGTATTTGTTGATTTGGCAACAATTAACACCTTTAAAATATTAAGCCATCACATCCAGAATCCTGGACTATTTTCTCATTTATTTAAATGTTAAATTATTTCCTTGATACAGTTTTTTTTCTTTATCGAAGTCTTGCAAATTTTTTGATAAATTAATTTCCAGAAATATTCCTATTTTTGTTGTTGTGTTGTTGTTGTTTCTATCATTTTCTTCCTACTAGTTATTGCTATTTGAGAAAAATGCTACTGATTTTTGAGATTGTCTTTCTACCTACAAACTTTTGTTGGCCTTGTTTATTTCTATGAATCTTTTTATTTTGCTTTTTTATCCTTTCTATACAAGTGATCTACATACAGATGGCCTGCAAATAATGTTTCCTTTCCAACCTCTATCTCTCTTATTTTCTTATTTTATAGCTTTGACCAAGACCTCTGGTATTATATTAAACAATAACTGTGAATCAAATGCCCCTTTGGTTTCCTCCTATGGTACCATATTCCTCTCACTTGCCACACTGTTATAGTTGGAATTTCATAATTGAGGTGATTATTTTATTAATATTAATTTCCCTCATTGTACTATAAGCTCCATGAAGGAGCAGATTTTTCTCACTATTGTATCCCTGGCATAGTGCCTGGGATGTATTTATCTCAATAAATATTTCTTGAATGAAAAAATGAATGGCCTAAGCTGATAAATAAGAATTGAAGAAAATCATAATAGATGAGGACCATAATTTTCTTATCTTGCCTTTTCCTCCCCTATTCCAATTACAAGCTCATTAACACTCAGGAGCATACGTATCATTCAGGGTATTTTGGCTGCAAGCACCAAAACTGGCTGGCTAAATTAAACAAGAGGGGAATTTACTGGAAGGAGTTAAGGAGATGGGGATTAGAAGATGAAAGGAAGGCTGAAACCCTACACATAGAAAAGAGCAATTCCAAGGGTGTCAAATAGAAACTACTCGACAGTTTTGTCAGGGTGCTGCTGGGGCAACCAAGGAGCACCAGTGACTCTCATTATCTTACCGCTCTGATCAAGACCCCCCTCCATCTCACGACCCTGAGATCACCACCTGAGCCAGAACCAAGTCAGAAGCTTAACCAATGGAGCCACCTGGGTGCCCCTACCCAGGTTTTCATAGGCTATTTGTTTCATTCTTCACATTTATAAGTTTGGTCTATTTGGAGTTTATATACATAATATATATTATTACATATATACATGAACATTATAAAACATTTATATATATATATATATATACAAGTTTTTTCTCTTCCAAATGGATATCCAGAGATCCAACCCTATTCATTTAAAATATCATCTTTTTCCTCAGTGATTAGAGATGCCACTTAAATCATAGGCTAAAATTTTCCATTTCTTTGGGCCTATTTTTGGTATTTCTGTTCCATTGGTCTGTCCATTCATGAACCCAATACTACATTGCTTTAATTATAGAGCTTTTATAGTGTTTTAATAGCTGATATGGCCAGCATAATCTACTGTTCTTTGGTGGGGGAGGGGGGTGCATTCCTGTCTGTTCTAAATTATTTATCCACATGAACTTTAAAAGTAATTTGTCTAGCTCCAGGAAAACAAACAAAAAACAAAACCATGTATTGATATTTTGATTGGGGTCATGTTAAGTTTACATATTAACTTGGGAAGAATTGGCATCTTTAAAATGTTTATCCAAGAATAAGAGATGTTTCCATTAGTTCAAGTCTACTTTTGCATTTTGGGGTGTATTTTTTTTTAAGATTTTATTTATTTGTTTGACAGAGAGATACACAGCGAGAGAGGGAACACAAGCAGGGGGAGTGGAAGAGGGAGAAGCAGGCTTCCCGCTGAGCAGGGAGCCAGAAGCAGGGCTCGATCCCAGGACCCTGGGATCATGACCCAAGCCGAAGGCAGTCACTTAACCCACTGAGCCACCCAGGTGCCCCAATTTTGGGGTGTATTTTAAGGTTTTCCTCATTACAGGGTTTGCACATTTCTTGTTAAGTATTTCTTTTTGATATTGTTTGTGTCACACCAGTCATTGGTAATTGTGTATGTGAAAGCTATTGCTTTGTATGCTAATTTTTATCTTATTACCCTGCTGTATTACTTATTACTGTGCTGTATTAGTTTTAATTTTGATTTTTTTGTGTTTTCCACCTAAACATTCAGGTCATCTGTATGTATTTGCCTCTTCCTTTGCAATCTTGATTTCCCTCATTGTTTTCTTTTGTCTAATTGTTTTGTTCTTTACACCAATACAATGTTAAAATGGAGGTACCTGATACCCTGTCTCCTTCCTTGACTTTCTGCTTACTTTCCTTTGATGAGAATGCCAATAGTGTATCCCCATTACACAAGATGCTAGATTTTTTTCCCTAAGGATGTATTTATTTTTAAAGAGGGGGGAGGGGAAGAGGGAGAGAATCTTCAAGCAGACTCCCCGCTGATCACGGAGCCCAACAGTATGGGGCTCCATTTCAAGACCCATGACCTGTGCGGAAACGAAGAGTTGGAAGCTTAACCAACTCAGCCCACCCAGGTACCCCTACATTTTACTTTTTAAAAAATCAGAAATGGGTGTTGAATTTTGCCAAAGATCTTTTCATCATCCATAGAGAAAACTATGATGTTTGTTCTTAGATCTACTACTATGCAAGTTGTATGAACACATTTCCTAATACTGAACCATCTTTGTATCAGTCATGCTAAATCACCTTAAAATGTGCTATAGATTGTTTACTAATATTTATTTAGGACTTTTGCAGCAATATTCATATGTGAGATTGGTCTGTGGGTTTTTTTGTACAATCTTTATCAGATTTAGGTATCAACATTATTCTTGCTTCATAAAAAGAAAACTAAACTTTCCTTCATTCTTCTACATTTTGTAAGTTTACCTAACATTAGGGATTATTTGGTACTTTCCTCCTGAAACCATCTGGGCCAAGCGCTTTTTTGTGGGAGTTAATTCTTTGATAACCTTCTCTATTCCTTCTGTGGAAATTTTTGTCACTTTCCACCTTCAGTAAGATGAATTTCAGTGAATTCTATTTTTCTAGGAAAGTAATCATTTATCAAATTTATTTGTAATCCTATGTTTGTTTGAATACCATTTTACTGGCTATTTCTCCCTTTTATTTATTTATGGCATTTGTGCTTTCTTTCTTGAGAAAGCTAAAGGACTGTCTTTGTTTTTTTATGAACTCTGTACTTGTTTTACATCTAATTACTTTCTGCTTTTATTTATCTTTATTAAAGAATTTCGGGGGAGGGACCTAAATATCAGAACTATGGGATTCCATTAAATCAGTGATGGGGGAAATCTATAGCTTTTAAATACTTTATGTAAATAATGAAAATTAAAATAAGTAAATATTCAACTCAAAAAAGAAAGTAAAGAAAATAGACGGCAATAAAGATAAAGTGCTAGACCTTCTTCAAGTCAGATGCTGACAAGATGGAAGCCAACTGCCAAATCATTCTCCTAGACCGGCCCCTGGATGTGGACTACTATGGAATGATGACATCCTAGAACAGTCTGAATTCATGGCTACTGCTCCAAGCACAGGGCAACCATCTCCTCAGGCGGCCCAGACATTTTAACCAGAGACAGGATGGAAGTATAGTTTTTCCATGCGGATCTTTAAAAATATTCTACTACTAGCAATCCATAACAGCAAAGGGGCAGATTTTGTGCAACTCAATCCCTACTAGTAATTAATACTAAGCTGAACTGTGTCCAAAATGACCTGTACACAGTTACTATAGCTACTTTAAAATTAAAGCTAAAGCTAAAACACGCCAAAGTCTACAAGGTTGCATGAATCTCAGCAAGTAAGTGTAAAATTTTATATTTACCAATGTTTAGTATTTAAAGGAATTTATTTCCTGAAACCTTATCTACCATCTTCAACTTCAATTATATTTGACAGACATTAAGAGCACACCAGGGAAAATATTTATAACAAATAAAAAGAAAGCATACAAAATTACACATGTAGTAATGACTTTGCAAAACAAAATATAAATATGCCATATTTTATACATCAAAATATTCACAGTGGTAGTAACTCCTTGAAGGTAAAAATCCCTGTCCTACTCGTCTTTCTAGTGCCATTTTACAGAAGAGTGGCTGGTACAAAGTAGGTATTCAATAAGTGCTTGCTGGAAAAAATGAAAGTGAACAATATACATCTTCAAAAAAAAGATACTCGATCAAGTAAATATATGAAATTTTAATATTTTTATCTGAAATATACAAAGGACTAAAGACAAAGTTAATACCTAACTAAAATTCTCTGAAGTAACTTCATTATTACAAAGTTAAATCTTGAGTCAAAAATCCAACTCTAAAAATATGGTCTCAAAAATCACATATCTACATATAACACTAAGAAAGTAAATTGTCTTATGCTGCATCATCATCATCCACTGCAGCATAGATGGCTTGATTCCTCCTCTTAATTTTCTTTCTTTGTTCAGGTTCATGTTCATCACTCAGCCTCTTCAATGGCAACTCTAAGTCATTTCCATCCCCTGACTCCAGAGCCTCACCAAGTTTCCCCTCTCTGCCATCCGGGGAACCCAATGTATCATCAGAAGATACAACCATGGAACCCGGCAAGATCCTGACATCAGAGAAGCTTGCAGAGAAGTCAGAAGCTTGATCAGAAGAAGGTTCTACAGATGGTGTATTCATGTCACTATGTGTACTTACAATACTATCTTCATCTTCCTCTTCTTCATCTAACATTATTTCATCTGGATTAATAGAGGACAGGGCAGATGTATCTGTGTTATATTCACTACGGTCTTCTCCAGAGTCATTACTCTCCATGTCATCCTGCTCTTCAAATTCACCACACAAGTGATGTTCTTCCTTGGCCTTCTGAAGCCTGACATTCATGTCAGTGATGCCAAGTTGGGCACAAAATTCAGTAGTTTGAGGATTGATCCTATGAACCAACTGCATTTGTGTCTGTGGCCTGCTAGGGTCATAACAAGCAGCTGTTATGCTAAAGTTACATGGAACTTTGAGGTCATGATTCAGTATTTCCAATACTTTGTTCATAGCTTCTTCTGTTGCACTATAATCCCACCTACAAAAGTCCAAAACAATAGCTTTTTACATTTTATCAGCCTCAGACAATAAAAGATGAAATCTAACTATGGACTTCATGTGCAAGGATAAAACAGAAACCATATATAAAAATTCCATCTAACAAAATTATAGTTAATTTGCCAAAGGACCATTTTGAAATAAACAATTCTTAGAAAAAACTTAACTCACACTCTAAAACAAGTACAAATTACTTTAATGTGTTAACCAAATCTCCACTATATTATAGTTAGTTTTACACATGCTTATTCATTTATAAACTTATCTGGGTTGGTATTCCCACCATCCATTTTTATATCCCTTGATGCAAAATTTGTAGTTTTCCATATCAGTCAGTAAACCCTGAATTACTCTGACACTCATTTAACAATAATTTCCTTGATTAAAAAAAAAAAGAAAAGAAAAGAAAAAGGTGGAAGGGACAAAAATTGGGCACGCAACAGAGAGAGCAAATCCTAAATAAGGTCAGACTTACCTTGTATGCAGGCCATTATTTTCAGGCATATTCCAGAGGCGCTCAGTCACATTAATAAGATCATCAGTAGCCCTGAGAACAGTGAGCCATTCAATATCATACTCTAAGTACTCAGGAGCACTGGGGTCATGTTCTATTTCTATTACCTATAGAAAAGAAATCAGTTATTTTAAGAATGCCTTTCTATTTTTAATATTCTAAGAATTTCCAACTTAATAGCTAACAAACACGTAACTTAAGTGTTCCCAAAGAATTCTCAGAATACATAAATTATAGAGCATAAATAAATTCTAAAGGGAAAATTAATATTTTTCTAATCACTGGAAGAGCAAAACTGTATCACAAAGTTATTTCATTTTCTTTTTACCTGAAGAAAGTCTCTATGTGGTAAGCATTTGTCCAAGGCTAAAAATTTGGTTGCTTTGGCTGTCTGTCCTTTATCCTTGGCCTAGAAATATGAACCATGATTTAAGAAAAAATGTTAAAATATCACAATTAATTCATACACAGAATAGGATGGAAACAATCTTTATTAAACATATCCCTAAGTCATGAGTCAAAGCAACAACTGTCACTGTTCCAAAATAAGTTAGTTCTATAAACACTTGTGTAATGACAGGCAAGGCACTTAAACTCTCTGGACTTCAACTTCCTTACAAAAGTCAAAGCAGACACAAATGCTGATGATAATATTGATACTGTTAAAGCACATAACGCAAAGGTTAATGATAACAGAAGAGCTTAAAAGTAATCTGGCAGAGCTAAAACTAAACAACTTTTAGAAGAAATTATACGGAAAAATCTTTATAACCTTGGGCTGGGCAAAGACCTCTTAGATACAACACCAAAAGCAGGTATGATACATTCACAGAATGAAATATTGTTCAGTAATAAAGATGAAAGAAATACTAAACCTGCTGAATGAATGAACCTCAAAAACAAGCAAAGGAAAGAAACCACAAGCCAAAGACTACAGATTTTTGATCCCACTTATATAAGTGTTCAGAAAAGGCAAATCCAGAGAAACACAAAGCAGATTAGAGGGTGCCTGGGGCTGAGGGTGAGAACACGGACTCACAGCAAACAAACACGAACGATCTTTTGGGGTGCTGGAGATATGCTAAAACTGGGCTATGTGATATTTGCTCTGGAAACATCTGGAACTCTGGAAATATACTAAAACTCACTGAACTGTACATTTAAATAGGTGAATTTTATGTTATGTAAATTATACTCCAATGAAACTATTAAAAAAAATGCATTGGCAGAAAGAAACATGGGCAGGAGGTAGTGGGTCAAAACATGAAGATCATACTGGATGCAGTAAAAAAGTGACTCAGGGAGAACAGTAAGGGACATGGAGGAAAACAGACAAGGAAGCAGGCTACGGGCCATCCTGCTGTGGGCCAGGTTTCAGTTCACTGGTGGTGAGGGACTAAGAGAGGCGCAAGGCACACAGATTACAGGCAGATGATGGCAGCAGGGCAGTTCTGAGGAAAGATGATTTTTGGTGTTGGAAAAAGGGGCTGAAACAGAACACTGGCAAAGTCAGAGGACGTTGAGGAGCTAAGAAAAAGGGATCAAACGTATTAATTCAGAGATTTAAGTCCCTGACGTTGACAACAGAAGATGGATGGGGAGGAAACTACCAAATCTGACGCTCCAATAAAAAGCCAGGAGTGTCATGAGCCCTAGGAGACAGAAGAGAGTAACACAGATGTAGAAAAGGTGAGATATAAACCGATGACTTGGACATTAAAAGAGAATAATCACTTCGGCAGTGGCCCAAAGGAAAATAAAAGGAGTAACCTTGCCTCCTCCTCCCAGTAAAACTGGGGAGTGAGGATAAGCCCACAACAGCAAGGGCCTACAGGAGTATTTTCAAACAGAACTTTCCAAACCGTATTTGAGGAACATCATTAAAGTGTACCCCCACCATGGAAAAGTGTTGGGTCAAGTTCAGGAAGCACTGCACACCACATTCCACTCTTGGAGAAAGGCAGTGCCCATTAACACATTAAAGACTCTCAGAAATTCTATAGAAGCCTTTGAGAAGAAATCTCCAACCTTGTTAACCCAGCATTTTCTAAATGGTTTCTCTATGGAATACTTTATGGGGCAAGTCAGAGCTTGGTGAGAATGGGAGGGGAAAGGGAGAGCCATGCCATTTCCATAAAAGCCTAATTGTAAATATAAATTTATTCTCTACCTTCCAATGAGCACTATCATCCAAGGAGTTTCCCCAAGGAAAACTCGGGGAGTCCCTCTCTGTCACCAAATCCTGCTGATTCTGCTTCCAAAATCTCTCTGGACCTGCGTTCTCTGTGTTCCCTCTTCACTGCAGGTTAGAACCTTGTCTTTTTATGCCTCCCATTTTACTTACTACAATCCATACACAAAACTGCTACCAAACTAACCTTTCTGAAATGAAAATCTGGTTTCATCACTCAACTTTCCCCCTTACCTTCAGGTTAAAACCCAAACTCCAGAGCATGGCCCAGAAGGCAGCTATGATCTCGTTCCAGCCTCATCTCTCCCTCTACCTCAGCCACAGGGACTGCTGCAGTCCCCCAGTGCGCATCAGCGCCAGGCATTCAGGCCACCAGTCTTTGCACATACTGATCGCTCTACCCGGATGGTGTTACCTAGATTCAACTGCTTCCTGCCATAATCAATTCCTCTGGAAAACCTTCTCCATCTCTTCATCTCCTGTCCGCATCCCCATCTCAGTGCAATATGGTGGAGGTGCTCCCACGGTATCCTGGCACTTTTCACCACCAATTTATTACACTATTTTATAATCACCTGCGTGTCTCTTCCCCCCAAGGATACGGAGTTACTCACAAGAGCAAAGTTATCTTTGATCTCTTTCTCTCAATTTACAACTGTGCCCATAGTGCCTTAGCCCACACATATCTGGTAAGTGTTTGTTAAATGAAAGAATAAATATTTTTGGTTTCTACCTGATGCTGCATCAAGGCTGCAAACTTCACATGAAGGTGTGCAGAAAACCAGTACGTGGGTTTTAAGTGCTCTAAGAGCTCTGAGGCAGCAGGACTTCCCAATGTGTTATTCTCCACTTCTTGTCGGAAAAAAGATTTTGTCTTAAGAAGCTGCTGCTTATTTCCATAATGATAGATCTTTCTTGGCCAATCGTGAGATAAGAATATGTCCATAGGCTGCTTCAGCTTTAACAGAAAAAGAAAGAAAACTTTCAAAAAAAAGATCAAAAGCAATCCCCGGCTATCTCTCCACTACTGCACAACCATTTGCCCACTTAGAGCTTTAGATTTCTCTGTAATTCATTCTAAGGAAACTTCATTTAAGAAGATCACAGAAACACTAAGAAATACTAAGCTCATTCATCTAAGCCAGGAGAAACTGCTTTCTCTCTCCTCACAAATCACCCCTATTTTCCATGGCAAGACAGGGCCATAGAGATACACTGGGATCAGACTGTCAGCCAGCTATGGTCTTTGGCAGAGGGCCTCCAAAATATATAGTAACTGTCATTCTTTTCCTTTCTAATGAATAAGCTGTTTTCAGATACAGAGACACCAGATTTCATGAGATCTCTAATGTAAATAATATAGTAAAACCCAAAGGTATATATTTCTTTTTTTTCCCCAATGGACTCATATAGCATACACCTAAAAAACTGTGTTTACTACATAAATTATAGTAGAGGTATTTAAGGTGGCTGGTGTCTTCATGGGGAGGCCACAAAATACACTCCATACTTTACTGATCCCCGACACCTTCAAGTAATCTGCAACAAATACTTGGAAAACTAAATTAAAATAACTTAAGTGTTCAAGACGATGCAAGATACGACAGATATGTCTAAACACTGGATAACTGATTCAGGCAGTAAGTGCAATGAAATTTCAGAACAGGCTGATGGCTTTAAACTAGAGCACTGGTGAGGCACCTGGGTGGCTCAGCTGGTTAAGCGTCTGACCCTTAATCTCAGCTCAGGTCTTGATCTTGGGGTCATGAGTTCAAGCCTCACATTGGGCCCCACACTGGGCATGGAGCCTACTTAAAAAACCAAACCAAACAAAAAACTAAAACACTGGTATCTAAGCTGGTTCTTCAAAGACTGGTAGGACTGAAATGGGAAAAAGGGAAAAAGCATTCAAGGTAGGGAATTGTTATGAGTAGGGTATTAAAGAAATGCCCACAAAGCATCCTCATGCTCCTGCAGAGACTGTAGGGTATGGTGGGAAGGGCCTGAGAGCATCAGGCAGGCTCCACCCCTTAACTCCTTGGGAAATCCCGGGGAAGGCGACTTACCTATCTGAGCCTTGACCTCGCATCCTTAATGTGACAAAGTCAGCGTAACACCTACTTCACAGAATTGTGTGGCAATTATATGAAATATCATGTGTGAAAACTGCTTAGCCCAGTGTCAGGCACTTAATGTGTTCTCAAACAAAAACCTAGTTTCGCCTACTCTCCAGTTAAACCAAGTATTCCAAAGCCACCTTCACAATTTTACCATATTCTCTATCATTTTTACCACTATTTATTTCCTATTTAATACCATTAGTTAAAATATTTTAATATTTTCTTTAAAGTATCACTTTATGCCAATAGATATTCTTTAGCCTTATCCTAAGTAGTAATATCTGAAGTCATGGATTAGATGTTCTATTTTATTATTACTCCCTAAAATAAATTCGTAACATTAGAATTAAAAAATGTTCATCTGTGAACCTCCTAAAAACAACTCAAGATCCAAATTTTAGAAATACTGAATTAAGTCTTCTTGGAAGTTATATACCAAAATGATCAAAATACACTTTGGTACAGAATTGCTTTAACATTTTTTCAAGTCTGCTATAATGTACTTTTTACATACCTGTTTTAATTTATAGACTTCAATATTTCTCACATGATATATACTCCTTATTGTAGCTGGATTATAAGGGGGACACTCAAAATGACCTTAAATTAAAGAAGAGAAATAAGCTATATTCAACTCCCTTAAATAGCGCAAATACAAATATATACATACACTTCAAAGCTGAGGTCTGTCATTAATGCTTTGGGTTCTTAAAAATTTTATGAAGACACTGCTCTTAAAATGCTGGTATTTTCTACTAGTAAGTGATCACTAACTATAAATCTAAATAACTGAGGGGCTTATGATTTTTTTAATTAAATTATATTTAATATGGAATATGTTGGTTATTCACATCGTTTAAAAATTTAAAAGATACCATCAGAATGGAATGAGAAGAGTTCCTCCAGAGAGTAGACCAATGATGCCTAGGGCTGGGGTGGGAGCAGGGATTAACTACAAAACTTTTAGGAATGATAGAAATGTTCTAAATCTGGATGGTTGCATAACCCTATAAAGTCACTAAAAATCACTGAATTGTATACTTCCAAAGCTATGTAAGTTTTACCTCTACAAAGCTGCTAAAACAATGGGAGGCAGGTATCCTCCCAGCCACCAGTAACACTACCTAGAGGCAACCAGTGTTAATCAGGTTTTAGTATTTTATTCCAGGGATATCAACTATGCATATAATAATACACAAACTTCTTTATCCTTCCTTTTATTTACACAAAAGGCAGTACAGTTTATACATGTCCTATGCCTTGTTTTTTCCACTTATCTTGGCATTCTTTGTATACGTCACACATAGAGTTGCTTCTCTTCCTTTTAAAAAAAAATAGCTTCATAGCACTACATTGTATTGTTTTATCATGATATAGTTAATTAGTTCCTACCTTTTGTCATTACAAACAAGGCTGAAATAAAAAAATGTGTACACATCATTTTGCACTTACGGAATATATCTGTAAATTACATTCCTGGAAATAGAACTCCCGGGTTTTATAATTTCCACAGACTACCAGCTGTCCTCCAAAGAGTGGGAGGACAGTTTGCACCCACACTTGCCATGAAGGAGACGGCCTATTTTCGTACTCCTGTGCCAATAGCTTAGAATCATGGGGAACAGCGCAGCAGGGAACAGACTTGGGATTTAACAGTTACATTGAGGATATAAGTTTTAGCTGTCAACTCATAAAAATTTGAAATCAATGTGAATCCAAGTTATTCCTTTAACTTGAAAACCAAGATATAATCTTTTCAGATACAGTGGAATGAATAAGTACAGTGTGGTATACTTCTACAATGGAATACTACTCACAAATTAAAATGAATAGAGTGAGATGTATCAACATGGATTCCAAAAACTAAATAGTAAACAGTGAAGCAAGCTGCAGGAAAGATACATGCAAAATGATACATTCACATGAAGTTTAAAACATGCTACATCATACACTGTTTAAAGCTGTTACACAACTCGTAATGACGTAATCAAGCGAATGACAAATACCAAATGCAGAAGAACGGGAAGGATAAAAGGAGAAGAATGGGACTGAGGACAGATAAACAATGAGCTCTGACTGTATCTATACTGTTTCATTTCTTTAAAATCCTAACTAAAAGTCACAAAATACAAAGACCTGATAAAACTAGATGGTGGATACATAAATAGTATGTTCTAGTGTTCTCAACATTTTCCTATGTATAAAATATTTCATTAAAAAGATTAATAGTTCCGAGAAAAAATCCAATGAAAAGTCAAACTATATATTATGCTTAAGTTACTCTGAAGCATGCAATTTCATTAAAAAAATTAATAATAGTTCCGAGAAAAAATCCAATGAAAAGTCAAACTATATATTATGCTTAAGTTACTCTGAAGCATGCAAGTTCTAAAGTTTAAAAACAATTCTCAGAATAATACCTTTTCGATAGTCATGAGATTTAAAGATACCAGAGATGCCACCAATCCTTACGCCTCGGTATTTTACTACCCCAGCCAAACCTGAAAAAGCACACAGTTAAATAAAATTACCATAGGCAGAAGCAATCTCTTTACTAACTAAATGAATAGTTTAAAGGCCTAGAACTCCATGCAATCCTAAAATTATTTGAAAATTAAATGTCATGATGAAGTTACTCTTTTACATAGTGATATGCCAACAATATATAAGGCAGACTATGGAGGAGAGGCCTAGAAGCAGAGAGGCAAGAGACTAAGCAGAAGGGAAGGA
This sequence comes from Eumetopias jubatus, assembly GCF_037043125.1. NCBI lineage: Eukaryota > Metazoa > Chordata > Mammalia > Carnivora > Otariidae > Eumetopias > Eumetopias jubatus. The sequence continues at coordinate 122,163,792 of NW_028274807.1, read as the reverse complement.
ACAAATGAGATTAGGTGAGTTAAGGGAGAAACAGACATAATTTGGTACCTAATCGAATATTACAGTGGGTTGGGGAGGAAATAAGGAAAAATGTCCTATGATGGATTTATAGATTATAAATCTGAAAGTCAACAGATATAAAGAATCTGCAGTTTCAATACTTCATTTCTGACTGACCATCTCAAACATCTTCTCACAATATTGCAGCTGTCAAAAGATCAACCAGTAACAAAGTAGAGAAATTACATTTCTTAAATTATGATGTCAGCATTAGAGCTATAAAGATTTTATTTATTTGAGGGAAAGAAAGCACGAGCTAGGGGAGGTGCAGAGGGAGAGAGAGAATCTCTCAAGCAGACTCCACGCTGAGCAAGGAGACCAACGTGGGGCTCTACCTCACAATGCTGAGATCATGGCCTGAGCCGAAACCCAGAGTTGGATGCTCAACTGAGTGAGCCACCCTGGCGCCCCACTATAAACACTTAAAGAGAAGAAAGGACTGTATAGTCTAACAGGACTAAAACTGAACCTGAAAATAATCAGGCTGTGAATCTAAACACAGATTACAAGTAATGCAGAGCATAAAAGGAACATGTTAAACAACATGAGAAATTCCAATCAGCTAAATCCAGAAAGCAGGAAATTCTATAAGACAAATTTCTCATTTTCCTCAACAAATAAACAACATGGGGTGGGGGAGAAAAAGGGACCGTTACAGCCTAAGAGGCTTTAGAATCATGACAGTCAAATGAAATGTGTGGACCTGGTTTGGAGTCTATTTGAACAAGCCAGTTGTAAAACCAACCTCTTTGTGATAATCACAAAAATCTGAACATGAACTAGGCAACAGATGATGGGAATTACTGCTACTTTAGTTAAGTATAATAACGGTACTGTAGCTGTGATATTTTTAAAAATCCTTATCTCTTAAAAATATGTACTGAAGTATTCACAGGTGAAATAATCTGATGGCTGGGATTTGTTTTACAATACTCCAGTCACTTCTTCCCACAAGTAAGTGTGGAGGGGAGTGGGGTTGAAATAAGGATGGCAGAATGATAATAGTTGTTGAAGCTGGTTAATAGGTACAAAGACTCATTATACTATTCTCTATTTTTGTGTATGTCTAACAACTTCCATTATAATAAGTTTAAGTTTTCTTAATTTAATAGAGGAAGAGAAAAATAAAGGGACTGCAAATAGTGTAACAGGCCTTTACAACTATATTTATTATCACTACATTATATTATCTATATTGCTTAAAACACTAGATGAAGCATGGACATATTTTCATGATTACCTACTTAAATTAACTGTTTTAATTAAATTTTCATAATTATTTAAATTAAGAGGCATTCCCAAAAAAACTATACACCTCAAGATGCTGCCCAACTATTATGCAAATCCTGACAGGCTCTTCCATTCCAAACAAATCAAAAAAATTACTCACGAACACATACCTAAATAATAAATGTTTGGCGCCACCCAGCCACCATAGGGTAACTCTTGCAAATGATTTGAGGCTTCATGGTTTCCCCCAATGAAAATTGTGAGAACTGGGGCCTTTTTCTCTCCAGAGTAATACCTAGAACATAACGGTAAAGTTGTCAGTCGGCATAGCAGAAATCAGGCATAGAGAAAAGCAGTAACTCATGCCTACAAAATTGGGCATAGCAGAAAAGCAAAATAAGATCCAAAGGAAAAATCTGAGCGCACTATAAAAAATTAAAAAGGTCTTTCTAAACGAATTGCCTATACTTGTCCTTAAGAATGAAGGGGCTGACACCTTGGATTCAAAGCCAGAGTGCGTTCAATGAGGTCAAGAACTTTGTCAGTTCTTAAACCTTAGCTTCTAGAACGCGGACGAGCACTAAGCAGGCGTCCAATAAAAACTCCTGGATCAGTAAATAAAGCAGTCCCAGAGTCCTATCAAGTACAAGATAGATTGACCTGTCAGCTTCTTCCTGCAGGTTTTTCATGATTCGGCTTCGATTTCGGAAACAGACAAGACAGGTGAAAGGAAATGAGAAAAGTGACATTTACTAAGCAACCGTTCCTAGACACAGCGTGAACAAAGAAGGTAACTAAGTAAGCCAGCTAGTCAGTGGAAGGGGGGGAATTCGAATCCAGTCCGGGTTCTCTCCCACGAGGTCCGGGCCGCGCCGCTCACCTGTAGAAGGTCTGCATGTGGCGGTACTTGGGCGGGACGGCCATGCAACGCAAGTCGGCCTCGTTGCGCACCGCCTGGAAGTCGCCGCAACACAGCAGAAGATCTATCGGCCCGGGGCCGCGCCTCTCCGCCAGCGCAAGCGTCTCATAGATCTTGTCCAGCTCGCCGTGGCAGCAGCCGGCCACAGCCACCCGCATCCTACCGGCTCGGCTCCAGGCGGGGAGCGCTGCCCGCAAGCCCCTACACCAGAGCCAGCCCAGGCCGGACAGCAAAGCGCGCACTGATCGCTCAGCTCCCGCCAACACTGACTGAGCCCACCCCTCGAAAAGACGCCTGAAATAGAATTCACTTCCGGTTTCCAAATCTCGCGAGAGATGGATAGACAGGGGCAAGAATCACAGGATTTAGGAGCGCTTTATAATCGGCTGGGGCTTTGCTTGTGTTTCTGGGTTCTTGAATTCTAGCAGTCTGACGGATGATAAAAATCAAAACGAGGGGACTCTGGGTGGCTCAGTCGGTTAAGCGTCTGCCTTCGGCTGAGGTCAGGATTCCCAGAGTCCTGGGATTGACTCCCCCATGGGGCTCTTGTTCAGTGAGCAGTCTGCTTCTCCCTCTGCCTGCCGCTCGCGCTCTCTAATAAATAAATAAAATCTTTTTTTAAAAAAACCAAAACCAGAATAGTTGGTTTATTTTTTTTAAGCCCAGAAACAGTAGTTTAGTTTGATAAAATTAAGCCAGACTAAACAAGTGAGACCGTGGGATTGGCTAATTCCCTAGGACAAACCTCTCAAGGCAAAGATAATTGCCTGAAAGCTTACTAGAAATTAAAAGATTTTTTAAAAGACACATCAAACTAAAAATAATTTTTTTAAATAAAACAAAAACTCGCTGAGGGTTTCTAAATTACCCACTGAAGAGTTTCTAAAATTATGTTATTTTTTTTAAAGGGGCCGGGGACTCTTCTTCTTCCTACCAAATAGGTGTTTGCATAACTAGACTGCAAGCTCAATGAAAGCAGAAGAATGTCTCGAAAACGTCCAGGAGGGAAAAGAATCAAACAACTGAAAAATGAGTGACCAAGACAGAAAAAGCAAAACACCACTGGCCAATTTAATCGAGAAAAGTAATCTAATCAAGATAATACAGAGAGTAACAAATCCATCTCTCATTTTTAAAAAATGCATAAAATAACATTATAGGAAAAAATGACGCCAGAATTAATTCAAAAGTAAGCAGAAGATGTTAACAAACCATGACAATAAGAAAATACTGGAAAAGTGGAAGAAATCCATTGAAAGACATTGTACCCAGAGTGGCTTACAGGCAATTTCTTTCAAATGTACGAGATATAACTTCCATTATGCTTAAACTGAACAAAAGAGAAGCAAGGAATGGAAATCTAGTATTTCCGATCCTTTTTAATACTATGTTTTCCTTCTGATTTGGATTTTTAAATATATAAGAGATGCTTTTTACAGCATGCTAAATTTAACTTTTTCCATTTGATTTTTTAAATTTTATTTAAATTCAATTAACATAGTGTATTATTAGTTTCAGAGATACAGTTCAGTGATTCATCAGTTGCATATAATACCCAGTGCTCATTACATCAAGTGCCCTCCTTAATGCCCATCACCCAGTTACCCCACTTCCCCACCCACCTCCCCTCCAGCAACCCTCAGTTTGTTTCCCATAGTTGAGTCTCTTATGGTTTGTCTCCCTGATTTCATCTTATTTTATTTTTCCTTCCCTTCCACTATGATTCTCTGTTTTGTTTCTAAATTCCAGGTAAGAGTGAAACCATATAACTGTCTTTCTCTGATTGATTTGTTTTGCTTAGCATAATACCCTCTGGTCCCATCCACATCATTGCAAAGGGTAAGATTTCATTTTTTTGATGGTTGAGTGCTATTCCATTGTGTGTGTGTGTGTGTGTGTGTTATATATATGTATATATATACATATATATCATATCTTCTTTATTCATCTGCTGATGGACATGTGGGCTCTTTCCATAGTTTGGGTATTGTGCACATTGCTGCTATAAACATTGGGGTGCAGGTCCCCCTTTGGATCACTATGTATCCTTTGAGTAAATACCTAGTAATGCAATTGCTGGGTCATAGGGTAGCTCTATTTTCAACCTTTTGAGGAACCTCCATACTGCTTTCCAGAGTGGCTGCACCAGCTTGCGTTCCCACCAGCAGTGTAAAAGTGTTCCCCTTTTTCCACACCCTTGCCGACATTTGTTGTTTCCTGACTCATTCATTTTAGCCATTCTGACTCATGTGAGGTGGTATCTCATTGCGGTTTTGATTTGTATTTCCCTGATGTTGAGTGATGTTGAGCATTTTTTCATGTGTCTGTTGGCCATTTGGATGTCTTCTTCGGAGAAATGTCTGTTCATGTCTTCTGCCCGTTTCTTGACTGGATTACTTATTTTTTGGATATTGAGTTTCGTAAGTTCTTTATAGATCTTGGATACAAGCCCTTTATCTGATAAGACACTTGCAAATATCTTCTCCCATTCTGTCGGTTGTCTTTTGGTTTTGTTGACTGTTTCCTTTGCTGTGCAAAAGCTTCTTATCTTGATGAAGTCCCAACAGTTCATTTTTGCTTTTGTTTCCCTTGCCTTTGGAGACATGTCTAGTGAGAAGTTCCTGCAGCCAAGGTCAAAGAGGTTGCTGCCTGTGTTCTCTAGGATTTTGATGGATTCCTGTCTCATATTTAGGTCTTTCATCCATTTTGAGTTTATCTTTGTGTGTGGTGTAAGAAAGTGGTCCAGTTTCATTCTTCTACATGTGGCTGTCCAATTTTCCCAACACCATTTGTTGAAGAGACTGTCTTTTTTCCATTGGATATTCTTTCCTGCTTTGTCGAAGATTACTTGATCATAGATCCATTTGATTTTTAATCTACAGGAATTATCATTTTCTGGATCCCTTTTTCTTCCATGTAAAATATTTTAATTGAGGTCCAATTTGAAGTAACATGAACAAATTAAAACTTAAGAGTCCATTTTGGTGCATTTTTACATATGTAATCACCCATATAACCACCACCCATATCAAGATATAAAATATTTCCAGCATTCAGAAAGGCTCCTTTGTACTTCCTCACAAGTCCCTACACCCAAAAGAAAAGCACTATTCTAATCTCTATCAACATAGATGAGCTTTGCTTGTTGTTTTTTTTCTAATTCCTGTATAGTTAACATACAGTGTTATATTAGTTTCAGGTGTACAATATAGTGACTCAACAATTCTATACATGACTCAATGTTCATCATAAGTGGACTCTTAATCCCCTTCACCTATTTCACCTTTGCTTGTTTACAAACTTCATATAAATGTCAATATATATTATGAACTTAATTTAGTGTCTGTGAAATTCATCTGTAAGTCTATAATATAAATAGATATAATCATAGGATGCTGTTTTTTATTACTGTGTAGTATTCCATGTGTGAACATACCACAGTTTGCTTGTCTATTGTCCTGCTGAAGGACAATTGTGTTGTTTCTACTTTGGGGCTATTATGAATAAAACCACGATGTACATTCTTGTAAGAATCTTTTAGTGGACATAGCACTTATTTCCCTTGGATTATGTCCAGGAATATAATTTCTGGGTATAGAGTAGGTATATGTTTAGCTTTGATAGCTAGGTCAGTTTCCAAAGTGTTCCAATTACACTTTCCTAAGGAATATAAAACATTCCAATTATTCCATGTGCTCAATGGCCTTGGTATTTTCTGTCTGTTACATTTTAGCCATTTCCTTACATTTTCTGCAATGGTATCGCCTTATGATTTCCATGCAGAGTTTATAAGAAAATTTTAATATATCAGTCTTTTGGATTTTCTTTTGTGACCAATAGGAAACAATAACCTAATACCCTAACATTCAAAAACTAGTGGTCAAAGCAGGAAATAAAAGATGAAAAAAGGATGAAGTGCATTGTGGCTCAGCTCCTGTTTCCAACCCACACCCCATTTCTAGAGTCCATACCAGTGAGTAAACAAACTTGAGAATTCTCACTGACTTTCTTAAATCCAGAGAGAATCAAATTTAGTAGAAAGTCTCACCCTCTTCCCATTCTGAATGAGGAGAAATAGAAAAATTGTTGGAGAAAAATGGATTGAATGAACAATGAAGATAATTCTTTTTGAAAATGTGAAAAGGCACACTCACTGAACAGACAGGTACCCTCAAAGTGTGTGTGTGTAGTCCCATGGGGAAACAAACAGGTCTCAGACCTGCTGGGAAAGAAATTCCTTGATTCTATCAGAGCAAAGGCAATATCTAGATAGAAGCACTCAGCAATGAGCAAGATGAAAAGTGAAACCACAAGTTACAATGGAAATATGCTAAAAAGAGCATAATCTGGGATGAGGCTGAACAGGTGTTCATTAAAACTTCTTAGGGACAACCAGACCTTGGTGTCTAAATACCATTCCCCTCTAAAAGAAATGAAGTCTTGTTGAAGTAGTTGATTCTAGAACAGAGAAAGTACAAAATGAACATGGATTATCTTGTGCAAGAAAGCAAGGAAGTGTTCAAAGAATCTCAGATATCAAAAGACACCGATTGAAGGTCTTGCCACTGGCCACGTCTGAAACAATTTCAGCATCAAAATGCATAATCATAGTAACAGGCTATAGGCCATCAAATAAAGTAGGAATATACTACAATTGACCCTTGAACAATGTGGGGGTTAGGGGCACAGACTCCCACACAATCAAAAATCCATGTATAACTTAACTACCAATAGCCTACTGTTGACTGGAAGACTTAATGATAATGTAAACAGTTAAGTAACACATATTTTGTGTTTTATATGTATTGCATAGTGTATTATTACAATAAAGTAAGCTGGACCCAAACAAATGTTATTAGGAAAATCATACGGAAGAGAAAATACATTTATAAGTACATAAGAAAATACATTTTCTTATAAATACATTTATAAGAAAAAAATCCATGTATAAGTGGACCCGCACAATTCAAACCCATGTTGTTCAAGGGTCAGCTGTATTCTATACTGATATAAATAAATAATAGGGGAAAGAGAGGGATCTTATTTACACAAGAATGCTGATTGGTAAATATGGAAGGAAAGTTGGATTAGAGATAACCATTTTGTCATCATCATCATCATTGTTTCAAGCAAGAATATTCAACTAATGCTAAAACCACTGAGTAAAACTTTAGAGAGCAATAGGATACTTACATAGTTTCAATGTATCTATTATTTGAGACTACTTATATAGTCTCAAAGTATCTTTCCCAAAAGATACTTATTATAACACAAAGAAAAATAAGCATTTTACACTAGAAACCTGGCAGACACCACTTTAACAGAATGATCAAAGTTAATCTTATTAGGAGTGAACTAATCTACATTGTGTGCCTCCTGATATGTCATACTTTATTTCTATGGTATTCCTGCCAAAAATGCATAACTCGAGTCTAATCTTGAAAAATAGGAGACAAATTGAAATTGAGAAAGACAATTGAAAAATAACTGGTTTGGGGCGCCTGGGTGGCTCAGTCGTTAAGCATCTGCCTTCGGCTCAGGTCATGATCCCAGGGTCCTGGGATTGAGCCCCGCATCGGGCTCCCTGCTCTGCGGGAGGCCTGCTTCTCCCTCTCCAACTCCCCTTGCTTGTGTTCCCTCTCTCACTGTGTCTCTCTCTGTCAAATAAATAAATAAAATCTTTAAAAAAAAAGAAAGAAAAATAACTGGTTTATCTTTCTTAAAAATATGCTCATAAAATATGGGACAAACTGAGAAAGACTAAAAATTAAAGGAGATGGAAGATTCATGAATATGGTACTATAAAAGACATTGGGGCAATTGGCCAAATATGAATAAGGTCTGTAAATTCAATAATATTGCATCAGGGTTAATGTCCTGGTTTTGTTAATTTTACTGTGGTTATATAAGGGAATTCCTTGTTTTTAGGAAACGTACATATTATATATATATATATATATATACACATACATACATATAATACATTTAGGGATAAAGGAGCATCATTTCTGCCATTTACTCTCACATATAGAACCTATTATATATGACAGATATATAATTTATACATATAATGTATCATAGATATATAGATATATAAAATACTCCCTCCCTCTGTGTGTGTCTGTATTTTAGTTTCTGCCCAACCATGTATTGCAGGGGCTAGAACTGAGAAACTACATTTCTTAGACTCCCTTGCCAGCTGAGGTCCAGATTCGGTTTTGCAAATGAGAAACGCTTGAGTGAAATTAGAAGGGAGAAGATAGTTAAAGCTGTTTCTGTTCTCTTCTGGCTCTAGCCATGGTAGTGGTAACTCAGCACCTCAAACTCCTTCAGAGGTGGTGAACTTCCTATTGTTCCTGATCTCAAGTAAAATATATTCCTCCCCACCTCATTTGCATCTTTAGCCCTTCCAAAAATGTTGTGATCTTTTCGCTTAAAATACCTAGAATGGGTTATGTTTTCCTATATTGTTATACCAGGCAAGGTGTCATTCAAGTAAAAGGCAACAAGCAGATGTTTTCAGCCATAAAAGAACTCCAAGGAAACAATACCCCATGGGCCCTTTTTGATGAAAAAATGACTTGACAATGAAATCCAGCCAAATAAGAGTTGAATAAAAATAAGGAACACAGGAATAAAGAAACATATTTAAAAGATGGATGATTAAATATAGGGCAGTGTGATGGGATAGGAAATGCTGAGATAGGGAGTAGGGCATTTCATGAATATAGTGTGGTTCTAGAAGACCATGCTGATAGGGTGACATTGAGCAGAAACCTTCATGAAGTAAGGGAGTGAGCTATGGAAATATTTGAGCAATGAGTTTTCAAGTCTGTTTTCAAATAAAATGTGACAAACATCAAGAAAAAACATCTGTCCTTGCTAACTGTATCTTATAATTGAACTAGGTGATTTTGGCACCTGCCACCAGCTGATGGCAGCACACTCTAAAGGAAAACTTCAAGAAGAGAGCAAGTCTGTGTTGGTAAAACTAAACTGAAGAGAGGCAAACATCACAAAAGAATAAAAGTGCTGTGGTGTTTCTAGCCTCTGAATAGTAAACTTGTCAGACATCTCATTGCACTTTCTGATTTCATTAAAAAAAATAAAAACAAACCTCAATATCTCTTGTTTACAAGTTTGATAACTTCCAGATTCCATTCCTGCATTGTAAATGGTGAACAGATCGGCTTTACTTTATCTAACTTGTTACCTTCACGTCTTCATTGTCAAACCCATCTGCCTAATGTGGTCATCATTATTTGGGGCAGAGGTGTCTTTTTATTACCCAGGCAATTCAAAAGATGGTATAACCAACTGAAGACCGGCTGCTTTTATAGTATCTCTTTTCCTATAAATAATTGGAACTCTTGTCCTAGCATTGATTTTAGAGGATCTGTCAGTGTTTCCACATCTAAATACAGAGAAGTGGTGCCGTAGCTGTTCAGTTAGATGAATGTTTATGGACAAGCCAAGCTCTGTGTGGAATATCACTCAGAGCTTTGCCTCGTCTGCTCCTCTTGACACTTCAAGTCAGAGCTTGGGTGCCTCCATGGAAAGGACTTCCATTCTGGTGACGTTTCCCTCCTAGTGGCTGCCTTAGCCCCATACCCTCTTACTTATTATTCTACATTCTAATAACTCCTTTTCTTTTTCTTTCTTTTTTTTTTGGCAGATAAAGATTTGTTTTATTGAATAACTAACTGATCTGTGTTATTGCCAAGGCCACTATGTACAGACAAAAGAGAGGGAGTTTTATTTCTTGGTCTCTTCCTCCTTGGACAGAGTCTTGATGATTCCTCCTCCTTGGTCTGGAGCCGCTCTTCAGGGCGCCTGGGAGCCTCCTTGGTCTTCAATCCGCCAGTCTCAACCTGGTCAGCCAGAAGCTTCTTGCGGGCCTTGTCTGCCTTCAGCTTGAGGATGTGTTCTGTGAGAATCCGCATGTTTTTGAACACCTGACCCTTTGTTCTCAGGGACAGGCTGTGTGATACATGTGGCGGTCCCGTCTTCTTCTTAGATTCACGGTATCTTCTGAGAAGCTGGTGCAGAATTCTCATCCTCCTCACCCAGGTTACCTTCTCAGGCATTCGAGCATTGGCTGTACCTCTTCTCTTACCAGTGCCCTTAGGCCTGCCCCTCCCGTGGGCCAAAGTGTTTTTCTGGCACCGAGCCCAGGAATAGACAGTCACAGGTTTCAGGATGATCAGCCCAACTTTGATCAGTTTTAGGATCTGTTGACAGGAGTTGGCATCAGCGATTTCATTGCTCTCATTGGGGTCCAACCTGATGTTCTTTTTGCCACAGCGAGGACACTGGAGGCAAGCCTCTTCGGAAGCCTGAACATATTCATGCCTGTGGCCACAGTGCCAGAAGGAAAGTCTAATCGCTTATTTTCTTGTCTCTCTTTACCTTGTGCCTGAAAGCTCTGTGAGAACAAGGAATGTATCTATCTTGTTCATAATTGTATTACCCACTCCTGGGCACTGTGCCTGGCACATAGTGGACACCTAGTATATACATTTTGTTGAAAGAATACATTTGCAGGATCCTTGGTCCTCTTTTTAAAAATTATTGTCTAAATGAGTTCCTTGGGGCGCCAGGGTGGCTCAGTCGTTAAGCGTCTGCCTTCGGCTCAGGTCATGATCCCGGGGTCCTGGGATGGAGCCCTACATCGGGCTCCCTGCTCAGCAGGAAGCCTGCTTCTCCCTCTCCCACTCCCCCTGCTTGTGTTCCCTCTCTCACTGTGTCTCTCTCTGTCAAATAAATAAATAAAATCTTTAAAAAAAAATAAATGAGTTCCTTTTTCATTATTAAAGAAAAAAACAATTGCTTAACTCACAGCTACTCAATTTTTTACACTTAAATTCTTCACTGTGTATGAAGGGCATTCTCTTCAGAAAAACAGTACAATTATCAAACTCAGGACAGCTGCAGTGATTAGCAATCATCTACAGATTTTGCTTAGATTTTGCCAACTTTCCCGTTGGTGACCTTTGTAGCAAGAGGGGGGAAATGCTTTTTTCCTTGTCCAGGATTCAACCCCAGATCACAAGTTGCATTTGATTGTCATGTCACTTTAGTCTCCTTTAATCTAGAATAATTTTTCAGCTTTTCTTTTTGTCTTTCATGACAATTTTAAAGGATGTGGTTGTGTTGTTTTGTAGAATGTCCCTCAATTAGGGTTTGTCTGATGTTTCCTCAGGATTACACTTGTGCATTTTTGTCAGGAATACCATGGAAGTGGTGTTGTAGCCTTACCAGTACATCCTATCATAGTGTCTATTTATCCCATTAGTGGTGATATTAATTGCAATCGCTTGAATAACTGGTGTCTACCAAGTTTCTCTACCATCATAAGTCACTTGTGGGAAGATGCTTTGAGACTGGGTAAATATCCTGTTTTTCATTATATTTTCACCAATTAGTGTAAGCATCCATTGATGATTCTTGCTTCAAACATTTATAGCTCACGTGGTTGTCATGTGGTGGCTTTCAAATTCCATCATTTCTTCTATATTTGTAAGTTGGAATTCTACCATAATTTGGTTATAAAAAGAACATTTTTTACTATAATTTCTAATAAAAGACTTTTTCAACACCTTACTAATTCTGCTTTATGCACATGCATATTTTATACCCTCCAAACACCTGATGAATTACTGATGCATTATTTCCCATTGCAAAGCCCTTGTAGATTTTGCTTAATTAAATTAGCTGGTTGCTTAGGTGAGTACTTAGTTGTCCCATGTAGGATAGGCCTGTCAGGTCCCAGGAGACTGTGAGGGCTCTGGTAAGGATTTTGAAATAGAGAAGCCTGTGCCTAAATTGATTCAGCCTCTTATTCATCCCCTAAGCAACCTTAAACAAATTATTGAACCTCTCAGAGTGTCACTTTTATTCCTGTCTGCTTGAAGTTGGGAACCACGTCTTTATACTACCTTGAATCCCCAGTACATACAATATGTGCACAAGTAAACCCACAGTTAGTGACTGTTAAACTGAACTATATCTTCCACACCACCATTACTGCATTTTCTCTTTTTGTTCTAAAGACTCGCCTCTGTTGTCAAATCTTGTTAAAGTTTCTTCCAAAGTCCTTTGGAGGCCATTCAATTTTTTGTTTACATCTATCTTTCTATACTGTATGCTTTCCTCTTTTTGCATAGGTATGTTTCTACTTTCAAAAATTCCGCTTTCTCTATCCTGGCAATTGCACTTAGACATCTATAAATACTTTTCAAATTTCTTTCTGGCTACTTACTTTTTACTTTGCATTACTGTTTTGCCTTATTAAGTTCACACTTTGTTGTCATTATTTTTTCAGAAGTTAATACTGTTCGGGGCGCCTTGGTGGTTCAGTCGGTTAAGTGTCTGCCTTGGGCTCGGGTCATGATCCCAGGGTCCTGGGATCAAGCCCCACATCGGGCTCCCTGCTCTGTGGGAAGTCTGCTTCTCCCTCTGCCCCTCCCCGCTCCTGCTCTCTCCCTCTCTTTATCAAATAAATAAATAAAATCTTTAAAGAAAGAAAAGAAATTAATACTGCTCTGCAATAAGAGCCATGGGAGGATGGGGAGAAATTTCATTCCTGTTTGCAGGGAAGTCAGTGTGGATAGTTCCCTCTTCCCACCACTGTGCCAAAGTTACCTGTTCTGTTGTTGCTGTTACATGAAAGCTGAATCAAAATCTTATCCCGTCAATTTCTACTCATTAATTGGCTTTGAAGAGTATACCTAAGGGTTTTTAGCGGCAAAATTTGACCTAGGAATGAGATTCCTGATCCCCAAGCTTAGAAGTTTGCTAATCAATGCTTCCTTCCCATAAAATGGCTATGTCAGTCTTCTGGAAATAAAATAGGAAAGCCTGAGTAGCAGAGGTGTTGGATGCTCTAGTTACATTCCCTAGCTCCTGTCCACTCTGATTTCAGCCACAGCTGTAATGATGGTTCTTCTGCAAGCTCAGATTCATGCCGTCTATATTGCACTCCAAAATCAAGCCTACAGATTCTGCTTTTCTATACCAGGCTAAGGAAGCCCTCTCTCTTCTGTGCACAAGTACAATCCAGGACAGTTATCAGCCCTGGGGAAACCCTTAACCAATACCGGATGGGAGGGTGGATAAATGCTCCAGCTTCAAGAGGGATATCCAGGGGAGCATTCTGTACATTTTTCAGAGGTCCTCAAGGAGAAAGCAGTGATTTCAATAATGGATCCTTATATTAACTTTTCCTTCTTTCTTTTTTTACTCTCCCTGACCCATCAATTCTGGTCTCTGGAAACATTTCCGAAATAAACTACCTGCACCCAAATCACTGTTCCAGGATCTGCCTGTGAGGGTTACCAAACTAAGTAAAAAATTCATTCAATAAACATTTACCATGATTATTTTATGCTAGGAAGTGAGATAAAAGACCTAGTAGATAAAATTCCTAGTACTTGTCCTGAAGAGTATAATGGGGAGACAAACAAGTAAACAATTACAAAAAAATTACAATATGGGGTGCCTGGGGGGCTCAGTTGGTTAAGTGTCTGCCTTCAGCTCAGGTCATGATCCCAGGATCCTGGGATCCAGCCCCACGTCAGGCTCTCTGCTGGGTGGGGAGCCTGCTTCTCCCTCTCCCTCTGTCTGCCAATCTGCCTGCTTGTGCTCTCTCGTTCTCTTTCTCTCAAATGAATAGATAACATCTTTAAAAATTTACAATATATTGTTGGAGATGCTGTGTTAGTGGCAAGAACATTAAAAATTCATTAAAAAAGGGGGGATCATTTAACTTATACTTGGGGAAGGGGCTTCCTGGAGGATTTGTTGCTTGAGCTAATGGATGAAGCATGGATAAACACAGCTATCACAACTCTATATCGTACAAATGTCAATTGAAAATTCAACTGATACTTTTGTATCCTCTGTTCCAAAGGTTATGACTCTGCTCTCTTATGGTATGCAGTATATGGCATGATTTTAGATGACAAATGGACATTTAAACTTTTTTGTAGTTATTATGTTAATACATACTAGAATAAAAATAAGGAGCACAAAAAACTTGATTTTACAGACTATTATCATTTAGGATGAAGATAAAACTATTTAATGAATTGAAATTGACCTTAAAGAAAAATATTGAGTGAATAATAACACCTGGGTTTAGACTGACAAAGATTGCATGGGTGGTATGCAGATTACTGAAGTTTGGGAAATACTGCAGAAGGAAAAATCTAAAATGAAATTCCTGCTTTCCAGAAACTCAGCAGTTGTTTGGGAACACAGAGCTGTGAGCAAGGATAATTAGGGCTATAATAAATTTGGAAACCAAGTACAGGTTTCCCCCACTATCCAAAATTAGAGAGTTCTTATCAAAACTTTCTAAACCAAAATGACATAAAGTGAAGAGGCAATTACCATTACTTTATATGGAAACATTTAGAAACATTTCTGAGCATTTCCAGACCTGAAAAATAACCTCTTTTGGGCATTTCTGATACCTTAGGACGTATCTTGCTAAGAGATGCACAAAATAAATGGAGATAAAGCACAGGTGTTCACAGACAAGTTCAAAGCTATGGGTGGCTTGATACTGAGATGCTGAACATAGTTCCCAGGGAAGGAGCTTGGGGATGTCATTTTCCCCTGCTGCCTGGGGTTGAGAGCTGCCTTTATAAACGCTCACTGCAAAACAAACTCTAACTGCTATTTTCATTTACTACCTTTTTTCATAAAAGCAAAAATTCTCTTTGGATTTCTTTTGTTAGCAAAAACAGGTTTTAATGTAGAAGGCTTTTCAAGCAAAGTGGCTTAAGGGGAACTTTCTCAAAGAGGGGGATACCTAAACAGGAAGAAGATAGGAAAGCCATGAGGAGCAAAGTGTAGAGGCTACAAGATCAGTTGGAAGGCTATTGCTCTAGTCCATGGGAGAGGTAGTAACAGCTTGAATTAAGGAGTGGCTATAAAAATGGAAAAAAAAAAACCCAAAACAAGTAATGAAACAGGCTCATTGCAACTATTCTATGAAAACTTACTGGTTACAGGCAGTACGCACGTGAAACCTGTCAAGCCAAATGCAGGGCAGTTTTGTACACACACACACACACACACACACACACACACACACGGAGTGGGATAGCTGGATTAATCAATCAGAAAATGTAATTAGAAGGATGTTTTTATTTGGCTTTAGTTACCAGAGCACTTTAGTGCTAATTCTTCAGATGTTTGCCCCCCACTTTTTTTTTTTTAATTTGACTCAGAGGCTGCGGTTATACTAATACATATATAACGCTTTCTACATTCCAGGCATGTTCTAAAGAGCTTTAGTTCTCCGTTTTCATAACCCTTATTTTGTAGAAGAGAAAGCTGAAGCATAAGGAGATTAAGTAACTTGCTGGAGGTAACGCAGCTAATAAGTGAACTAGTAAAGATTAAGCCCAGGCGTTCTTGTTCTAGAGTATCTATTCTTAACACTACACCAGAATAAATGGGTCGGGCAGATTATGCTGAAGACCTGGTTCTGAGACCACAGTCCCTCCATCTGCAAAATGGCGATAATAACAACGCTAGCAGTCTGGTGCAAAAGAGTGAGATAATGAATATGAATGTGAACTTCAAATTACATATGTGATTCCACATACTAACTTTTCATAACAGGAGTACGTGAGCTCCCGCATTGTAACGAGACTGCCTCGCCAGAGCGAGACCCCGCCCCTGTGGCTCCGCCCACCGCGAGCGGCAGGTGGGGCTGGCAGATCTTCTTTGCGCATGCGGAAACTGCTGCCCGCTCCCACCTCTAACCCAGGCTGAGAGTAGCTGCTGTTTCTGGGAGGACGATTCGTGAGGAGGCCCTTGGCGCGGTTTTCCTTTTCTCTCCCTTCTGCGGGCCCTGGCGTACTTCAGCTGTGCCTAGAGCGTGGTGTGTTTTCGTCTACCTGCCCGACTTTCTGCAGAAGGTGCCTTTCGTTGGCCCAATAGTTCCTTGTCGAAAGTGCCGGCCCCCGTGCCGGCACCGGCCGTAGCCGGGTGGGAAGGCTCAAGATGGCGTGCCTGTTGGAGACCCCAATCCGCATGAGCGTCCTCTCGGTGAGTGACCGCCGCAGCTGCCCGCTAGCTGAAGAGCTCGTGCCGGCCCGCAGCATTCGCCCCAAAGGCGGAGTGCCTCCTGCACACCACCCCTTGGGGTGGCTTCCGGCTCAGCTTTGGGCCATGAAGAGAGAGGGTGGGCGGGAGGAATAGACGGGACCGCGACCCAGCCAGAAACGTCTCCAACTCCAGGAGCTTCCACTGGTAGCGTTTCTCGGGTGGCCTCTGGCGGACGCGGTGGTTGGGCGTACGGGCAGCTGGCCCGGTGGCTCGGCTTGGGCTTTGCCAGGTGCTTCACTGAACCTTCCTCTCAGCGTTGCTGCTTCTCCGGGCCGAGCGCTCTGCCCTGTGAGGCGCCGGGCTTGCCGCTGGCCTGGGAAAGAGCGCCCATTCAGCCCCCGGCGGTGTTGGCAAGGAGAGGTGCGGGCACTTTGGGCCCCCACAGCCTGAGAGAGGCCAGACCAGGTCTGTGGCTTCTATCGTGTCCCGACACGGGCTAGAACTGCTTGCTTCTTGGCAACGGGGATTTCATGTCAGCTGCAGCATATCTTAGTGTATGTAGTTATTTAAGCCCCTTTTTTTCGCTCTGCTTTGGAGGTCGCAGCTCGGAGTCTAAAGGAACCTGTGCCTGACCTTACTTTTTTCTTTAAGGGGAGTCAAACGCTGGGGGAAAAAAAGTCAATTTTCCTATTATTGAGAGAAAGGAATGTATTGAGCCGCCAGGAAGTAATATCTAGTTGTTTGGGGTTTTTTCAAGTTAAAAAAAAAATCCAAAATACAACTTTCACTTTTCACTGTATTGCTTTGAGAACCAGGACCCGGAGTGAGTTACTGAGGGATAACTTCAAAGGGTTTTACAACAATTTAGAGCTGTCCAACGAGAGAATAGTCACTTTACCAATTGTCCATTTACTGTTGGAAATAGGCAAAGACTGGTTGGCCATCTTTTAAATTTGTGGAAGCTGTCTGATACTGAGAGGGTGGTTGGATTACAGATTACCTGACTTGTCAGGGTCCTAGAATCTGTGATTCCAGCGAGTTTCTTTTCTCTTCCCTGACTTCTCCCACAGAGACACTCACCTATTTGGAAGCACTTAGAACATTTGCTATATAATTCAGGGTTAGAACACTATGGAATACTGTAGCCTAGATAATTTAATTTGGGGGCGGGGGCCGTCATCCAATTTGTCTCCTGATCGATTTTAGCAGTCCTTTTCCTTATTTTATACAGCTTGGGGAAACACTGTTCATCTAAGTATTGAATCAGGTTAGCCTTTTATTCTACTTCTGTAATACCTAGGAATATTTTGTGGGCAAGCAGGTGAATGACTTTGCCCTCAATATGTTTTTTAAAAAAGTATCCCTCTCAACTGTCCTCAAGTCCCTTTAATTATCTTGTTTATCCTTTATTTCACCTGAAGCTTCTTTACTTTTTATACATTGTCAACTTGTATCATGCATACAATTGAAAATTTTCATTTGTTTCTCTCCCTCAGTAAATAATATTTCCTATTTAATTTTATGCAGAAACTTCTTGAAGAGTATTCCCTACTTCTAGTTGGGATTTCCTTTAGTTCTAATCTCATTGGGGGCTGATGTATTTTTCACAGTCCCAAAGTCTTGTCTGTCAATTCATCAGTTATAGAGCCTTGGGAAATCAGACACGACTGTGGCACCACCTTTTGAAATACAGAGTGCAGATGGAACAGAAAATATAAATCAGAAATTACCTTGAAAATAACTGATTCCTTTAATAGGCTGCTTACTGTGCACCAGTTATGTAAAACACTCTTTAATGTATACTTTTAGGGAATGCAAGGATGAGATCAGAGGTGCCCTCAGGGAAGTCACAGTCGGAATGAGTCCACGACATGATAAACATAATTCAAGCAAGGGGCAAATCATATGGCTTTAGGGTTTCATTCAAGGCCCTTTATACCTTCTCCTCTATGAGAGATCTCATTCACTCTTAAACCTTAACTGTGATCCACTCACATATTACATTGCCAGCCTTGACTTTTTTTCCACATAGTCTTGTATCTTCAATTGGGTGGATGTTACCTGAGACTTCTAACAAAGCACATTCCCTTCTCTTAAGAGGACTTGATTATGACTTTCCATTTCTGTTACTGGTACTGGCTTTCATTGATCACTCTCTGTTAAACGTCTTGGATCATCTTTGGCCCTTACCCTTTTCATGCCCCTATATCTAATCAGTCCTTAAGTTCTGTTGGCTCTTAGTATTTCACACATGTGGCTGTTCCCGTGGCCACCCTTTCATATCATTTTGTGCCTGCATTACCACAGTGTCCTCAGAATTATTTTTACCACTTCTTATGTCTTACCCTCTCAGTTCCAGTCCATTCTCCACAGTAATTTTCCTATAGAAGACATTGGACACACTACGTTCCTGTTTCAATTCTTTAGTGGGTTCCTATTGCCGAAAGGTTGATAATCATGTTCAACTTCGGATATAAGATTCTTTGTCCTCTGCATGAACCTTCTCTCCCATATAAACTGGCTTTCTCAAATTGAAGTGATCTTGGGTTCTTCCAAACCCAGTAGCTCTTACTGTTTGCCTGCTCATTTGTACATATGAATTATAGCTTTGTATGGATTCATTCATGTAATATATTTTGAACTTCTGTCATTTGCCAGGCATGTGGCATTGGGTTTGGGAATGCAGTGGTGAGTGGCATAGACCTGTTTTTGCCCTTTGGAAATTTTAGCCTAATGGGGAAAATAGATATCAAATCATTACACAGTTCTTTGTGAATGGTGATTAGTGTTATGAATGAAAAATATAGGGTGCTGTATGAGCATGTAGTAGGGGAACCTGGTCTAATGGAGAGGGCAATGAGGAGAGCTAGGGAGGATTTCCCTGAAGAAGCGACAATGAACTGAGAGTTCAAGGATGGTTAAGAACTAACTAGAAAAATTAGTGTTCCAGGCAAAGGAAACTGCTTTTGCAGAGGCCCTGAGGCCTTTAACAATTGTTCTATTTTCTTAGTAAATTAATTCAGAGGTAAGTGCTTGACCTTTTTCTTAACCCCACTGCTATTTATAGCACTATGTCTTGCATATACTAGGTATTCAGTAAATGTTTGGTTGAACTATTTTGGGGAGTCGAACAAACTCTCCAGCTATCTTTCTAGGCTGCACCATGATCATCCCTATCCATCTTTGGTTTGCACTTTGGTTTGCATTACCCTTTTCAACAAATTTATAAATTCTCCCATGTTTCCCAAACTCTTGGATGATTTTAACATTGATTGGATTGTTTAAAACTTTTTATTCTGAAGTAATTATAGATTCATGGGAGGTTGCAAAGATAATACAGAAAGATCCCTGTGTATGCTTGGCCTAGTTTCCCCCGTTGGTTACATTTTATGTAACTATAGTACAATATCAAAACCAGGAAGTTGATACTGGTATAAGTATATGTATAGTTTTGTATCATTTTGTCACATGAGTATAGTATAGCCATCACCACAGTCAAGATACAGAATTAGTCTATCACCACAAAAATCTCCCTTATGCTACCTCTTTGTAGTCAAACCTGCCTACCCCCTGCCCACTAACCCCTGGTGACCACTAATTTCCATCTCTAATTTTGTCATGTTCCATGTTACATAAATACAGTATGTGATCTTTTGAGATTGGCTTTTGTCATTCAGCATAATGACCCTGAGATCCATCCAAGTTGTATC
Organism: Eumetopias jubatus; assembly: GCF_037043125.1. Taxonomy (NCBI): domain Eukaryota; kingdom Metazoa; phylum Chordata; class Mammalia; order Carnivora; family Otariidae; genus Eumetopias; species Eumetopias jubatus. Next base: position 122,143,809 of record NW_028274807.1, on the reverse strand, counting down.
AATAGTTCTTTTTTACTGCTAAGTAGTATTCATGGTATGGATGTCACATTTTAGCATAAACCTATTAGAGATTTTGGTTATTTCCAGTTTTTGGCTGTTATAACCTGCAGTGAACAATCATGTACAGGTTTTTACGTGGACATAACTTTTCATATCTCTGAGATTAATGCCCAGGAGTGTAATTGCTAGGTTGTATGGTAAATGTTATGTTTAGTTCTTGAAGAAACTGACACTTTTCTAGAGAGGATGTACCATTTTACATTCCCATCAGTAATGTATGAGAGATCCAGTTTCTGTGCACCTTCACTAGCATTTGGTATTGTCATTTTTTTTTATTTTAGCTGTTCTAAATAGATGTGCAGTGATAACTCATCATGATCCTCATTTGCATTTTTGCAATGATAAGTAGTGTCAAAAATATTTTCATTACTTGCCATCCATATTTTATTGAATATAAAGAACTATTTTAGTGAAGTAGTTCTTCATATCCTTTTGCCCACTTACTAATTGGGCTGTTTGTGTTTTGACTGTTGAGTTTCAAAAGCTCTTTATAGATTCTAGGTATGAGTCCTTTGTCAAATAGGTGCTTTGCAAATATTTTCTCCCAAGTTTGTAGCTTATCTTTTCATCCGCTTAACCATAGGTTAAAAAATGAACTTTGATCTCGACTTCACAGCTTATACAAAAATTAATTCAAAATGGATCATAAGATTTAATTATAAAGCATAAAATGAAACTTTTAGAATAGACAAGAGAAAATCTGCAGAACCTTGGACTTGATGAAGAAGTCTTAGACATAACACCAAAACCATGACCTATTTAAAAAATTTTTTTAATTAAAAATTAGTAATTGGACTTAACCAAAATAAAAATTTATCTTTGTGAAAGACTCTGTTAAGAGGATGATTGCATTTCACTTTGGTCAATTTCTAATGATTTGAGAGAGACAAGGTAATAAAATTTTATTGAATAGCATCATAGGCTGGTATAGACAGCTAAGGCATCTATTAATTTTAATTGTCTCCTTTACAGTGTTTTCCTAGTGCCATTATGCCTTTTTGACAAGCAGCTAGTAGAACTGTACAGGGTATTCCAAGTTTGAGTATGCCTTGATTTTGTTCTGTTCTTGATAATTATAAACATTTGTTGGCCTTAAGCTGCGTATTGATTTGCTCTCTTAACATGGACAGCTGACAGTAGGAAAAATTTTTATGTGGCATTAAGGTCAGCTATTACTATAAGCATGAACTTGGCCTCTCTTGGTTTTTAGTAATAAATGCAAAGTAAAATCTCGTCAGCACATTTTAAAGTTTGCCATTAATTCACTCCACAAAGCACCAGGAAGCTCAGGGTATGTTAGGAGGTGTTCCTAACAGGAATTTAACAGTATGAACTTCCAAATCTTTACTGGCAATGTGTGAGGAATGGGAGATGCTCGTTGTATGTTTCCAGGCATTGTGTTGTCTCTTTAAGGGAAGATTGCCACCTGCATTCAGACACTGGGTGCTCAAGTTTTTTAAGCTTGGGGTGCCTGGGTGGCTCAGTCGTTAAGTGTCTGCCTTTGGCTCGGGTCATGATCTGGGGTCCTGGGATCGGGCTCCACATCTGGCTCCCTGCTCAGTGGGAAGCCTGCTTCTCCCTCTGTCTGCTTCTCCCTCTCCCCACCCCCTGCTTGTGCTCTCGCTATCTCTCTCTTTCAAATAAATAAAATCCTAAAAAAAAAAAAAAGTTTTTTAAGCTTTACCAAGAGTTAGAAACACCTTAGTGTAGGGTCTTTCTATTTTACTTGGAGGTCTGTCTCCTCTCTCCTCCCATTCTCATTAAGAATTTCAAAATAGTGCCAGGAGCCAGGAATTTCAGTGGTTTTGACTTGTATCTTTTTCACTCCTGATTTGGCAATTGCTTTGCAGTGCCATCTGTCATGTTGGCTTCTGCATAAAGAAATGGAGTTATTGACAAAAATTCCTGTTACCTTCTGGAAACTAGAGAACAGCTGTCTTCACTGAACAGTGGTGCCATGATCCCTGGGACTATTTAGATAGGAATGAAAGGTATTCCTAATAAGAACCATTTTGCAGAAACAGCCCCCACTTGTCACTTTGTTAAAGGAAAACTGTTTTACTCTTTCTATAAAATCAGAAGAACAATGAGTTAGCTACATTCTCCAGTATATTCATAATACAGTTATTGGAGGAGGGGGAATGATAAGAGAGTATATGCTGCCTCATGAAAATGAAAAGTTGTGGTCCAGTGGTAAGAGTTTCCAGCTTATAGGATCTATTAATATTTGGTGGTCTTTACCACCTGCAAAATTTAAGGGTGCCTGGGTGGCTCAGTTGGGTAAGTGGCTGCTTTCGGCTCAGGTCATGATCTCAGGGTCCTGGGATCGAGCCCTGCATTGGGCTCCCTGCTCGCAGAGAACCTGCTTCTCCCTCTCCTCCCTGCTCATGCTCTCTTTCACTGCCTTTCTCTCTCTCAAATAAATAAATAAAATCTTTAAAAAAAGAGTGTTTTAAGAATTTATTAAGCTTTCAGAAAGTTATAGGTGGTCACTGATTGAATAAGGGGAATGAGGAAAAGAGTCATGATCATGATCAAACATGACTGATGGGATTTTTACCTTTACAACTAGGTGGTATCATCTACTGAGGATTAGGAGAGGAACATGTTAGGGAAGTAAGAAGAAAAAATAAGTTTCATTTTAGACATGCTGAGTTTGCAGTGTTTTCTGGACATCGTTTTAGAGGTGTCAAATAGGCAGTTGGATATTCTGGAGTGTTTTTCATACTGCCAAGCAATTCTCTAGTTCTCTATGGACCCCAGCTAGGTGTGGTACAATTTAACTCAATTCTGACACTGTTTACCTGAAGATAGAGTCAGATCCCACAGGTAAAGGGTTCAGTCCTACAAGACTGCCCCTCTTCAGGCACCAGTTGCAAGTGCAGGTTGTTCTTCTGTGCCTCTGACCAATCAGCTGTAAATCAGAGGTTCTCACAACACCCTCCTTGGTTTCGATAATTTATTAGAATGGTTCACAAAGCTCAGGAAAATCTTTACTTATGTTTGCCAGTTTATTATAAAGGATACAGGTGAACAGCCAAATGATGAGGTGCATAGGGCAAGATCCAGAGGTGTCCCAAATTCAGGAACTTCTTTCCCCATGGAATTGGGGTATGCTACCCTCCTAAGACATGGATGCATTCACCAGCCTAGAAGTTCATCAGATTTTATTGAGCTTTAATCTCCAGCACTCCCCCCCGCCGCCCGCCCCACACACCATTTTACCCCTTCCCAGAGATTTTACCCCTGGGTAGGACTAGAAGTTCCATCCCTCTAATAACATGGTCTTCTGGTTACCAGTCTCATCCTGAGGCTCTCTTGGGGTCCTAGGGCCTAATTGTTCAGTAGCATAAACTTAGGTGTGCTCCAAGGGGAATCCTTATGAATAACCAAAGACACTCCTATCACTTAGGAAGTCCCAAGCGTTTTAATAGCTTTGTGCCAGGAACCGGGACAAAGACCACATATATTTGTTATACCACACACATAAAGATCTAGAGCTTAAACCTGGGGTGATCATTATTTGGGAGTCATCACCATATTGATCAGTGGTTCTTCCTTTTTAAGGATAAGAGTCTCAACATCCTCTTCCCCAGAAAAACATGCATCTGCCTAAAGAATCACATAATTTCAATTGGCTCACGATTCCCTAAAACCTACACATCAGTCTTAAGTTAATAATTCCTATTTTTTTTTACTGTTCCCAAAGTCAGTCACAAAAACACATATAGCAAAATTTAGAAGTCATTTACATTCATTTTTGAATGGTAAAATTTGTAACAATAATAAGGTTTTAGAACTCATATAAGGTATCATGTGGGGACTTGGCTCTGAAGAACCATACTCTTGTGCTCAGAGTATGCCGGTGATCTTCTATGAGGTGTACTATCTCTACAGAAAGGGTTTTGTGTAGCAGATGGTATAGCAGGCCTGGGGGAAAAGGGTAGATTAGCTGGAGATCCACACTAGGACAAAGTAAGATACTCGGGGGTCTGGACACAGGCAAAGTGGAATAGACAGATTACAAGTGGCCCATGATAGTGGCATGATTGTCACAGGCCACGGTGTAGATTATGGGTTAGACAGATCCTTAGTGGTACTTTAGTAGGGAAGCTAATGCATGAATAATTGTTGGAAGTGGTGGGCTGAGTCTGAGTCAAGCACCATGGATAGCTCCGAGGCAACGGTGTTCACTGTTTCTATGAATCTGAAGCAAATAAGCCCCCCCCCCCCTTTTTTTAAATCAGGAGACACAGCTAGCCTGTCTGGACACTGCCACTTACAAGGTGTACCGTGAAAGATGGCACCCAGGATCTCTAAGTCATTATATGATTTCAATCTTGAATAATAATTTAAACTATTCTTGTGGTCCACTCATGTATGAATAGCCTCACTCTGTTTTGTCAAGATATGGGAGCAAGCATTTGAATACATTCTAGTGGATTTCCTGGGCTATCTTATCATCTTGGGAGGCATTTAAGTGAACTTCAGCCAACCCAGAGAGTATCTCAGTCTTTGTAAAACTCCTCACAACTCTTGTCATTCCTATGCCCCAAAGATAGTTTTTGCCTCCTTGGACTTCCACGTTATGCTGCTTTGTACCATTGATCCTTACTTAGTTCCTTTTCTCTATCTGAAAGGATATCTTCTTGGTCCTCAGTCTTCAGACATTCCCATCTACATTGAAAAGTAAGTGAATAGAAGTTAATAGTGAGAAGGAACCTTAACGATCATCCAGACCCAAACAACTCCTTGTGATTTGACCATACTTTCAAAGCATAAACATTGCGGTACCTGATTAGAAAGAGGCATGAATGCTAAATTGCTTTCAGTTCTTGTGACCACCAAAGCATGTTTATAGCAATTGTTGATATTATAAAAAAGCTATAATATTTTATTTCATTAAAAACTCAGTACCAAAAAGGTAAAGGCTACTCTTCGTATCCTCTTTAATCTAACTGTGCTCTGGTTTTTAAATTATGAAAAAAAAATCCCTCTTTGTGTGAGTGTAAATTATGGAGTCTTTGGAAGAAATCTGCAGATAATCTGTAGTTGATTCTTGTCATTTTTTTAAATTAGGAAAACAGAACTAGAGAGGCAGACTTGCCCACTGTATATGCTGTGATATAAAGTGTCAGAGCCATATATCTAAACACCTAATTAAAAAAAACAAAACAAAACTGTGTGCACACCCTTACATTTTAGAATTTTATTTTCAAACTCTGAGCACTGATTTATTGAAGTGTTTCCTTAACATGTAAAGTCCAGTTTTCAGTCTTATTTATTGAGAGTTCAGGGTTGCCTCTTATCCAGGTAGATTAAGTTTAAAATTATGTATTTAAGTGTTTTCATGATTGCATTTGTGAAATTTAAGGCTGATTATATTCTAGGAGTCTCAGTTGCCATTTTATAAGCCTTCCAAAGTTGCTAGTGGCGGCAAAAAAGTTTTATCCCATGATTAAAAAAAAAAAAAGAATAAAAATACCTGCAAAAGTCCTATGTGACAGGTCTGAAAGAATTTGAATGAGAATCTGATTGAGTTCTAATGAGGCCAGAAGTTTACCAGAATTCAAAAAGTAAAAGAAAAACAGCAAAACACCAAAATCTTGGGTTTTGAATAGTACATGGGCATTTTCTTCTCATTTTTCTTCCTTTTGGAGGCAGGTGGGAATCTTGGAATATATAGGAAGGGCATGCTAGCTATCTGCAAGGAAAAGGTCAGTCTTTGTTGATGATTTTATTTTTTTGTATTGTCCCAGATAGAAGGATTTTTTTGCCCTCAAAATTAAGAAAGAATTATCTAGCAGTTAATTTTCTTTAATAGTGAAATAAACTGTCTCGCAGAAGAATACTGTGTATCACCAGAACTCTTCAAACAATGGTGAGGCAGTATTTAGAATTTTGTGAATTTATCTCACCAGAAAAAGCAGAATAAAGGGGGAGACATAATTTGAAATTAAGGCAGAGTTTAGTAAAATACTTTGAAAGTATTGATTTCAGGGGCACCTGGGTGGTGCAGTCAGTTAAGCGTCCAACTCTTGGTTTTGGCTTAGGTCATGATCTCAGGGTCCTGAGATTGAGTCTACGTTGGGCTCCACACTCAGCGTGGAGTCTTCTTGGGACTCTCTCTTCCCCTCTCTCTGCCCCTCCCCACCGCCTGCTCGCTCTCTGTCTCTCTCTAAAATAAATAAATGAATCTTTCAAAAAAAAAGGATTGATTTCTGATATTCTGGATTATGGCAGCCCTAGTCTCTTTAGGGACAAATACAAACTTATCAAGTGTCCCTGGGCTTTAAAATGAATAATTGCAAATTTGTGACTGATCTAAGCAGTACACTTATTTGGCATTTCAGAAAATTACCAGAGTGACAAAAGAAAGCATTTTTTTGAACTGAGAGTTTTGTTGGAGGTGTCAGAAAATCAAATTTTGGTTTCACATTATTCGGGAAATGGGTAAGAGATTCTGGCATTCCCAGTTGACTAGAACATTAAGAGCTGGTTCAGTTGGTGGCTCCCAACACTGCCAGACTCCACACCCCCTTTTTAAACATACTTTATAGTGTCTCCTTGGCTATCCTGAAGTGAAATTCATTGATAAGTTAACCGTTCTCACATGTTACTTTTATTTTTAAAGGTATTATTTATTTATTTATTGAGTGCGAGTGAGGGGAGGGACAGAGGGAGAGAGAATCTCAAGCAGGCTTCAGGCCTAGTTCGGAGCCCAATGCAGGGCTGGATCTCATGACCCTGAGTTCATGACCTGAGCCAGAATCAAGAGTCAGATGCTTAACTGACTGAGCTACCCAGGTGCCCCTCACGTGTTACTTTTAATGAATTGGCATTATGGGCGCCTGGGTGGCTCAGTCAGTTAGGTGTCTGCCTTTGGCTCAGGTCATGATCCTGGCGTCCTAGGATTGGGCCCTATCCACCCCTGCCATGTTGGGCTTCCAGCTCAGCAGGGAGTTTGCTCCCTCTTCTTCTCCGCACTTCCCCCACTTGTGCTCTCTTGTGCTCTGTCTTGCATGCTCTCTCTCTCTTTCTCAAATAAAATCTTAAAAAAAAAAAATAGAGTTGGTATTATGCCCCAGGTGGTATTAAGGGAGAAAGAGCAGGAAACAATATAATTTGAATACTACTCAGGTACTACTATATTAGAAAGAAGTGATTACCGGTAGTGATATATTTGCAGATGTACTAATTTGGCTGTGACTATGACTGCTACGCTACAGGCTGATATAAATAGGATGTTAACAATTACTTAAATACAATAAGTGGTGTTGTTTTTAATGTGACTTTCTTAAATGAACAGTTTTTGGTAAAGTTCCTAACAAGATAAAGTACAACTTTTTCCTTATTCATATGGGAGTTACATTCGTGGGAAAATGTACTGTAAAATACAAAACATATTTTGTGTTTATGTGTAGAATGGAGTTAGATTCTAGGCTCATAATTTTTTAAAATTTTGTTTGTGCCCTACATGACTGCATAGTGGAAAGTCTTTTAGATGTGGGACCATTGTCCCGTGCATGGCAGAACATCCAGCCAGCTCCCATAGTCCTTGCCTACTAGATATCAGTAGTACTTGTCATTTTGACAACCAGAATCACATGAATTTATAAAATATGTCCTGGGGAATAGTGCTGTTCCTGTTTAGAACTGTTGAGAACCTGGGACTTTCTGAGTGGTTTATCTTAGTGTATTTCCCTCTTTCTCTCCTGCCCTTTTCCCTCCCCCCAGCTTGTAAGAGTGTATAGTATAAGGACATGGAAATAAAATGTGCTATTAAACGTTTTTCCCCGTAGTGTGTATAGTCCTCTAATATTCCTATTTATCACATTTATTGCTTTTTGTCTTTCTCCCCTTGCTGAAATGTAAGCTCTGCAAAGGTGGGTTGGGGGGTGGAGGGGTGTCTTTGTTCATTACCTCGAACAAAAGTGCCTGCATAGTTGTTTAAATATTTGTTAACTGAATTAAAGGGTACAACTTCAGCTTTGTTTTGGATTCCCAAGTGTATACTATATCATTATAATACTAAATTGCATTTCTCAAAAGCACCACATTGCTTCAGAACTCTCTTGTGCATGTATTAGGCTCTCCACCTAGAGTCCTTGTCTTTTTTTCCCTCCCTTTTTCACCTAGCAAAATAATACTGGTTTTTCAGATTAATCATCCTCACTGCTTGGGCATCACCTCCCATTCCACCCCTAACTTTAGTACTTAATTATATCTTCAACTTTCTTTTTATCTTGTATCCACTTACTACATTTATCCTGTGTTATAAGTTACACTTGTAAGTTACAATATCTCTGTTTTCTTTCTGTGCTTTGAATGCCTTGAGGGTAAGGGACTTTTATCTCTTACCAGCACCTAGCATAATGCCTGATAAATTAAAGATATTCACATGTTGAATTTCAGCCTGAAATAGGTTTTAAATGGAATCTTCATAGAGTTCAAACATTTTATATTTTTAGTTGTGCTTCTTTCATTTCTCCCCAAAACTAAGATTTATCCTTACGGTGCTGAATGATGAGCATTATGAACAATTTTATCTGGAAGTTTCTAGTAATTTGTGGAATTAATTGAGATACTAAATTTCGATTGGCAATTACTAATTTAAACATTTCCTAGGGGTCAGAATTTCCCATTGAGAATTGTTAACATTTTTATTTATAAAAATCATGTAAGTGAGAAAATAGATACGAAAATGTTTTGTAAACTGTAACATACTAAACAAGTGTCAGATATTATAAAACTATCTCCCTTTTCTTCTGGGTTGTTTGTATGGGAGGGAGAACACTACACATTGATTACTTAAACTATAACTGGTATTCTTAACTGTGATTTTATGTTCTCTCTGAGTCCATAACACCTACAGTTATGGACATTTTAAAAATGCACATATTATACATTTTTAATGGTTTTTAAAAATCTCAAATAATGAAAGTTTAGGTTTTTAAGTTCAGCACTCAGATGCATATTTATTTCTTGCTAAGTACTTAGCTTGCTCTGGGAAAAAGGCATCAGGTAAGAAAAGGTATCTTTGAAAAAACAAACAAAAAAGTATCTGAATAATTAGGCTTTAACCATGAATATAAACAAGGGAATCATTAATTTACTCATTAAAGCAATTATCTTTTTTGTACAAAAATAGAATTTCCCTGAAATCATTATTTGGATGGTGCTTTTACATGGAGTTTTCCTGTATGTTCTCTCATTTGTTTCACATTCTATGAGGCAATGTCACCATTTTACAATTGAAGAAATAGTCTCAAATTTTTATTTTTGCCCTAAGTCACAAAGCTAGTAAGTAATAGAATGAGAACTCAAACCCAAGTCTTCAAATGACAGATCATTTGTTCTTTCTACCACACAATTCTTGAGTATGTTAGAAATAAAGAACATTGGGTGCCTGGGTGGCTCAGATGGTTAAGCATCTGCCTTCGGCTCAGGTCATGATCCCAGGGTCCTGGGATCGAGTCCCGCATTGGGCTCCCTGCTCCTTGGGAGCCTGCTTTTCCCTCTGCTTCTCTCTCTCTCTGTCTCTCATGAATAAATAAATAAAGTCTTTAAAAAAAAAAGAAATAACATAATATTTTAATGAAATGTACATATGGCAAGACTTCCTTGCCAAATGAAATAAGTAGTTTGATATTTTCTTATTAACACTGTTACTCTTCATTTTCTAATAAACTCATTGTTTTACTTCAAATTTTAAAACAGCAGTTGAACACTTTTATAGTTCTTAATTTTTAAGTTAAATCCCATACATGGCAAGTCTGGAATTTAGTAATTTGGCTTCAAAACCCTTTCTTAAGGATGTGTTTTTTTTTTTCAAATGACAGGGATTTGTTTATTTTCATATATTGAGATATAATTGGCATAAAGTATTATATTAGTTCCAGGTGTACAGCATAGTGTGAAATGGTCACCAAAATATGTCTAGTTACCATCTGTCCCCTTACAAAGTTATTGTTAGTGTTATTGACTCTATTTCCCATGCTTCATGCTGTATATTACATCCTGTGACATATATTTATTACTGGAACTATGTATTTGTTGATTTCCCTCATGCATTTGGCCTGCTGCCAACCCCCCCCATTAATCTCTTCTATCTATGAGTTTGGATTTCATTTTGTTTTGTTTTTTAGATTCCACATATAAATGAAAACATGAATTATTTGTCTTTATCAGACTTATCTCACTTAGCGTTATACCTTCAGGGTTCATCCATGTTGTCACAGATGCCATGATTTCATTCTCTTTTATGTCTGAGTAATATTCCATAGTATATACCGTTGATTGACCCTTGAACAACATGAGGGTTGGGACACTGATCCCCCCGCCATGCAATCAGAAGTCCACATACAACTTTTGACTCCCTGCAAACTTAACTACTACTAGCCTATTTTTGAACAGAAGACTTACTGATAACATGAACAGCCTAATATCACATATATTGTATATATTATATACTGTATTCTTACAATAAAGCAAGAGAACAAAATATTAGAATAAGGATGAAAAATACATTTATAATACTATTAAAAAAATCTGACATAAGTGGACCTGTGAAATTCAAACCCTTGTTGTTTAAGGGTCAGTTATACATGTTACATCTTCTTTATCCATTAGTACATTGAATACTTAGTTATTTTTCATACCTTGGCTATTGTAAATAATGCTGCAGTGAACATAGGGGTGCATATATCTTTCTGAATTAGTGTTTTTGTTTTCCTCACCTAGATACCCAGTAGTGGAATTGCTGGATTATGTGGTAGCTCTATTTTTAGTTTTTTGAGGAACGTTTATACCATTTTCCATGGTGCCTGTACCAATTTATATTCTCAGCAGAGCACAAGGATTCCCTTTTCTCCACAGCCTTGCCAACACTTATTTCTTGTGTTTTTTATTCTAGCCATTCTGACAGCTGTAAGGTGATATCTCATTGTAGTTTTGATTTGCATTTTCCTGATGATTAATGATTTTCAGCATCTTTTCATATGCCTGTTGGCCATCTATATGTATTCTTAGAAAAATGTCTATTCAGATCCTCTGCCCTTTTTTTAAATTGGCTTGTTTTTTTTTAACTGGGTTATATGAGTTCTTTGTGTATATATTAGATATCAACCCCTGATAGGATATATGATTTGCAAATATCTTCTCTCATTTAGTAGGTTGCCTTTCTGTTTTGTTGATGGTTTCTTTTGCTGTGCAGAAGCTTTTTAGTATGATGTATTCACATTTGTTTACTTTTGCTTTTGTTTCTGTTGCCTTTGGAGTCAGATCTAAACAAACATTGCCAAGACCATTGTCAAGTAACTTTACTGCCTATGTTTTCTTATAGGAGTTTTATGGTTTTAAGTTGTACATTCGTTTTTAATCTATTTAAAGTTTTATATATAGTGTAAAATAGCTGTCCAGTTTTATTATTTTGCATTATAGCTATTCAGTTTTCCAACATAATTTAGAAACTGTCCTTTCCCACTGTATGTTCTTGGCTCCTTTGTTGTAAGTTGATTGACCATATATAATTGGGTTTATTTCTGGGCTCTCTGTTCTGTTGATCTACTTGTGTTTTTGTGACATTACCATACTGTTTTGATTACTATAGCTCTGTAGTGTAATTTGAAACCAGGGAGCATGATACCCCTGGCTTAGTGTTTTTTTCCTCTCAAGGTTGTTTTGGCTATTCGAGGTCTTTTGTGGTTCCATATAAATTTTAGACTTACTTGTGCTCATTCTATGAAAAATGTCATCAAAATTTTAAGAGATTGAACTGAATCTGTAGAATGCTTTCAGTAATATGGATATTTTGACAATACTGATTTTTCCACTTTACGAGCACAATATTTTTCCATGTATTGGTATCTTTGGTTTCTTTTGCCGGTGTCCTATAGTTTTCAATGTATGGGTCTTTGACCTCCTTGGTTAAGTTTATTACTAGGCATTTTTTTCTTTTTGTTGTAATTATAAATAGGATGGTTTTCTTGACTTCTCTTTCTGATAGTTCATTATTTGTTTTTGTGTATTAATTTTGTATCCTGCAAGTTTATTGAATTCCTTTATTAGTTTTAATAGTTTTTTGGGTGTAATCTATGGATTTTCTATATATAGTGTTATGTTTAGATTCCTTTCTTATTTTGTGTATTTACCATAAGTTTTTGCTTTGTGGTAACTGCGAGGTTCACATATATCATCTTGTGTATGTGATAGTCTATTTTAAATTGATAGCAACTTAAATTTGAACACATTCCAAAAGTTTATATTTTTACTTTCTCCCACCCCACATTTTATGCTTTTGATGTCACTTTCTACATCTTTTTATTTTATGTATCTCTTGGCTAATTATTATAGGTTTAGTTAATTTTATCGTGTTTGTTTTTTAACCTTCTTAGTAGCTTTATACGTGATTAATACACTACCTTTACTACATATTTACCTATTTCAGTAAGAATTTTTGTATACTTTCTTGTTATTCGTGTCATTTCTTTTCAGTTTAAAGAAGTCCCTTTAATATTTCTTGTAAGGCTGGCTTAGTAGTGATGAACTTTTTTAGCTTTTGTTTGGAGAACTATCTCTCTTTCAATCTGAATGATAATCTTGCTGGGTATTCTTGGTTGGAGATTTTTATCCTTTCAGCACTTTGAAAGTGCTGCCTTCTGGTTTGCCACTGCCTTCTGGTTTGCAAAGTTTCTGCTGTGAAATCTGCTGATAACCTATGGGATTTCCCTTGAACATAACAATTTTGCTTTTCTCGTGCTGCTTTTAAGATTCTGTTTTTAACTTTTGACATTTTAATTATAATTTGTCTTAGTGTGGCTCTCGTTGGTCCATTTTCTTTGAAACTCTCTAGGTTTCCTGGACCTGGATGTCTGTTTCCTTCTTTAGGGGAGCTTTCAGCCATTATTTCTTCAAATAAGTTTTTTGTCCCTTTATTTTCTCCTTCTGGGATCTCCTGTAATGCAAGTGTAATTCCACTTGATGTTGTTCCAGAGGTTCCTTATTTTCATTTTTTTAAATTATTTTTTTCTTCTGAGGGTTGCTGGAGTGGTGGGAGGTGGGAGGGATGGGGTGGCTGGGTGATAGACATTGGGGAGGGTATGTGCTATGGTGAGCGCCGTGAATTGTGCAAAACTGTTGAATCACAGATCTGTACCTCTGAAACAAATAATGCAATATATGTTAAGAAAAGAAAAAGAAGAAGATAGCAGGAGGGGAAGAATGAAGGGGGGTAAATCGGAGGGGGAGACGAACTATGAGAGTCGATGGCCTCTGAAAAACAAACTGAGGGTTCTAGAGGGGAGGGGTGTGAGGGGATGGGTTAGCCTGGTGATGGGTATTAAAGAGGGCATGTTCTGCATAGAGCACTGGGTATTATGCACAAACAATGAATCATGGAACACTACATCAAAAACTAATGATGTAATATAGGGTGATTAACAGAACAATAAAAAAATTTAAAGAGAAAAAAATAAAAAATAAAGGGGTCAATTTATTAAAAAAATTATTAAAAATTTATAAAATTTATTTAAAAATTTTATTTTTTATAAATTTATAAAAAAATTATAATTTTTTTAAAAAATTTATAAAAAAATATTTTTTTCTTTTTGCTGCTCTGTTTGGGTGAGTTCCATTGATTTATCTTCCAGCTCACTGATCTATACTTCTTCCACTGTATTGAATCCCTCCAGTATATTTTTCAGTTCAGTTATTGTATTCTTCAGCTTTGTGACTTCTCTTTGGTAGTTTCTCTTTGTTGAAGTTCTCTCTGTGTTCATCCATTCTTTCAAGTTTGATGAACATTTTTATGACCATTATTTTGAATTCCTTATCAGGTAGATTACTTGTCTCCATATCATTAAAGTCTTTTTTCTGAGGTTTTGTCTTGTTCTTTTGTTTGAAACATATTTCTCTGTTTCCTCATTTTGTTTGACTCTATGCATTTGTTTCTGTCAGGCAAAACAGCTACCTTTCTCAGTTTTGAAGGAGTGTTTCCCCCCGCCAAGATCTTATTTATTTATTTATTTATTTGAGAGAGAGCATGCATGTGAGCAGAGGGGAGGGGCATAGAGAGAGGGAGAAAATCTCAAGCAGACTCTGTGCTGAGCACGGAACCCAGTGTGGGGCTTGATCCCACGACCCTGAGATCACAACCCGAGCTGAAACCAAGAATCAGCCACCCAACCGACTGAGCCACCCAATCGCGCCTTGAAGGACTGGTTTTAGGTAGGTTCTGATCCTTCTTCTTCAACCTTGCCCGAGCTCTTGGTTGTTTCTTGCACCTTTGTGATTGTCCAAACTGCCTGATTTAATCTTGATATGCTGCCATTGTTGTGGATGTGCCAAGACTTATCAGCTATCCAAGAGAAGGAATCTCTTTTAGCATTTAGTTTCAGGCTGATTGGAAGCCAGACCTTTAGGCAGCAGCTTTTCAAGTGTGCAAGTATATGCAGTCCTGTGGGGCTGCAATTGTAATTCCTGTGGGCCTCTAGACCAGAAAATCTGGAGGTGTCTCCAGGGCAACAGTTGAAAAGTCTGGGCTCCAGACAAGTGTATAAACTCCTTCTTGGGGAGTCTTGTGGTATTTCCCTGGGAGTGCGTTTTTAGCCTCTAGATGTGTGGGGAACTTGATGCCTATCCTTCAGGCTAAAGCACTGGGCTAAGCAAATAGCCTTTTTTCACAGGAAGACTGAGGTTGTGTTTCAGTCTTCTGTCTCTGCAGTGCTTTGGGGTGGTGGCCTGCCACAAGAGCTGTCTGTCCAGTTGTTACAGTCCTGTACAGCTCTGGAAAGCCAACCGTCTTGGCCACCAGGGCTGGGTAATCAAGAGATGTTCCCTGTGTGGGTGTGTGTGCCTACTGGCTTCAGCAAGGCAGCTGGAGAGTGTGGTGGGTGGGGCAGATTCACAGGCTTCAGAGAAGGAGCAGAAAAATGTCTTGTCTGTGATTACCTGTGGGCCTCAACAATGCTGTGAGAAAGTGCTTTGTCTTTGTGTGTGCTCCAGCTTTAGGCTGGAAGTGGGAGAATGCCACTGCCACTGGTGTTTACCAGCCCCAGCTAGGGGGCAGGGGAATATCACAACCACTTGCACTTGTGGACTTTAAGTAGGCAGCGGGAGAACTCAGAGACCATTTGCACTTGCCTGCTCTAGCCAGGGAGCAGGGTAGGACTCCAACCACCCATGCTCTCTGGCCTCAGCAAGTGCCAGGACCACTCCCCACCCTGACGCATCCCAGCAAGGCAGTGGGAGAGTGCCATGTCCGAGGTTACCCACCTGTGCTGGCCTAGCAGTCTACATGGAGAGTTCAACAATGGTGTCAGCCAGCACCTCTGTCTCTGGGGAGCATTTCAACTGTCCCTCACCCCTCTAGTTGATGCTATTAGATCAGCAAATGATTCTCCTTCACATATAATCTACATGCTTCTCAAACTGCTGTTTTTTGTTGGGTCCTGGGACAGTGAAACCACATATGAGCCCTCCAAGCGGGAAATCTCAGTTTCCTATAGCACTTTAGGACCCCTGGGTATTAGCACCATTGGTTTTCTAAGCCATTCTGGGGACTTGTTTTTCTGGTATAGATCTCAGAGGCCAGGGTGCCCAATGTGCACACCAACCCCTCCCTTCTCTGGGAGAAGCACCTAACTGGTAAGATCCTTCCCTGTTGTGTGCCATGCCAGGGCATGCAAGACCGTGTCTCTTCCTCTCGTACCCATCTAGATGTGATCTTTTTATCCTTTGTTGTGAAGAGCATTTCATCTAGTTTTCAGATCTTTTTAAGAGGGAAGTGGTCCAGCGGCGCCTGGGTGGCTCAGTCGTTGAGCGTTTGCCTTCAGCTCAGGCCATGGTCACAGGGTCCTGGGATTGAGTCCCTCATTGGGCTCCCTGCTTGGCGGGAAGCCTGCTTCTCCCTCTCCCACTCCCCCTGCTTGTGTTCCCTCTCTAGCTGTGTCTCTCTCTCTTCAAATAAATAAAATCTAAAAAGGGAAATGGTCTGTATGTAGCTGTATTGGTGCATCCATGGGAAGAGATGAGTTCAGGATTTTGGCATTTGCTGAGGCCTGCATGGGTGGTTGGAGTGTCCCCCAACTCCCTGGCTTGTGCAGATGTGTGCAAATGGTCATGGTTCTCCCTCTTCCTAGCTAAAGTCTGCCATTTTGGATCCTCCTCCCAAAGGGCAGGGTTTTAATTCAACCCCAGTCATGGATAGCTTATTCAGAAGGGTAATTAGAGATTGTTTTAGTTTGCCTTTTCAGGATGTCTGACCAGTTTTCTGAGCTCTAACTTTTTCCTTTTTTGTACTATTAAAGAAAAATTAAAGGTAGGATGATCATACAGCCTGATTTGTTTCTAGCTCTCATTTATGTGTATTACTCTGTGATAATGATTAATAGTGCCCTCTTTCCTTCTTTAAAATTGTTCTAGTTTGGATGATAAATTTGAAGGTGTATTGTTATCTCTAATACTGTTACATAACAAATTACCCTAAAACTTAGCTGCTTAAAACTATGTTTATTATCTCACAGTTTCTGTAGGTCAGGAATTCAGGTGTGGCTTAGCTGATGCCTCTGCCCCAAAGTTTCTTGAGAGGTTCCAGTCAGGGTGTTAGCAGGAGCCGTGTTTTGTTTTTTTGTTTTTGTTCTTAATTCTGTTTTTTTTTTCCTTTAAGATTTATTTATTTGAGAGAGAGAGCATGAGCAGGGGGAAGGGTAGAGGGAGAAGGAGAGAGAGAACCCTCAAGTGGACTCCATCCCAGGACCCCAGGATCATGACCTGAGCCAAAATCAAGAGTTGGCCGCTTAACTAACTGAGCCACCCAGGTACCTCTAGCAGGAGGTTTTACCTGAAAAGCTCAATCGAGGGAGAATCTATTTCCAAGCTCACTCACGTGGTTATTGGCAGGATTTAGTTCCACGTGGGCTGTTGGACTAAGGGCTTCAGTTCCTGCTGGCTCTTGGCTGGGGGACTCCTGCAGTTCATTCTGTATGAGCCTCTCCATAGCACAGCATGGAAGCTGGCTTTTCACACACACATACCAAGCTCTGAAGTGACATCCTGTCACCTCCACTACATTCTGTTTGCTAGAATCAAGTACCAGGAGGTGGGTATCACTGGGGGCCACTTAGAGGCTGCCTAGCCCTAATAAAAGGGAAATAGCTTCCATTAATACTTCTCCATAATGGAATGCAACTCATTACCTGTTTCTGTTTTTGTTTTCCTGCAAGAAGAAATTTGCTTTAGGATTCTCTTTATTATAGTGATTGGTACCTGTTTGTACACACAGTGGATTCAACTCTTCTTAGAATTAACTCAAATTCACAAGTTTGGTATCTGCAGACTTTCTGTTAAAGGGTTCCATGTACATTTTCATGTAATATAATTTCAGGGGGTGCTAGTAAGCATAAAATATCACAGGTTTTTAATATATACATTTGTGGTGGTTTTATTGCAGCTTTGAATGTGTAAAATGAGTTCAGATCCAGGTTTTAAGGGCTTGCTAGGTCATTTGTTTGAAGTCTTGTGCCAGAAGGCGGCAGTCACAGTCTGACCTTGGCTAGCTTTGCTCTCCTTTATGGGCATAAACTGTACCTTGAGCTTTAGCTGGCTGCTTGGCACATTCACTCAGTCAATTGGAAGGATGGAAGAATCACCATGTGTACAGCTAATGGAAGCTACATAAAGCAATTTAAAAGGGCATTGGTGGGTTTTTTTGTTGTTGTCGTTTTAAATAGGTTCCATAACCAGTGTGGAGCCCAGTGTGGGGCTTGAACTCACTACCCTGAGATGAAGATACGACCTCAGATCAATAGACACTTAACTGACTGAGCTACCCAGGTGCCCCATAAAAGGGCATAGGTGTTTTGAAGTGAAGATGAAGCCACATCTTGAAAGGACAGGACATCAGAAACCCTCCTAACCTTCTTGTCTCTCTGGGCAGGAGGGAAGGAGGAACCCCAGTGCTTCTCATATTTCTGGAGTAAATTGCCCAGATCAAACTGTCCCTCCCCACATTGTTGTTGGCAAGAATGAAGAAGAGCCCCAAAGTTCTTTCTACCCCTACCTCCCCCACACACTCCTGCTCTTTCCCTTGAGGTCGTCAGGATTAAACTCTTTATGCCTGTTTACATTAACTACCACAAGAAGCTCAAGGCTCTAGGGTCATTCCTCTTGTGCATATAACTCTTTTTACTTTTCTATCTAGATCTCTTGCCTTTCTCCTGCCTCTTCTCTGAACATTTCCTTCATCTTTCTTGTTTAGACCGAACTGGGATTTACCCCCGATGATACTTTTTCCCAACTTTCTTTTGTAAACTTCTCAGCTGGTGGCTCTTTTTCCTTCTCTATCTCTCATATCCATCCCTTCTATCCCTAGAGATGGAGATAGAGGCTTGCTCCTCATTGTTCTTTTCAAACTCCGCTCTTTCCCTTTTCTCTAAACACTCCTGCTCTGTATCTTATCAGACTCTACCTTGTTGTGCATCCATAGACCCCTTAGTTCATTCTTCCTCATTTCTTTGAGATTTTAGCTGCAAGCTTATGGTCACTTTCTGTAGCATTACTTGTGTGATGATTTATGGAAATTTCATTGCCTATATAGACAGTTTTTCTTTTTTTGAAGATTTTATTTGTCAGAGAGAGAGAGCATGCGCAAGCAGGGGGAGCGGCAGGGAGAGGGAGAAGCAGGCTCGCCTCGCCAACAATGCGGGCCTCAATCCCAGGACCCTGGGATCATGACCTGAGTCGAAGGCAGATACCTAACCAACTGAGCCACTCAGTTGCTGACCATTTTTCTTAAACTGTAGGCTTCCCCGATGATCATATCCTCCATCCTGCCTTGAGGTACTTATTCCCATGGTCATTTCCTAGACCTTGACCTTACCAATAACTAAAGTTCCTCCATAATCTCAATTTCAAATATCCTGCCCACCACCTTCTGTCCTTCTAAGCCACTCCTTCTGCTGCCCCAATATCAACAATCCTTCCACAGTCCATCTGTTATCTGCTGTCTATTAATCCTACCACTTTTTCACTGGCCTTTAATAGGTTCATCATTATAATTGCAACTTCGCATATACCCTCAACTGAGCTGACCCTTTCCCCTAGCTTTGTCATCCTTGTGTGGTGAAATATTCCGTGTCTGGTTAAATCCAACTCTCTTTTTCATGCCTATTCTGTACATTTTGATGTTGCTGAGGAAAACCACAGCCATGCTGACTAGTTATACTTTAAATTCATAACCATGCACCTCAAGAGAGCTAGTGCTGTCTGGCAGTCCTGGTACATTTTCTTGGCCCATTCAGTGTCATTGTCTTCCTCCTTTCTTCGTACCACCCACCTCCCCACGCACCCTCACCATTTTTTACTCTCTAAAAATAGGAGTAATCACAGACAGTGTCCACAAGTGCTCACTGCCATATCCATCTACTTAATTCTCTCTGGTTATTGTACTTTCCATGTTCTACTTGGCCAGTAAATCCCTTTCCCTCTCAATTATTCATGAACATAGTTCCAAAAGTTCTCCCCCTGCCCCAATGCAGCATGTTTTTTCTCTGTTAAAAAAATTTCCATCGGTGGCTCAGTCATTAAGCGTCTACCTTCGGCTCAGGTCATGATCCCAGGGTCCTGGGATCGAGCCCCACATCGGGCTCCTTGCTCAATGGGAAGCCTGCTTCTCCCTTTCCCACTTCCCCTGCTTGTGTTCCCTCTCTGGCTGTCTCTCTGTCAAATAAATAAAAATCTTTTAAAAATTTCCATCAATAAATAAGTATGTTCTAATTTATTCCATCTTTTAAAAAACGCTCTCCCAACTCCCACTTCTCCCTCTAGGTACTACTCTGTTTCTTCATTCTCCTTTCCACAATGAAACTCCTTGCAAGAGTTGTCTGTATTTACTTTCTTTAATTCCTCTTTTCCCCTTCTCTCTGAAGTCCTCTTCAAGCAGGCATTGGCTTCACCACTCTGCCCATACTGTTGTTGTCAAGGTTGCTGATGACTTCCCTATTTCTGTATCAGGCCCTAGTCATCATCTTATGCTATACTTTATTAATATTTGGCATATTTGATTACTTTCTCCTTGAAACAGTTTCTCATTTGGCTTCTTGGAATTCTGCTTGATCCAAGTACGCCATCGTTCAGTCTTCTGGCCTTGCTTTGTCCATGGTAAAGTGAACTCCCTTAGTGAACTCGTCCCATTCGCAAGCTGATAATTCCCTGATTTGTATATCTAGCCCACAACTGTCTCCTGAACTCCAGATTCATATATCCAACTGCCAACTTGACATTCTCACTTGGATGGCTAATAAAATTCTCAAACCTAATATGTTCAAAACTAATTTTTGATCTTCTCATTCAAACCTGCATCACTCACAGTCTTCCTCATCTTATTAACTGACAACTCAAATCTTTCTAGATACTCAGGCAAAAACCCTAAGTGTTATCCTTGGCTCCTCTCTTCTTTCACACCCCATATCTATTGTGACAGCATATCCAACTTGACAGTCATTTCAACTTCAACATTTATCTGGAATCAGTGAATTGTATTACCTTCAAAACTCTTGTCCTAGTCCAGTCTACCATCATCTCTGAAATGACAGCATTTCTGATACTGAAACAGCCTCCTACCTAGTCTCCCTGCTTTTGTCCTCTAGCCCCTCCACGTATTTGTTCTAAGATTGTAACCAGAGTGATCCTTTTAAAACAAGTCAGTTCGGGGGGGTGCCTGGGTGGCTCAGTTGGTTAAGCAGCTGCCTTCGGCTCAGGTCATGATCCTGGTGTCCTGGGATCGAGCCCTGCGTTGGGTTCCCTGCTCAACAGCGGGCCTACTTCTCCCTCTCCCTCTCCCTGCTTGTGTGTGCTCTTTCTCTCACTCTCTCTCTCTCTCTCTGTCAAATAGATAAATTTAAAAACATTAAAAAACAAAACAAAAACTAGTCAGTTCATGTCTCTTTTCCCAAAACTGTAATGGCTTCCCAACTCAAGCTATAAAAAGCAAAATCTTTAGAATGACCAACAGGGCTCTATACCAGCCCTGTCCAATGGAAAAATAATGCAAGCTATACATGTAATTTTAAATTTTCTACCAGCCATGCTGTAAACGTAAAAAGAAAACATAAATTAATCTTAATACATCTAACTTAAACCAATATATTGTATGTTATTTCAACAGTAATCAATATAAGGAATTATTAAATGAATTATTTTACTTTTTTATAGTAAGTCTTCAAAATCTGGTGTGTATTTTATACAATTTGGATGCCAAATTTTGATGGGAAATACTTGATTGGCATTTAGGTTTCATAAAATTTACAGTTGAACAAGTAGATTTGCATACCCAAGTAATTCTAAACATTCTTCAAGGTTTTCTAATAACTGAATCCAGTATTGGTTTTTAAATTTAAAATATTAATTAAAGTTAAAAAAATTAAAATTCAGTTCTTAGCTACAGTTCAAATGCTCAATAGCCATATGAGGCCAGTGGCTATCATATTAGACAATGTAGCTCTTTACCATCTGGCCCCTCTTCTCTGACCTTATCTTCTGTGGCTTTCTCCTTCACTCATTCTGTACCAACTATAATAATGGCCCCCTGTTCTTTGATCACAGCAGACACTTCCCATTTCAGAGCCTTTGCATTTGGTGTTCTCTTTGCCTAAAAAGCTTTGCCCCCAGGTGGCTACATGACTTCATCCTTCATCTTCTTCAGGTCTTTGCTCAAATGTCACCTTCTTAGAGAAGCTTTTCCTGACCAGTTTGTTTAATAACTATACCATTTGCCTTCTGTCTCAAATTCTTACATTTCCAGGTTGCCTTTTGAAAGAAGGGAGACGAGGGCTGAGAGGGGAGAGGTGACCTGATCTACAAAGGGAAGCAGTGAAATATGAGAATTGTTCCATACAGAAAAATCAATGAATATGTTAGGCAGAAGCATAGAGTAAAATTGAATAAGTGACTGTATCCCCTCAGCTCACTGCTACTTAGGCAGCTCAGAGGATTGTTTTGTTTTTTTTTTGTATGTGTGTATACATGACCCCCTTAGAGATTGTAAGCTCCTTAAATGCAAAATTCTGCCATAATAGCCTTTTGGATCTTCTTTGGCACCTAGCATAGAACTTTGACCAAAAGACAATCTGTATTCCAATTATGGGCCATCTGTTGATTAGCCTTCTGTGTTTTATATTCTTCGTGGCATCTACCTTCCCTTCTTTGTCAGTGCTAGCAACTGGTATATACTTGCTGATGGTATATGGGTGTTGGCTTCACATGTGCTATGGCTGTGACTGGGACACTGATTTCTTCCTTGTCCAGTCTCGTGCACTCTTATTTGTTTTCCAAAACCAACTCCTCTAAGGAGTCTTCATCGCTGATTCTCCTAGTTTATTAACTCCCTCCTCAGTGCTGCCTGTATGTATGTATACTTCTGTTTTGTATTCTAGTAGGGAACATAAACATGTAAACATAATTACAATAGAAAATGAATTCTTGAGGACAGGGACCATGCCTTATTCATTTAAAAATCTTTAATGCTTTCCTCAGTGCCTTGCATATAGTAGGTACTCAGTGCTTGTAAAATTGAATGAACCAAGTACAGAGCAGTAAAGAGAGTTGCTGTTAATGGGCAAAACTTATGTTGTTTAAGATGCAGGTCTTAAGCCCAAGTGTCTTTTTCTAAACCACATTGAGAGGCAAGAGATACAGAGCTGTGAGAGAGTATGTGAAGAGGAATAGTAAAATCCAAGATCAATCCCTAGATAGAAGGGAGGCTAAGGTTCTGAGGGACTCAGAAGAATTTAGTATGTTGGAAAGCCAGGGAAGCACGTGTATTCAAAGGGAGTGATGAAACTCATCTGTTTGTATTACAGGAATACTGTTTTCAGTTTTACTCTGGATTTTGCTCTTGATATATTATTTCTTGATGTATTTGTACAGTTATTTGCGTCCCTACTTAAACTTTGACAATCTGACATCAGGGTAAAGATCCATCCCTCATTTGTTAACTAAGAGATTGGGATAAATACTTTTTTAATTATGAAACTTTTTTTTTTAAGATTGTATTTATTAGAGAGAGAGAAAACATACAAGCAGGTGGAGGGGCAGAGGGAGAGGGAGAAGCAGACTCCCTGCTGAGCAGGGAGCCCAACACTGGCCTCGATCCCAGGACCCTGGGATCATGACCTGAGTCGAAGGCAGACGTTCAATGGGCTGAGCCACCCAGGCGCCCTAGGGATTGGGACAAATACTTATTAAGAATCCTTCTAACTCTGTGGTTCTGTTATTTTGAGTAAACCAGATCCTATTATCAGGTACTTTAATGGAATCCTGTTGGGCACAAGTATTTCTATCAGTTTTGCTTGTTTGCTGCCCCTGTTTGTTCTTTATAAATGGAGTGCACACTAAAAGTAGGTATTTGGGTTGCCTATGAGGATATTTTGGTAGTAAGCTCATAATAGGAAAAAATATTTTGATTTTGAATTAATTATATTATCAGAAAATTGGAATTTATGCACTTTTTCTCCAGAGATACTTTTGGTGACTCAGGAGTTTAAGCTGGCACTGTGTCTTGTCAGTTAACTGTTTCTGATCAGGGGTTCTGGGTAAACTGGAACAGTATTTCTTCCTCTCGATGCTAATTCATGACGAATGGATGGCAGTACATGAGCATATTTCAGCAGGCCTCAGAAAGAAACAGAAGGGATGAAAATTCTTTTTCTCTGGTTCTTAAACATATGTTCTTTGTTTTAAAAAATGAGGCGCCTGGCTGGTTCAGGTGGTAGAGCATGCGACTTGACTTCAGGATTGTGAGTTTGAGCCCCACCTTGGGTGTAGAGATTACTTACTAAAAGAAAATCTTAAAAAAAAAAAGAAATGAAAATTAAATATAAAAAATATTACTCCTCCAAATAAGTATTATAAGAAATAACATAATAGAGGAAACTCCACAATACAAATAAAAGGAGGTGTCTGCCTTTCTTCTTTATGTTCTAACGCTCCCCTTCTATGTAGCCTCAGCCACTTCAGACTAGACCACTCTGTTGGGCTTAATAAATCTCTCTCTTTTTAAAAAAGATTTATTTATTTGGTGGGGGAGAGGCAGAGGAGGAGTCTCAAGCAGACTCCCCACTGAACACAGAGCATGGCTCACTCTATCCCAGGACCCTAAGATCATGACCTGAGCCGAAATCAAGAGTCAGTTGCTTAACTAACCCAGGCACCCCTAAATCTCTCTAATTCTTAATTGCTTTTCCCTCACAGAAAGCATGACAACTCATTTACTTTAGTTTTTATGTTTACACATGTCTGCTTCCTATCAGTGTAGCTTCTCTGTGTCAGTCTGAAAGTCTTCCTCTTGCATATGGACTACCCCTCTTGGACTTTTTATGAAGTGCTACCCCTTTTTTCCTTTCTGAGAGCCAGATTTTCTCTCCCTTTAGTGGGTACTAAACAGAAGCAACATTCCTATCTGTTGTTCATATGAAGGTGACATCCAACAGTTGATTAAGAAACTTACCTTGCTTCTTAACACTTATGCCCAGTTCTTCTGTTGGCAAAGCTTGCAGGGCTCACCACAAAGATCCCACTGTCTAGTTACGGTTTTAGGGAAAACAAGGTGTTCTCTTTCTTCCCCATCTTATTTATCTTGTCACATACTTTTCTCAGAATGATTTAATATATTAAGTATTTTATAGACATTCTAATGCATCTGCCTTAAATTAGATGAAATAGCTATTTGATGTTGTGGGTGATGCTGTGAATTTGTGATTTGCATGGCTTCAGATGTCATAATTTTTCCCCCCACTTTCTAGGAAGTAACAGCTAGCAGTCGCCACTATGTTGACAGGCTATTTGACCCTGATCCCCAGAAAGTTCTACAAGGTGTCATGTAAGTAGTATGTATTTAAGAGTCTATCAAAAAGTCTTTTTTTGTTTTGTTTTGTTTTTTTAGTCTTGTTTGTTTTTGTGTTTGAATTTGCCAAATATTATAATTCTGAAAATGCAGGGTTAAAACTTTTTTCTTCTGTTTTAGAAGGATCCCCGACATTCATGACTTTACTATTGTACTGTAAAGAGTTGTCTGATAGTTGTTCACTGACATGGTTAACTTACTTTTTTGTAGAATACTTGTTTTATCATTTTAAAACATGTTTTTAGAGAATGCTTTTGTGACTTTTATATCCAACAAAAGCAAAGGAATAAAACTGATGATCTTTTATAATTGTAAAGAGTGGGAGAATACATCAGTAGGGTTTTTTGTTTTATTTTGTTTTTGGTTAACTCACTGGCTATAAGGCTTGAATCTCCTACTGATGTTTTAAATCTCAGAGTTCAGAAAGCAGTCATTGGAAATCTAAATTCTTGATAATCTGAATGCCCATTTTTTTCCTCCAAAATTCCCTAGTGTTTAATGTGAGGAAACATTTTTAAGCAACAGACCCGAGGTGTTAATATTTTTAAAAACTTAAGTCAGATAAGTGTGATAAGATTGCAAGTGATTGAAAGATGAATTCTCTATCCTAAGAGCAGATTATTATGCTCTCGACACATGACTTCTAGGGGAGAAGGTCTAGCCTAAGACTCCTATTAGCGTTGGCAAACATGGAGCGCCCACAGGCTTGAACTGTGTCCAGGGGAAGGAGGAAACAAAAAAGGGTCAGGATGTTTGGTATAGCAGTGAGGGCACACATGAGTCCCTGTATTATTCTCTTACCCTGTTAGTGTCATCAGCCAAATAGTACTTTTCAGTTTAACTTTTGCTCAGTCATGGCAAGGCGAGGATGCTTTCTTTATAGAAGTATCTACAGATTGTAATTCTTATTCAAACCACTCCCCCCTATCTTCCCCCCAAAAAAGCGCATTGTATAAGGCATGTCTTGGGGATGTGGATTTGTAGGGTAGAGGCAAGATAAAAGTGAGTAAGGATGCTTGACTATTCAAATTGAGCTGGAAAAGAAGGGGAGGAGCTGGATGTAGACCCACCTGGCATACTTGACACCTTACTTCACATTTTCTCAGTTTACAGAATCAGGAGATTACAGTTCTTATTTTCTCATTATGTTGACCTTGCCTTTGTCCCCTTCACTAGGAGACTTTGTAATGATTTAATCAGCCCCATTTGTAGACTAGTTTGATTATTACCAGAAAAAGTGTTATTAAATCCATCTATTAAATAAATTAACACTCCTCCTTAGGCAGACACTCCCCACACACAGCCAGACAGTTTTGTATATTAGTAATCCTCGATATCATTTAGGATTGTTCAATAAATAGTTCAGTTGAAAATGTCAGACCCATTAAGTGTTCCATGAGTGACAGAGATGATGTATCATTATTTTTATTATGATTGCTAGAGTGGTTATTTAGGAGAAAAGCTAATTTTGTCAAGATTTCTGTGTGAAAGACTTTTATCTTGTATCAGAAATGAGTAGCTAATTCAGGTGTTACTTGTCACTCTGTGAAATTTCTCATTTCCCGAAGAACACTGTAGCTTCTTGAAAATTGATAAATAAGGCATAAAAAACAGTGGAAAGAGTATATTGTAACAAACAGGCTAAGGTGAAGTTTGATGGCCTTAGCACCTCTTAAAAAAGTTATCAAGTTTAGGACACTAAACTGTTAGCTAAGACAGATGAGCAAAATTTTTGTGGAGGGATGGTGGAGTACAAAGATTATGGGCTTTGGAGTTGGACAAGAGGTTGAATTCTTGGTTCTGACATTTCCTACTGGAGGCTTTTCCTAGCTGTGTGCTGGAGCAAGTTACTTAATATCCTTGAGCCTCAACTTCATCATCTCTAGAGGGAGAATAATATGTCCATCTTACCAAGTTGTAAGAATTGAGTTAGAAATTTAAAATCCAGTGCTTGGTATGTTGATAACCACAAATTGGCACTGAAGTGATTAATCATTATTGACCCTAATTTAACACAACTTCAAAAATAAGATGATTCTTTTCAAAGAAGAGAAAGAAAAACAACATCAAACGGAAACAATTCAAACTGATGGAGATGGTGGGGGGGCTAGAATTCTTAATTCAGACGAGAATGCAAGTGATAACATATAAATGTGACTGCTACTTACAATAGTAAAATCTGTTTAAAATTGGAAAGGCACAGATCACCCCAAATCTTTTTACTTTATGTCAGAATAGAGCTAGCCTTATATGGATATGTGTAGTGTGATTTGATAAAGTGTCCCTTTCCCCAGAGAAAAATTTATTCTTTCTTACTTACTATTTTCCTAAACTTTGTCACTGTCTGAAAATTAATTGTACGTAGTCAAGAGAATAAAAAGTGAACTATATTTTTAACATTTTATTCTTAAGTAACCTTGTCTAGTACTAAAATAATACAGTATTGATAGAGGAAAGGGGGAACCAAAATGAGGTTTAGGAAGAGAGTTGACCAATTTTTTTCTCTTTTATACACATTACATAGCTACCATTGAGTCATACAGAGACCATTACTAGACCAAAATAGGTAGGTAGAAGGGAAGTAGCCACACAGTGTAAACAACCAAAGGTACCCTCCTAACTTTAAGGAAAGAGAAGGTAGAAGCTGAAGTAATCAGCTTTGAGTCCAAAATATCCAATTGGAAAGACATTTTAAAAATTGGCAACTAGCTTTAGCTATGAGACAACCAGAGTTTTATCATTTTTCTAGCTATAAGCTTGATTTTTCTTAATAAGGATTGTGAACATATAAAACATACCAGCAGGAAAAACAAAATTGAAATTAAAGGCAAGTAAGGACTTCTCATCATGGTCTATAATCTGCTCAGCCATGTTAGAGCCACAGTCCTACCCATACATATAGGGAACTTCTTTGTAGCTAACCCATGTCACAAAGGACCATTTTACATAGTTAGTGAATGTGCCGTTATTGAAAATTACTGTTCAGCAACAGAAGTGCTTAATTTTCATTGTTGAAGAATGAGGAATTCTCTAGAAATAACTTTTATTAGTTGTACAATATTTGGTATAAATTTAAATGATTATATTGTATCAAAGGTTTGAATACAGAATCAGATTCTAAAAGAGCAAAGTTTCAAATACATAACTGAATCGACGATCATTAGGTAGGATATAAGATAGATAGGAACAGAGAAAACAGGGAGGTCCGTTGTGTAGGTCATGAATTATAGCCTTTGGAACCGAAACAGAGTAGCTATATCAAAGAAACTACACTGCATTGCAAATTCTGAGCTTCCTCTAGGAGACAGATCTGTATATTACCTTAAACAGTTACAGGATATTTTTTTGGTGAAGTTGCTAATGTATTAGCTCAACGATGTTAAATCTCCTAGTTGAAGAAGAAAACTATTCAACTGTTTATGTAGATAAAGTCAAAGCTGCTTAATACTGTGATTTTTTTAAAAAATATCTAATAAATTAGAGCACCTGATCTGGTTTTTACATTAGTGACTCTCTGGAAAAGATCAACAGATATCACTACGTGGCCCTGTGTTGAAGAGCAAAAGATGATAAAAGTCAATGTGGCTGTCTTTGTAGTTTCCAAGTTGAATAGAACTAGGAAACTAGACTGGATCTCTTGGTAATCTCAGGCAGGCAGTTGAGGGTACTGTAGAATTGTTGGGTGATTTTCACCAAGTATCCACTTCTAAAAAATATTTTCTGAAGTATTTTAATGTACTGATGATATAAGTTTATTTTGGTAATGATTACTTGATTTTTCTGGTTCCAGGAAATTATGTACCTCTGGTTTTAGTAGAACAT
This sequence comes from Eumetopias jubatus, assembly GCF_037043125.1. Lineage (NCBI taxonomy): Eukaryota > Metazoa > Chordata > Mammalia > Carnivora > Otariidae > Eumetopias > Eumetopias jubatus. The sequence goes on along the minus strand of NW_028274807.1, from coordinate 122,115,029 downwards.
AGACAGGTTCCATTTTTCTTGCATGAACTAAAGATAAGAGCTTTCATAAAATGAAGGCTTTGGATTTTGAGAAATTTTAAAGGATAATTTTCGGAATAATTCAAAAGAAATAATCCTGTCAGTTACTTTAAAAATGTTACAGATAAACATAAATAAAGATGACCATATACCAAATGAAATGGAGTGACTCTGAGTCTTACTTGTTTAAACCTGTGTATTCTGAGACAATTCAGTCTGTTTAAAAGGGTGGCAAGTTTTTCCAAAAATTATTAGATCAGATTGACATAGTTTTACACACAGATAGATAAGCTGTTTGTATGTGGTATTAACTTTGAATATCAAGAATAGCTGTATATTTGTATGCATATGTGTGTGTATATATCTGTCTTGTCATATTTGTAGAACATTTAACTGTATGCTGCCATATTATAATGTAACATTTTTGATGTTCTTTGGAATGATTATATGTATTAAAATATTTATTATTTGTTAAAACTGCATTTATTTTAATGTAGTTCCCTATATTGTATTCTTCATTTTTGGAGAATGTAAGGTGATTTGTAATCACACATTGATAAAACAAAGAATTAAACATATTTCTGATTTCTGAGCTAGTATTTATACAAACTGGAACTGTATCTAACACCATGTACATTCCAAAAATCTACACAACAGGGTAACTTGTTTATAAGAAAGGATTAAATTACCATCGATTCTCAGTTCTTTTCAACTTATACATATAGTAGGTGCACAATACATGCCTCAGTTGAGTTGAAATGTGAAGTTCACTGTAAATTTCTCAAGTGCCTCTTGGATCAAAGACTTATCTTAGAAATAGCTTTGGTTTGGATAATAGATCACCATTATCTAATTCTTTTACAGTTGGCAGTTCACTTGTGGCAATGGTAACTTAATTAGAATATGAGCATATCTCACTCCCTAACCATGCCGGATAGCAGAAAGCTTATTATACTTGGATGTTTGGATGTTACATTCTCCAAAAAGACATCATAATTAATTATAATTACAGGGACAGAGCAGCGAGTATGTTTGTAATTTTCCAAGTCCAGATAGTTTTGTAAGTTGTTTATCATGTTGCCTTATTCTAGCTACCCACAAATGTATATTTCTCCTTATTTTACGGATATCTTAGGACCAGTGAGTTTTCAGAAGTAGGTCAAACTTTATACTCAGATTGTAGTTTTCAGTATCCAGTGTATTTTTTGGCTACTTCGCATCAGTTAGACCAAGGATTGAATGTACAGTATTCCAAATAGGAGCTTCTTCAGGTAAGTGAAAAGTAATACTGGTTCAAAATGATCTTTAGCTTGTGGCTTCAGCCTTCTATGATCTTAAAGATCATTTTCTGGTTCTAGATACTAGGTTTTCATTTAAAATTTATGCTGTTTTGACTGACTGACTGAAACTATTTCTCCAGCAGGTCTAGATCTCAGTTCTTTAAAATTTTTTTCCTATTGTTTTAATTGTAAAGTGCAGTGTTTACTTTCTGTCTTGGTTTTAATTTTTTTTTTTTTTTTAAAGAGAGGGAGAGAGGTGGGTGGAGGGTGCAGAGAGAGAGGGAGAGAGAGAATCTTAAGCAGACTTCATACCCAGTTTGGAGCCCCACACAGGGCTCAATCTCAGAACTCTGAGATCAGGACCTGAGCTGCAATCAAGAGTCAAATGCTTAACCAACTGAGCCACCCCGGTGCCTCAACTTTCTTGGTTTTGGTCACCATCCTGATATTCTAATTTAGATATAAGTTCTGGTAGGCACTGTACATGTTGGTTTAATAGTTGAGCCTTTTTCTCTACCTACTGAAAATTAATCTCTTTCAGAGTAAAGAAAGGAAGTAGAAAGGTTAGCCTCCATGTGAAAGTAGATGCCTCTTGAGTCCATTTATTAGTGGACAAATAAAAGTTTTTAGCTAGATTTTAACTGAGAATGTTCTGTGGCAAATTCATTTTTGTAACATAATAATATTGGCTTCTTCTCCCATCCTCAAAGAGTGGGATATCCCCAAGGCTTACTTTTTAGTTTTTCCACCTGGGTGTTTTTATCTTACCTGAAAGATTATTCATGTGTCCAAAATCAAGATAGATCCTTGTCTTGTTAAGGGATTTATTTTCTAAGCTTCCTAGTTCTCTGCATCTAGGAACTCAGACTTGAAGTAGTCACTCAAGACATGTCACATATCACATTTCCTGTACCCATCAAATCATCTTGTTAACTGCTTCCCCTCAGAATGTCTTCTGTCTTAGTGATTCCTGTGGCTGCCATCCTAGTCAGTCTCACATAACTAGATACCTGGATGGATTGCATAATTCCTTCAACAAACATTTGTTGAGTGTCTACAGCGTGCTAATAAGCATTGTGATGGGGTAAGAGTATGTAAGAATGAATAATGTAGTCACTGCTCTGGAGGATCCAAAAGTCTAATGAAGGAATCAGATAGCTAAATAGATAGTCCATTATAGTTTGGTTAGTGAATGCTATGTTAGTCATAAGCCCAGGGCAATCTTGGGACCACAGAGGAAAGGCATCAGCCATTTAGTTGCCTCTCTTGACTCTAGTATTCTCTGCATTCCTGTCCATCCCATATTCGTTTTGTCTTCCTTAGTCACTGCTTTCTTCATATCCTTTTTCTGATGGAAACATGACTGCTCCTTTATCCATCCCCCTTTAGTTTGTCTCTTCTTCCTGTCACTTTTTTTATGCTCTGCTTAATGTTCCCACCTTAAAGGGACACTTCTTTTCAATCCAGGCTCCTGGTCTTGCCTCAGAAATATGATGTATTCATTTCCAGTATTGTCTTCTATGAATGGCTTTTCCATTTGCCTTTCCCATTCACTGTCCAAATCCCGGCCGTTTTCTAAGGTTCATTTAGTTCTACCATTGCTTCAAAACCTGTTAAGCTTGTCTGATCATCTACTTACCTCAGCCATATAAGCACTCGATTTATAATATAGCACTGTCTTACATTGCTAGTGTTATTTTTATCTCCTCAAGGAGATTGTAAACTCTTCAAGCATCCCATTATGTGATGCTTTTGTATCCATAGAGCCTAACACAGTGCTGAGCTCAAAACTTAATTGTTGAATTTCAGGAGTATATAAGTAAGGCATTTTTTCCCTCTAACATTAAAAGTTGGTAGATACAAGATATATTCCTTTGATCTACTGGGAAAAGGATGTCTTTAATTGAAAGGTAGAAATCCTTTTTCATTTTGTATAAAAATGTAAAATTGAAACATGGGAGGAAAAAGGAAATATGTTAGCTCACTTCTTTTCAGTCAGTTTGTTCTGAATACCTGATATGCTGGAGGTAATGGAAAAAACACTTGGCATAAAAGACATGGGTTGAAACTGGCTCTGTCATTTAATGTGGAGCTCTGAGAAAAGCCCAAACCTGAGTCTTAGCTTCCTCATCGGTAAAATGGGGTTAATATTACTCAAGGTTATGATGAAGATTACATAAAGTAATGGATATGGAATGCTTTGTTAAACTTCAAAGCAGTATATAAGTTTTGTATAATTTTATTGTGCCCTCATCTTGGATGATAGTTATGAGGCTATATTTTACAGAAGTATGGGTGGATTTCTATATGGTGCATGTTGTGATCCATCAATAGTAAGTTGCCTGATATTTTCAGGTCAGACTGGCTTTCTTGCCTGTCAAGAGGAAACAGACTTCTATCCTAACAAAGTAATGAGGGTGCTATGATAGAGGGCAGCTAGCTGGGACACCTAACCCAGACCTGGAAGTTGTCAGGGCAAGCTTCCTGGAGGAAGTGAAATTATTGTCTAAGGTCAGACCTGAAAGATGAGTAAAGGTAGCCAGGGCAAAGTATGAGGGGGAGGGGATAAGGAAATGAGAGAGAGAGGGAGAGAATAGCTCCACTCTGGCTGGCTCTGAAATTGAATCCTATACCATATTTAGATCTGCTAAAGATGGGTGTATGTGATGATTATTATCTCTTTGGCTGTAACTGTTTCATAGATAAGATCTAGTATCCCTTTATAGTAACAACTGAATAGAATTTATTTGCTGGGGGTGTTAACGTCTTTTCTTTCTTATGTAGCATTGATATATTTTATTTATTAGAACCACAGCAAGAATTAATTTCTTTAGACATTGGTCCATTTTATTAATTCTCTTCAGTCGCATTTACTATATAACTACCAATTGCCTCCTTCATGTCTTCTTTGTAAACTATTAAGAGAACTGGAAATTGGTTTTGGAGGGGTTTTTGTTTATTTTTGTCTATAAAAACATTTACTTTTCCATGGCTTCAGATATTTGGAACGTGTTTATAAGGTAATGTGGGGACACCTCATTTTTGCTTAGTTTAGGAAGAATGGAGAGAAATCTGGGGAAATGTTCCTGTTGGGAGTTCCAGAATAGAGAGAGCATCCAGAATGGCACCTGGCACAAAATAGACTCTCAATAGATAGCTGCTGGACAAATGGATGTACTACATTAGTATAGACAGAACACATTAAGAGAAGGAAAGAAGATGAAAATAAATAGCGAACTGCTAAGTTAGGGTCTATAAGCTGATGATTGGGAAGTAAATTTGTATAAGGAGGCAGAAGCCTAGATGTATAGTTTCACCTACTATGCTTTGCTAAATGAGGCTTTGATATCACATAATTTTATAGTTGTCTATCAGAACTTGGTCAAAACCCTAGTAAGCTACATTCAGCTAAGTCCCCATAAACGAAAAAATACTCCTACTTATCCCCTGTGAACCATATGGAAGATCTGAGTGATAGTTTACAGAGAGAACTAGATCAGGCCCTGAAAAAAATAGACCTACCCTCAGCTCCACTGAGCTACTGGAAGACTAGGCCAATAGTATTTGGCTCAAAACTTGTGAAAATGCCATTCAAAAACTTGTGGCGAGAATCAGCTTTCATCAGATCACTGCATCATAGCAATATTCTTCTGCCATAATTGAAGAAGGTAATTAAGGAGAAAGGGCATTATAATTATTACCAGGGTTTTTAATGCCAGTGAATTTGGTTGGTATTGGAAACACATGCTGACTATAACATTTAGTTGTTGATTTTTTAAAGTAACTTTTTCTCCTGTTTTCTACTTTGTTTTTCTACAAGATCATGGTTTGCCAATAATAGAATTTTTTAGAATTCTAAGTTTCAAAGTTGGCAAAAAATTTCCTATATACGTTAGACTGTTGCCACCTAAAAGAGTCAGAAGAGATGCGTGTGAGAATGTAGGGGAACTTATTTTGGGATATGAAAGAAATGTGTGAACTAAGAACTTTGAGGCTCTGTAGCAATGGTCTTAACACAGTCAAACCTGACTCCCCCCCCAACAAACATTTCTTAATGACCACGGTACTACCTTGAAATTAAATCTATAATAATATAACTCCTCACATACGTAACTACAAAAATAATGTAACGCCTTTTCTGCTTATAAGGGAGGAAAATTATCTTTTTAAAAATTTTTTTAAATTTAAAAATTATCTTTTTAAAGATAATTTATAATGTTTCTGTATGTAAGTGTTTGGTATTGATAACTCCAATACTGGGAGTGGCCCCTGTGCTAGGTGGTCTGATTTTCCAAAATGAAATGATTTCTAATAAAAAGTATAATTTCCTTTTTTTATTTAGAGGGCCAGATGCAATACCGAAAAATACAGGTTTCTTTAAAACTGTACAAAAACGCTTTCTAATTGTAAAACTGTGGCCAGAAATTTCCAGACACCCTCATAAACTTCTGAAAGGCCCCTATGGGGCTTTAATCCTCTCTTCCCCACTTTGAGAACCACTGCTATATAGAATCACATAGTGTTCTAGTGTTTTATATTAAGATAGCACTACTGACCAATTAGGGTATTTCTTATTATTAATCATTTTATTAGTAGTACTAGGTTTATTTTGAGCCATTTATTTTTTCTCTACCTGTCCTTTGGGACCAATCAGTGTTTGTGAACCAATTGGTCATTCATAGAGATACTCTTCTTGTGGAATAGAGTTTTACTCCTGATCTGAGTATAGCTACAATAAAAAATACTGGTGAATATGTGGGAAATATAAAAGATTTTTTCTTATTTTTTAATCTCTTTAAAAGGTAATTGGCTGCTTAAGTAAAAAATAGTAACTATATTATTTCTAACCAATTAAAAAATAAAATATATATGACAGTAATAGCACAAAGAATTGATGGAGAAATGGAAGTATATGCTTGCAAGACTCTTAAAAAACAAATGAAATGAGATACTATCCCTTGAAGACTGACTGTGATAAGTTAAAAGATACATATTGTAAATTGTAAAACAACCGCTAAAAAAACAATAAAACTCAAAGAGGCACAACTAATAAGGCAATAAAGGAGATAAAATGGAATCATAAGAAATACTCAGTTCAAAGAAGTCAGAAAAAGAGGAAAGAAAGGGACAAAGTCATGATCCCTGAAACAAGGTCAGATACATTGTGTGGGCCTTTTCTGAAGAACTCAACATGCTTTTTATTGGAAGTCTTTTACAAGTACTCAGGGTATCTCCCACTTTCCCCACTCCCACACTGTCCTGTTTTACAGCTCCCAGGCTCATTCAGCACCTATCTCTGTTCCTTCTCTTTGGTACTCAGGTGGATTTGACTGTCACTAACTACTATATTTGCCAGTACAAGATGTTACATAATAAAGATAAAGCAGAATGAATTGATTACTGATTTTTCTGTGATGTCTCAACATACCTTACCCTTTTCTCTTCCCCTGAATTCAGAGACATGAAAAATGCTGTAATTGGAAACAACAAGCAGAAAGCCAATCTCATTGTTTTAGGAGCTGTTCCAAGGTATGTTTGCTATCAATCCCTTTTCTGATATTCATACTAAGTTTCTAATGTATTTCTCATTCTCATCCATAAGACCCATCTTTTTTCTGTATTGTCTATCCTATTTTTGAAAGTCTCTTAATTTTTAAAATAAATGCTTTGAAATATATGAAGCATTTCTTTAGAAATTTTTAAGTACCAGAGAACGGAATATAAAGCAAATGTATTAATACTTTTTGGAAATTCAGGGGAAGATCATTGACCCTGCAATAAAAGGATGTGTTGGGTAGATAGATGATATACACCAGCCTGATTCTTTATCTCCTCAGAGCCTTGGCCAGTTTTTTTGTTTTTTGTTTTAAAGATTTTATTTGTCAGAGAGAGACCACGCGCGCGTGCACAAGCAGGGGGAGTGGCAAGCAGAGGAAGAAGCAGGCTACCCGCTAAACAAGGAGCCTGATGCGGGACTCGATCCCAGGACATTGGGATCGTGACCTGAGCCGAAGGCAGACGCTTAACCGACTGAGCCACCCAGACGTCCCGCCTTGGCAGTTTTGTATGATTGGATAATAATTTCTTAGGATTCTCAAAGCCTTTTTTGAATTAAAAAAAAAAATCCTGCTAGATTTTTAATCCTGCTTTTCTTTTTTTAATTTCTGATTTTTAGAATTTGCTGTTTTTTAACTTAGAAAGTTTGGTCTTTTTTCTAATGAACTGAATTTCTTTCTGGTAGACGATGATAGTTGTATAACTTTCTCTTTGCCTTTGCTACTCAGAACTAAGTTTTATGTGCAGTTGCTATAAGTTTTTTAATGTTTTGGTTTTTCTTTTTCTTCATTCCTGTCTTTTGATACAGGATTGATGGTTTTATTGTTTTTATCGTAACTGATCTCAAATATATACTTTGGTAACCATAAAGCTCTCAGTAGCCTTTCTTAGGGGATTAGTGTTCAGTGTATATAAATGTACTTTAAGGAGCATGAGTGTTCCACCTTAAAACATAAAGGAGGTGGTCATAAGTGGTGGATGATTAGAGTTTGGGGAGTAGTTGCTCAGCAGGCAGGGCTGGAATGGAAATGGAAGGATCTCCTGATTCCCCAAATGGGAAAATTGGAGAAAGATGAGTTTCCCTTGCTTGAAGAGCTGCACAAGGATTCTGAATGTTCCCTCTAGGCTAAACGTCTGTGATCTCTGAACCATGCCTCTGGATAGTGCAGGTCCCTTTCTAGTCTAAATTTTAGATCCGGCAGTACTTGGCATTGAATGTTCTCAGTCTTGGTATCCTGGAGTGGCAGATAACATGGACTGTAGTGCTGTTTTGTGTGTACTTGTGGAGAACTTCCAGAGTAATTGTTCTGATAAACTTTAAGATTATACATAATAGTCCTTTTGATCAAAATGAAGAAAGTCTCTCTTGATTTTTTTACCCAAATATTCCTTTTCTAAATTAGTAGCTGATATAAACAAATGGTCATTTCCTAACCTTCTATTAGCTCACCAACCATATTTTTAGTGGGATATATTGGTAGCATTTTTCTGTCACATTACTTTTAGCTAATTTACTTTTGTTTAATTGTTTTGTCTCCTCTTTATCAAATTCCTTCTTTTTAGATTGTTGTACTTGCTTCAGCAAGAAACCTCAAGTACAGAGCTGAAAACTGAATGTGCAGTGGTATTGGGAAGTCTTGCTATGGGTACTGAAAACAATGTCAAGTCTCTTTTAGATTGCCATATTATCCCTGCCTTACTGCAAGGTATGTAAGGAAGTCATTTTTGTACAAGGAAAAATTAGAATCAGTTTGCAGTGTTTAAAATACGGACTGAAAGGATGAGTCTCAGGTCCATTTTCTATTAATAGGACTACTATCTCCAGACCTGAAGTTCATTGAAGCTTGCCTCCGATGCCTGCGCACCATCTTCACCAGTCCCGTCACTCCAGAGGAGCTACTATATACAGTGAGTTTTAGAAGTTTTCGAATCATCGGTTACATTTCACTAACAGCATACCTCTACTTACTCGGCATCTCAAAACTCATCATAACTGTGTTACAGAAAAGTCTCAAGAAGTATTTCAGTTCTAGCATGCCAATTTGCAAATATCGAATGTTCTAGGTATTATAAAGAAGTGAAAGATAGTATCAGACCTTGAGGAATTTATAAGCTGTTTAAAAAAAAAAGACCCATGGGGCGCCTGGGTGGCTCAGTTGTTAAACGTCTGCCTTCGGCTCAGGTTATGATCCCAGGGTCCTGGGATCGAGCCCCGCATCGGGCTCGCTGCTCAGCGGGAAGCCTGCTTCTCCCTCTCCCACTCCCCCTGCTTGTGTTCCCTCTCTCGCTGTGTCTCTGTCAAATAAATAAATAAAAGCTTCAAAAAAATTTTTTAAAAAGACCCATTTTGATCTCTTAATATCAAAATAAGGCAGTATAGTTAACGTACTCACTTTAGGTTAAATCCAGCAGAGTAGGCTTTACAGAGAATTTGACCTGGATCTTGAATAATGGATAACATTTAGAGAAGTGGAGAGGAAAGAGGCCATTCTAGGAAAGATCTGTGTAAGAGAAAGGATGCAGAACAGTGGGCAGAATAGGCTAATGTGGGAAGGGCATCAGTGTTTGTTTCAACAGAAGAAGTGAACCAGAAATGGCTTGCAGGAGGCTTACTTGCCAGGCTAGAATCCGAGAATATGTGTGAGAGAATCCAGAGATCTTTGGAGTCATTCAGTAGTTTTCAAAAACCTTAGGGATTACTAGGGGGCCTTTTAATCTGTTGATTACATGGGACTGTCTTAATGAACATTATCCAGGCCAGTGTTTTTCAAACACTCTCATCTGCAGTCCGTGATAAGAAATACATTTTCCATTGCCACACGGTGTGTATGTCTGTGTGTGTGTGTGTGTGTGTGAGTGTGTGAGTGAGAGAGAGAAAGAGAGAATATTCCTGAGACAGTCTTCAAAAACAGTTCCATAAATGTGATACCCTCTGGTTACTAGTCTATCCTTCCTTTCTCATTTTTAGAAAAATGCTGGTTGTGATTCTGTGAGCCAATCACAGTGTCAGATAGGACATATATAAGTCAGAGATCTTATCTAGAATCACATTTTACAAATATTTCAAGAGCATAAGCAATCAGGAGGCATAGGCAGCAGAAGCGGGGGTAGGGGCATGTCACGAGTCTCCACAGTCCCTTCTCCCCACATCAGATACATGCTCCTCTGGCCCATAATGGTACATGAAGTCTGTAAGTGAGGTTCATGGGTCACTTTACACAGCAGGGAGGCTCTAAATTATGAAACATCTCAATTTTACACCTCAGGGATTTGTGCAGTATTCTTCAGGGAGCGATGCCATATAAATTGGTATTGTTCACTACGACAGTTCTCAGAATTGAGAATGGACCACGATTAGCTGGAGGGTTTATTAAGCACAGATTGCTGGAGCCTCCTGCCAGACTTTTTGAGTCAGTGAGTCTGGGGTAGGGCCTGAGAATTTGCTTTTCCAACAAGTTTCCAGGTAACTCAGAGGCTACTGGTCCATGGACTGCTGTATGAGGACCACTGGTTTACTGTAAGCAGTCCTAAATTGGGGACATCCTCCTCAAAGCTTTATACAGAGAAGGGCTCTCCTTCTGGTAAATATCAGTTTGTTTCCCTGAAAGTCCCATTGTGATGTTTACAAAGAGATTAAACCAATCACCTGTCTTCTTTACCCAGAAGTTACTCTCCAACCCCTAGCCCAGTAAGTGAGAAATTGGTCCTGGCCAACAGTTTTAACTCCTTTATCCTTGCTTTCCAAAATGATTTTATGGCCCACTAATGGTTCATGGTACATAATTTTGAAAACTAGTCTACACCAACTTAACTTTTTTACATAAGAAAATTTAAGACCCAGGGACATTAATTGACTTTCACAGTGACAATGTCTGTTTTATGCCTCAGAGATAATGGTGACTCTGTGAAGAATGTTGGATGGGATTATGACAGAGAGTAGTGTTTTAGTGTAATTAACTGCCGTCTGTGAGTTGGATTGTATAGAGCCAGCTGGTGCAGCAACTTAGGCACTAAACTGAAAACAGGGCAGTCCACTTAGAAGAAGGTAGGATGTCTAGTTTGAAATCCTGTTTATCAATTGGGTGACTTTGGGCAAATTATGTAACTGTTCTTTGTTTAATCAACCATAAATTGTAGATCTGTAAGACAATTGGCAGAAAGGGGCAGGTGTGAAGAAATGGGATGAAGCTGTTATTACAGGAAAACTGAGAGATGAGAGAGCAATGGAGGAAAGAAAGGAGGTGGAAGTAATTTCAGGAGCTTAATAGAAGCTTTCATATCATCCTTCAATTGCCTGTTCTTTTTTAGCTGCTACCTGCTTCCCTGTCTTCTGCCAATGGAATCAGTTTCCCCTCCCCACTCTATAAAATAGACATGTACTTGACACTCTCATCTTCTCTCTTTTCTTTCTATACATTTAGTACCTGACTTTCTTTGGGGTTTTCTAAATTTTTCATTTTGTTTTTAAACTGCTTGTGATAACACAAAGGGTTATACTAATAAGCAAAGGGAAAGATTCTGCTTAGAGGGAATCAACTGCCTTCTGTTTTCTCACTTAGCTCTTAAAGATTTGGGGCATTCTTTTCTTTGTAAGGAAACCCCAAATCTTGTTCATGCCAACAGTGGTACTCTTAAGTTTCCTTCCTTGCCCTCTGTTGTCTTATGTCAAAGTGTGGTCTATGGACCAGCAACATCAGCCTTATCTGGGAGCTTAGATCTTACTCCAAACCTATAGAATGAGAATCTCTACATAATGACTATCCCCTGGGAATTTGCATGCACATTCATATTTGAGAAGTGTAGCTCTAGGACTATGACAGGATTGACTAGGAGGCTTGAGCTAAGTCTCCTTTTCCATCTGTGGTTCAGATCAAATACCCTTTCAACTTTTAATTCCCTTTGCACCCTAAGAAGGGGATTCTTGGAGAGCCCTGCAGCAAATTGGGCAGATTCTCCTCTCTCCTACTGCACCAACTTGTATATTGCTAAGTTTCAGCAATAGGCAGAGAACATGCTCTAAGTGAGGAGTTGATATTTTGCAAATTATCTTGTGAAAATTGAAATTAGCTAACTACAGTCTTATGATTCTTACGAGTAACTGATACCACAACATCTCAGAGATCAAAACTGTCAAGTTTTATTTTTATACAGTAATTCCTCCTTATAGGCTATTTGTTATTATATATCTTATTAGTTCACATTTTGGTTTCACAACAGATTTCTGTCAAGTCTTTTGAAATGATTTTGTCTTATTGTGGGGATATAGGCTGTTTATGGGAGAGAGATTGAGAATTTCTCATTCTGGTATTTTGTTGTTGAGGATGAATATTGAAGCCCCTCATCCTTTACCTAAAAATTTTGGTGACTCTCTTGTTTTTGTTTTGCTGTGTTCTTTAAAGAGACTTGATTTACTGTGATTAAGAAGCTTGCATATGTACCTGCTCATGGAAATAGTTTGTTAGATGTATTCACAGTGCCTAAGTTCCTTGTTGCTGTGTTCTCTTTTCCTTCTACTCCAGGATGCCACAGTGATACCACATCTCATGGCGCTACTTAGCAGGTCCCGCTACACCCAGGAGTACATCTGTCAGATCTTCTCACACTGCTGTAAAGTAAGAACCAGAATAAATGTTCTCTGTAATGTAAAATCTTCTGTGTCCCCGGAGATGTGCCTTCTTTGTGTGTCCTCCCAGAGATAACCTGTACATATATAATTATGCAGACCTATGTATATTCTCCCCCCTCCCCTGTTTTTATATATAAGCAGACCTACGTATATATTCCCTTCTCCTTTTTTGGACACAAATGGTAGCATTCCATACATTAAGTCCTGTACTTTGAATTTTTCATTTAACATATCTTGAAAGCTATTCCATATCAGTACATGGGGATACTTATGTACAAGTACATAAGGAGCTCCCTCATTTTTTTTTCAACAGCCGTATAGTATTTTACTATACAGATACACAATAATTTGTTTAACCAGTTCTCTACTGTTGGACATTTGCCTTGTTTCCAGTCTCACATTATTACAAAACAATGCTGCAAAAATATCTTGTGTAAGACATTTTATAAGAAATGAAATTGCTGAGTCAAAGAATGTGTGCATTTGTAATCTTACCACATACTGTCTTGTATAGAGGTTGTGCCCTTTTATATTCCTACCAGCAGTGTGTGATCAAAACTATTTCCCCACACCCTCATTGTTGGAAATTGTTTTAAGTGATCTCATACAAGGAGAAATGAGAGATTCTTCTCTGCTCTTTGTTGAGAGAAATTTCTGTTCCTAAAAGGGCCTCAACCTAAACTGAAGAGTGCTGCAAAGTGCTACTTCCTTTGTTTCATAGTTTACATACTGAGTGTAGTCTTTTGATAGCCATGGGAGATTGTGTATTTGAGATCTTTCATAATTTCTACACATTTGCCAATTTCTAACCAAATGTTTATCTTCTAATGATTCTATAAATTTTTCGGACAGCATTACTTATCTACCTATATTTATAATACAAAGATAAAATGAAGAGTTTGGGGAACTGTAGAAAATAAAGGAAAGAGAAGTGAACACCTACATATGAAACCAGGAAGATCACACATGTATGCTATTTTAGAACAGTTGCCCAAATAAATGAAAATTAAATCACTTGGTTCCAGAAAAAATATCATTATAATTTAATTGTTTAACTCTTCCTTCCCAAATCCTAGCAGGCTTTCACAGCCTATTCAGTTCTATTTAAGACATTTAGAATTTAAGGATTTTGTCAAAAATCTTTGAAGTTTCTCTTCCCAGATTGCCTTGACCATGTGTAAGCCAACTCATAGGTCCAGGGATGTCAAACACTCCCTTAATCTTTTGAAGTGGGCAAAGAAAGGCTTTGAGAAACTGACAATTTTGTTGCAATTAATTTCCTAAAAATGAGCTGAACTTAATAGGGTGTAGAATTTTCTAACAGTGAAGTGAAGTCTTGTAGCCCAGCCCTGGCAGATAGGTAAAGGAGGATACTCCTGAACTCCTGTGCCTCATTAAAAATCTTTCTGCGTCTATACCTAAGTGCTTGAGAGCACAACATCTAATAGTTATAACCACGGTAATCCCAAAGGGGCACTGAAAATTGGACCTGGAGGTATAATTACTACATGTCAAATTATGTTAAATTATGAGAAGTTTGAATAATCCCATTCCAGAAGTTACCCAAATAGCTTTTAGAATTACTCATCAGAAATTTCTAAATCCCTTTAGGCTTGCTCATCTAAAACTTCTCAGTACTTTTTAGCTGAAATGGATAAAAGAAAACCATTAAATCATTAGTTCTTTTGCTGGAGAGAATCTTATGCTGAGCAAGAATTTATAGGCATCTTCATGCCACTAACAGAGCTGAAGATGGTATCAGAGAAAATCACCTTAACTGAGCTTTCTTTTAGCCTGGTAATTAGCATTTGCCACTGTAATTAAATGACCAAATTTGAGTGTTCTGAGATATAACTAAACCTTAGGAAATATAGCATTTATAAACCCAGTGCCAATAGCCTAATATAAATATTAATTTTTCTACTGACTTACCAGCATGAATCTTTGAAAACAACTGATCTGATGATCTCTGTATAGTTATTAACCATAAAAACCTTTTATTTTCATGCTGTTCAATTTGCATATAGACTTAAAATAGGATTTATAATAGAATTTTCAGACTCATTCACAACTTTGCATATACATTTGTCCCTTGGACAATGTGAGAGTCAAGGTGCCAGACCCTGCTCAGTCAAAATTAGGCATGTACTTTTTGACCCCCCCCAAAACTTAAGTACTAATATAATCCTAATTATATCTTTGAAATTCTCTCCCTGATTTATTAAGGAGCAAAAAAAAAAAAGACTAGTAATATTAAATTGTTGCCACTTCTTAAACAGGTTACTCAAACTTCTGAGACCTATCTTTTGGAGTTTAAAATCTTGAGGGCTTATTTGCTTCCCACCCTATGGATGTTGCCTCTCTAGCCCAGGTCAATGTGGGTTTATTTGAAGAGACCTAAGGGAGACTTGATAAGAATCAAATGATAGCTCCTACTCTAGTTGGTTCAGCCAACGGTTCCATTCATTGCAATTGTTGTTACACGATCCTATGTATAACCACAGAGAGGAGGAGGAAGAGCTGCTTTTGTAATAATTATTTCCTGTAATTTCTGGGGCAAAGAAATTGAGGGATTAAAAACTACAGTATCTTGTAAGAGGCAGGGAACAGTTAATGTTAATTGCATTGTGCTTGATCTTTTTCATAATATAAGTTCATCAGTACAGACATTCCATAAGTGATCTAGCTCTTAAAGATGCATGCACATGGATATTTATTGAAGTGATGTTTGTAATAGTAAAAGATTATAAACAATCTAAATGTCTAACCATAAGGTACTAAAGTATGGGTTATCCATATAGCGGAATAAGGTCAAAAAAGAAATAAGAAAGCTCTTTCTGTACTCATATGAATGATTTCTGGGAAATAGTATAAAGGAGAATAAAAGGTTTGAAGCAATAGGTATAGTGTGTGTATAGTACATATAGCACATATATGTAGTATTTTACCATTTGTGTTAAAATAGGGGAAAGGATATACTTACGTATTTGTATATGTAAGGTTTGAAGAATATAAAACAATCTATTAGTATTAGGTCACTTCACAGCAGAGGAACAGAGATAAATACAGAGACAGAAGAGCTGTGAGGTGCAAGGGTAGAGGCAGTATCCTGTCTACTTAGCTATTCTCCTAAACACTGCCAATATTTAAATTAGGATGTTAAAATTTATAATGGAAGGCAAAAAAAAAAAAAAAAACACACCTTAGTATGCTAACCTGTCAGCCTAGTGTAATTTAGGCTTATCTTCACAATTTAATTACCTACTTGTTACTATGTAAGAAAAAAAATAGGTCATATTCTTAGGAGATCCTTCTTTTCCTGGGCTCCCCATTATAGTCTCAACTATCTTTATATTGAATAAGCTGGAGACTCATTTTCAAATGAGACGATTCAAGTAAAGCATTTAGAGCAGTGCCCAGCACATAGCAAGTACCCAATAATTAGTACCTATAATTATAATTCCAGATGCATGGATGAAGATGAGGTAGGAAGATAAAGAGTATACTTCCAGCCTGTGCCCTGAGAATGTCAGTATCTTTAGTTGTTCTAAAAGCAAGCCTGCATTATTCTGGGTGGATATGTAGGGATAAATTTATCAAGCTGTGATTTATCCTCATACTCTTAAGAGTTTGCACTGAGATGGGGCTGGCTTTAATAATGTTCAGCAGAACATTGTTTTTAATAGTGAGACATTAGAAACTGCCTAATATATGTAATGGGGGTTTGCCTGAGTAAAGTGTGGAATATTTTGCATCAAAAATCAGAAATTAGGGGCGCCTGGGTGGCTCAGTCGTTAAGCATCTGCCTTCAGCTCGGGTCATGATCCCAGGGTCCTGGGATCAAGCCCTACATCGGGCTCCCTGCGCAGCCGGAAGCCTGCTTCTCCCTCTTCCCTCCCCCTGCTTGTGTTCCCTCTCACGCTGTCTCTCTCTCTCTATCAAATAAATAAACAAAATCTTCTTTTAAAAAAGTCAGAAATTAGAAGTTAGTAAGGAAATTGCTGAAGTGTTTTTGTTTTTTAAAAACCATTTTTTATATACCATTAAATGGTTTTTATATACCATTAAAAGGTATATAAAATGGTATATAAAATGTTCAGGGAATTTACTTTTAATGGTATATAAAATGTTCAGGGAATTACTACCTGTAAAATAGGATATGGCTGTTTTGTGATTCAAAACTATGAATACTAATCTCCCCACTTCAGATGATGGATATTTTGGTCCAGGAAAGAATGCGCATCTTCAGGATCATTGTTACTTGGCTGAATAGTGGGTTGGAAAAATTGATTGGAGAGGGTTTTTTTTTTCTAGACTAGCAACTGGTTTTCTCTGGTGAACCCAGATAGGTAGCCAACTTTCAGTGCTGTATTTTTCTCTTCTGAATAATGATAAGCATGAAGTAGCATCCTTATCCTTGCTTTGACTTCATTATATGGGCGGGTGGTACATAAAATCATTGCATAAGAGGGGCACCTGGCTGGCTCAGTTGGTAGAACATTCGACTCTTGATCTTGGAGTTGTAAGTTCAAGCCCCATAATGGGTTATAGAGATTACTTAAAAATTGAAAAATATTTTTAAAAAATCAATGCATACAAACTGTGGTAATTTCGAAGACTTGCATTAACCTTTAGCTTCTGTCACTTTGAAGATTTCAATAAATTGCTTAGTAGAAGACAACTGGTGAAAAATAAAATCGTGAATTTTCTCATTTCTTTACCTTCCTACTCTAAGAAATGATAATTTAAAAGAGAAACGAGATAGAAACAGAAACCAAAACACATTCACTTCTCTGTATGGAGTGTTGTGTTTTCCACCATCCATAATTCAAACTTCCCTGATGTATTGAGGTAGGTTAAGCTCTGGTCCAGTTCTTCTTGCATGTAATTAGTTTTAGAGTTCCTCTGACTAGTTCATCAGTCTGAAGTTGTAAGAATGACTACTACTCTCCAGCGGCATAGTGTAAGTTTGTGCACATGAAATGCAGAATTCACGGTGGTTCTGTTGCTATGATGGTGTGTTATTTAAGAACTGCAAAGGGCCTGTGCCAGGATAGCTTCTGTGCCCCCTTCATTATTTGGGGGTAGGTAAGGAAGCAGTAGTTCTACAGAACTGGGATGACATAAGAAATGGCAGCCCTTTGTCTACCCTGCTTTATTAGGATGGATTTATGCAAGAGAAGGGCAGCTGACAATTTGTAGTAAATGAACTTTTCTACATTTAAGTAAGTGTTTTGTTGGAATGAATCATTACTCTTTTTAATGTTATATTCTCTTTTCTTACAGGGTCCAGATCATCAAACAATTTTATTTAACCATGGTGCAGTTCAGAATATTGCTCACCTACTAACCTCAGTATCTTACAAAGTAAGATGTTAAAAAAAATTATGGCCAGATTTTTATACTTTAGTTTTGGTTTCTAGAGTCTTGAACTAGATGGAGGCCCACATATTTTATTGCTTTGATAGATATTGTGATCAAGAATAAATAACATTTTATCAATAAAATGTTATGGGGCATTGTTTTACCTATAGAATCCTCTTTAAAAATTTTTAAAAGCTACCCTTGCCTTTCCATTTTTTTTTTTCCAGAATATGGTTGTGGCTTGATTTGCTATTGATTTTCACAGTCTCTTCTGCTCTGTCAGTGCCAAAGCTGCACATGAGGTGATGCCTTGAAGTATGTAGGAACAATGGCTTGCTATATCAGGAAATACTTTGATTTCCTATTTGAGACCTGACTTAGCCACAGTGACTCAAACTTAGAGCATATACCCACATATACATCAACATTTAAAATGTGTTACAAGGGTACCTGGGTGGCTCAGTTGGTTAAGCGACTGCCTTCAGCTCAGGTCATGATCCTGGAGTCCCGGGATCGAGTCCCGCATCGGGCTCCTTGCTCAGTGGGGAGTCTGCTTCTCCCTCTGCCCTCCACGCTGCTCTCGCTCACTCTCTCTCTCAAATAAATAAAATCTTAAAAAAAAATGTGTTACATATTTCAAAAGGTGAAGTCTCATAAAAACTTAGGTTTTTGTCTGATGCTTTGTTTTTTTAATTGTGTTGTTTTGTATTTTGAGTTAAAAAGTCAAAGGTTTTCAGACTTGTTAATTAAATTTCCTTCACTGTGTTTTATATATGGGTAAACAGCATCATGATATTTTATCAAGCATTAAGTTAAAAATTTGGTCATTTCATTGTTGTCCAGCTACCAAGTTATAGCAGATAATGGGGCATTGTCGTTATTATGTCACATTAGAGCTGGTATGCCATGACTTTGACGCAGAACAGAGAGAGCAGTAGTCATTTTTGTCTTCTGTCCTCGTGCGTGCACTGATTCTAATCTGGTCTGTATTGCAGCTTGCTAATACCTATGTTTTCCTACTTCAGACATCCAAAGTTTGATCTTGAAGCACTCACAAGGATAGGAATGGGGAATGGAGCCAGCTTGAAATTAGCCAGAGGGAGGGAAAGGAAATATATACTGAGAGCCGCTTCCTCTACCCTGTGCCTCACGGAGGCTGAAACCAGTCAGCACTGGCACATCAAGAAACAATTACTGGGGTGGCTATTTACTGTTCTTCCTCTTCTCCATCCTCTAGCTTCATAAACTCCCTCAGTTCTCCCTCTTTTTGTTTTGTTTTCTTTTCTGCACTAAGCTTCCTTATCTACTATAATAGATTACAAGTTGTGAAAGGAAAAAGGTTTTGGTAATATTTTTCTTTTGCCAAGGTTTGCTCCATTGTCCCAAGGATCATTGGCATATTTTGGGTGTGCACATCCTGTGCTGCAGATCATTGCTAAGATGAGGGACAGGGCTTCTTCACACTTCAGCTACCTATCCTGCCAGTCTCAAATTCCACATAAGAACATCATATTGTAGACGCAGGCTTGGAAGTGAGGATTAGATTGTCTGGTGAGAACTGAGCAGAAAGAATGAAAAATAACAGTTCTCATAGGAGCTCCTGCAAATTGTAAAAGAGATTGTATGTAGTCAAGGGTTTGACCCGTGTTATGGTCCCAGACCAGTAATCTGGTTTTGAGGAATAGTAGCACAATTCATAAGTGGTTTTTTTTGTCGTTGTTATTGTTGGTTTTTTTAATTTGAATTCAGTTAACCAATGTATAGTACATCATTAGTTTTTGGTATAGTGTTCAATGATTCACTAGTTGTGAATAACACCCAGTGCTTTAAAAGTTAAATTAGGAGGTGCCTGGGTGGCACAGTTGGTCAAAGCATCTGACTCTTGGTCTCGGCCCGGGTTGTGGTTTCGGGGTCACGGGATCAAGCCCTACATCAGGCTCTGCGCTCAGCGTAGAGTCTGCTTGGGGCTCTCTGTCCCTCTCCCTGTGACCCTCCCTCCTCCCGCTTTCTCAAAGAAATGAAGTAAATCTTTAAAAAATAAAACAGAAGTTAAGTTAGTTTAGTCCTTTCCAGATTTTTACTGTAACTTTGTTTCCTTCTGTTCCTTTGACACAACCCCATCCCGCACACAACTATAAGAGCACACTTTTTTTTTTTTCCTTTTGTCCCTTTTTTGTCTTCTCTTCAGTTCTCTGGTTTGTAGTTTGGGAAGAAGAAATGTCCCACTTGAAAGGCAGTTGGTAATTAAGTGTTCATGAAGCTCTCTTTGATTTACCAACATTGTATTTTGTACATTGTTCTTTTAAATTTGATTAGGAATTTATCTAATTAAATCTTAGTTGCTACTTCCTGTTTTTTCTTTTCTGTTACTTCAAAATTAATTTTAACTTTTTATAATTAAGTTTAACTTACTGTACTCCAGATATCCAGGTGTTATTTTTATTCCCTTGAGGCCTTCTTTTAGTATTTTAAGCAGATTTAAACAGTTGTTTCTTCAGAAGAGTTTAGATTCTGAGACATTAAAATTCATATTTGCAAAATCAAGATAAATGCATTTTTTTGTTTATTGTTACAGGTTCGAATGCAAGCACTGAAATGCTTCTCAGTTTTAGCTTTTGAAAACCCCCAGGTATCGATGACCCTGGTAAATGGTAGGCTGGAACTTTCAGTGGCACCTACATGATTTAATTTATGAACTTTGTATATTTAAAGAGTTGCTTAATTCTTCTTGTTTGTTTTATTTCTAGTTTTGGTTGATGGAGAATTGTTACCACAAATTTTTGTGAAGATGTTACAGAGGGATAAGCCTATTGAGATGCAGCTGACGTCAGCAAAATGGTAAAAGTCAAGACAATGTGGGAAGAACAGCAGTGCTTTATCAATATGTTAGAGAACTTTTAGACAGCCTGATTAGCTCACCTCCAGTCCCCATCTTGTTTTGGGATTTTGGAATTTGCAAGTCATGGGGTTGTCTCACATTTTCTTAAATGGGCATGAGTTTTTTACTCAGTGTACTACTAGTAGCATGCAGAACAGCAACACTCATATAACAGCTAAGACTATCACAGAAAATTACTTTATTATATTCTCAACATACTCTCCTTGTATTTCAGTTGAAATAATATAAAATTAGATTTAACTAAAAAATTTATGCTAAGAATTAAGAAAATACAAAGATAGGAAAATAATGGAGTGAGAATTAGTTGAAGTTGATAACCAAGGCATGATTTCAGAGAATATGGCTTCCTCATCTTTAGAAAAACAAGACATAAAATTCGTATAGAGATGTGACAGTTTATAACATAATTTCTTATTAGTACAAGTCCTAGCTCATATAAGCATTCAATACATGTCAATTCTGTAATTATGAATACATTTAATAGATAGGTTGAGCACCTGTTATATAAGGTTCTTTGCTAGATTGTTCCAGTATTTAAGAATTTGTGGCTTTCTAGTATTTCAGGCGAGAATGAGAAATTTTCAGTGAATTACTCATGCACAATGAATTGTTTTTGTTTTTTGTGGGGTTTTTTTTTTTTTGAGTATATTATTTGTATGCTTGTTTGCTTTTTGTCTTCAAAAACCTTTTTGTTAAGTAAGATAAATGCTCTCATGGAACTGGTTTAAAAAAATGTGGTGACAAGTCTTAAGATGATTACAGCTATAAACAATTCGATCCTCTACAATCTAGGTAAAAGTTTTATTGATTTTTTTTTTTATAGCTTTCTATAAAAGCCAGATTATGGAGTGTTTTAACCACGCCCCCCTTTACTAAAGGACCCTAATCCAAAAAGGAAATTCATTAAGTTTCTGAAGTGTTCAGTACCTGCTTAGGGAGTACCAAGTAACTTTATTCTTATTCAAAGCCAGATATAATTATGAAGGCAAATTGTTTTTTAGTAGAACCAAATCAATGACCAATTGTCAAAGCCATTGCTGGCAAACTCTGAAGAGTTATTAGTTAATTTCTTATGGCTACTGCTAAGAGTTAAAAGTTAAATGCTTTTTCTGTGATACTTGTACTACTGCTATTGGAGTTAGACTATCCAAGCTTAGCTTGATTTAATCTTAGACACTTTGTGAACTTTATATTTTATTTTTAACTTTCCCCCCCTTTTTATTATGGAAACTTTCTCACACGAAAAAGTTAGAAAAAATTATAAGGAACTCCGTTGTGCCCAGCGCCTAGCTTTAAAGTTTATCTGCTCATTAAGCCTTTATTTTTAAAACAATTTTGTATGTATTTTTGAAAAATATCTGAATTACTGTTGTATATTTATCAGTTAGTTGTTTTTGAGTATTAAATTGGCAGAACCTCATCAAAGGTAATATGAAAACCTTCTCCCTCAAGATAAATAAGAGTAGTTGTCTTTTTTTTTCCATAAAATCCTAAAGGCAAGGAATTTTTCTTTTAAACCTTTAAAACACAAGCAAAAACTTACTTTCTGCCATCTTATTCCAGTTTAACTTACATGTGTAGAGCTGGAGCAATTCGGACAGATGACAACTGTATTGTATTAAAGGTGAGCTAATTAATTCTCTCTAAACACATGCAAAAGTTCCCCAGTCGTAAGTGTTGAATATAAATGTTGGTATTCCTGTTTCTTTTTTTTCTCTTATTTCTTTTTATACATTTATAACTATGGTATGTGTGCATAGCATAAAATAATATTAAAACACCATGCTTTTCTTTTTAATGGAATGCCATGTAGTTTTAAAAAATTGTTTTTAGATGTGTCTTGAGAGTCAAAGTGAAGTAGTTCTTTTCCTGTCACACCTTTTTCATTTTTATGGAAATTATGAGGATCTAGAAGTTGTAAAAATATGTAAAATTCAGGTGAAATAGAAAATATATTTTAATCCTTGATTTTCATTAAGTTTGAACATAGTTTTATAGGAAAGCAGTTCATTAGCTCTGTAGACAAAGACTTTATATTACCCTCATGGCAGATAATCAAAAGACATAATGAAAAAGAAAAAAATAGCACATGAAAACCATCAACATATTGTGACATGTCAAAAGCAACTAGAACTCAGAAAAACCCAGGTAAGAGATTGGCCCTAAAAGTTACAAGACCTGGATTCTGGTTTCAGCACTCCCACCCCTGACTGACTTGAGTAATCCTGGGCACCTCCCTTACTCTTTTGGTGCCTCATGAAAGTGGAGGCAATAATTTTTGTTCATCTATCCCACAGGGTCATTTTGAAGATAACAATATATTAAATATATTAAACGTCTTATTAGCTACAAAGAACAAAATAAATGTAAATAAATTGATTATGTATCATTTTATGATCGTGAGATCTCTCATTATCAGTGTACAAAATGAACCTAAGGATAAAAGAGCATTAAGACTAATGTTTGCTTTAGTCTTTGGTGAAGCAAGTCAATTAATTAGAACTGAGGACCGACTAAGCATCATTGTGTAGAGTTCTAAGGGATTCCATGCAAGTAACCTTGGTTTATTTGCTCAACTGCTCTACCCCTCCTCTTCTCCCTTATTGGTAAACTAGGTTAATAGCATCTTCTTCATGTAGTAATTGTGAGTGTTAAATTCAATAATCCATGAATTTATGGTATTAATAAATGTTAGTAACTGTTCAGAAAAAAATAAGAATAAGGCTTTGCTCTTGGACGCCTAGGATTGTATTATAAAGCCTGCACTTGCCTGATAGGAAATCAGTAGTGTACAGTAAAGTGCTAAACTCTATGATAAAGATATAATAGGAACTTAGAAAAGAGCAAAGCACAGTTGATTACAGTAATTGAGGAAGGCTTCTTATAACATTTCAATTTCCATTTTTTGTGGTATTGTTTAAAGTGGGTTCATCAGCCTTAGAAATAGTAAATACATGGAATATTTTTATTGAGAACCTGATGTAGATAAATTACCAAGACCAGCACCAAGGTTTTTGAAGGACCTCAGAAGTAAAATTGGACTAGCAGGTCTAGTCATTCTAGGGAGTGATTTAGAAAACCTAGGAACTACGATGGATGCATTTCACTCACATTATAGGAAAACTCATGGAATCTGAGTAATGGTAAGATCACTGAATTTTTAAAGCTGTATTTTGGTTTTGTAGGTGAGAATCACACCTCAAAAATAAAAGTCATCCCATTTTATTATTATTCACTAAAGAAAAGATAGCATACTTTTTCTACAGCACAGTTGTTCCTGATTAAACTGCTGGATGTCTTTTATCAGCACCACGCTAACCACCTGAGCTAACCGGCCACTTTGCCGGATGTCTTTTAAGTAAATAAATACATAGATGGGACAGAAACCTCAGACATGATTTATTAGGGATTCTTAAATGTCTTTTATAAGGTTGTATAATAAAGTTTCAATTTTATCCATCACAAAAGCCTGATTAGAGTTTGTATTAATATGCTTTGGTTGTATGATTAGGGTTTAGTGTGCCAGCACAAATGATTAATATACACTGAACTTTGTTTTTACATTCCAAACAACCTTTCATTCTCTGAAACATTTGATCACTAACTTGACTGCCAATAAAAACCATGGAGTTGATTCAGTCACTATATGCTCTCCATCAAGCTTTTGCCTTTACCACAAAGCAAATAATTAATTTCACTACCTTCCAGACACTGCCTTGTTTGGTTCGAATGTGCAGTAAGGAGAGATTACTAGAGGAGAGAGTTGAAGGAGCTGAGACACTCGCCTATCTGATTGAACCAGATGTTGAGCTACAGAGAATCGCTAGCATAACTGATCACCTCATTGCCATGCTTGCTGATTATTTCAAGTATCCCAGCTCAGTGAGTGCCATCACTGATATTAAAAGGGTATGTTCTGTTTTTCTTTTCAGCAGCTCAAGTAAGGGATTTTTAAGTTTTTCTTACTGCTCACAACTTTGAGCCAATTAATAATTACAGTTCAAAGCCCTTTTAAATGAAGGAATCTTTTCCCTCTGATAACAAAGATGATGTTTTGTGGGTTTTTGAATCCAGCTTGTCTCACGTAATTATCAGAAATTTTTCACTAAGCAGGTAATCAGGAAGGAAGAAAATTACATCCCTAAGTCCCAACTAAAACCCAAAAATAGTGGGGTCTGGGTATTTACATTATATCAACATTATCTATCCTGTTGAGGTTCCCAGAATCATCTCTCTTGCTGTATTCTCGTTCTTTAGGTCAAAGATAATCTTCTGTGACAGGTGATGTGACTTATTTGACTCTCCACCACTGTCTTTCTCTTTTGCTATCTTTTCTAACTTTTGTCATCTTCTTCTCTTACCTTGCTTCAGTTTTATACTGTGCTTTGGGCCTGCTAGTGTCAGCTAAAGCACTGTTTAACTTCTAGTTTGAGACCACCAAGAACCAAACTGTGCTTTCCTCAGACTTTTTTTCAAACTGTAAGTTCCTTAGAATAGTTAGATATTTTTGACTTTGTTCTTCTCAGCCTATTTGTCATATCCATTTCTCTAAGTATAAGAAAACAATATTCAATTAGAGAAAGTTTATTTAAGGAGGTTATGGAAGAGAGGCGCCTGGGTGGCTCAGTGGTTAAGTGTCTGCCTTTGGCTCGGGTCATGATCCCAGGGTCCTGGGATCGAGCCCCACGTCAGGCTCCCTGCTCTGCAGCAAGCCTGCTTCTCCCTCTCCCACTCCCCCTGCTTGTGTTCCCTCTCTCTCTGTGTCTTTCTGTCAAATAAATAAATAAAAATCTTAAAAAAAAAAAAAAAAAGAGGAGGTCATGGTAGAGAGAGCATTGCCTCCTAATTAGTAACCAGTACTGTTTCATGAATGTGACTGTTTTTGATTCCAGTGTTCCCAATGTTAATTTTTTTTTTTTAACTTTTCTCTTGACCTCTCCCATGCCCCCTGAGTTCCCCAAAACTTCATTTGGCAGGCAGCTGTTCATTTGGCATTTAACACTGAAAACAAAACGAACTCTCAAGGGTTTATCTTTTTCTTTTAGAAAGGGCCCAAAGTAACCTTCACTGGTACTGGTATTAATAATGTACACTGCCCTCTGAATTAAAGTTAGCGCCTGCTCTTCCTTCAGTAGTATTGTTCTTCCAGTACAGGTGATGGGTTACTTTGAACCAGCTACCTTGTCTGTTTTCCCGCTGGCCACTTGCACATAGTATCTCACTGGTAGAAAAATACATGAGCAAGTCCCAACAATGGCCTCATGAACACCCTCAGTTGACCGTCCTAGCAAGGCAAATGGGACACTTGGATGGACAGGAGGTGAGGAAACATAGTTGTAAGAACTTGTAACCTGTACCTGTGTAAATCATTTAACTAGTATATAGAAGATTATCTCTCTGTTAGGGTTTTTTTTTTCATTTTATTTCCATCACAGTAAAACTAGAATAATAATTTTTTTAAATGATCTTTTATACCAAACCTGAATATGTTTGTCATCTTTATTTTTGATGATGGATTATACAGTGGTTTCTGACCATAAAAATATAGATACTAGACCCATAGTGAGAAAGTCTTACATGTTAATAAGTGTGTGATTTTCATGGCATATGTTAATCCAAGTCCATATTCTATATGTTATGACTAGAAAGTACTTAAGACTTTAAGAATAGATATTTTAGAACTTATACATCAAAATGAGTGTTGTCTGTTGGGGAGTTCCTCCCATAATCCATCAGTGCCTGCTTTGATCAAAGTATTTTTGGAACTACTGTTCTTGTTATTTGGCTTTTTTTTTTTTAATACTTTATTTGAGAGGGAGAGAGAGCACAAGTGGGGGGAAGGGCAGAGGGAGGGGGAGAAGCAGACTCCCCACTGAACAGGGAGCCAGACACGAGATCACGAATTGAGCCGAAGACAGACGCTTAACAACTGAGCCACCCAGGTGCCCCTGTTGTTGTTATTTGTTACCCTAAATAATATTACCCAGTTAGGTTTATTTCCCCATCTTCGCATACCACAGTCTGTGACAATTAACTTAATAAAACTCTTAGTTGATGAATTTAGGCTTTTCTAACTAATATGCCACTTAACTCTTTAGGAAGTTTCAGAAGAGGGTCTCAGAATGTTATAAACAATACTTTTATCATTGCATAAAGGCGAACCTTTCCAAGGCAACTCATTTGGAGTGGCAGTCATTTGGATGAATTAGTTATAAAATTATTTACGTTATTGATATGCCTTAGGTATTTACTGCCTTGTATTTAGTCATCGAAAGTGTCATGAGAACATCCTTCTGTTTCATTTTTGTGGTAGTTTAGTGATAAATCATCAGGTGTACAGAAGAACTGAAAACCTAGCCAGTTATGCATGTGGAAAGATAGCATTAATTGTTTCATACCAGTAAGTAACCTTAAACATAAATCTCAGATAATTATAATAGATAACATAGTAATGACTACCATGGTATATTGTTCATTAAGGATTTTCACAAAGGTTTTCCTCTTTCTAAAATCTTGTTAAATGCTGAAATTGGGCTAGCACTGCTGTTGGTGTTTAAGAAAACCGCCTAGAGACCCTGTTGCAGCGGTACTCACATTTCAGCTGTAGTCTGGGGGCTAGAAAGGCCTGAGTGCCTAGTCTTTTGAGGAGAACATTTCAAAGAGCTGGTGCAAGCAAGCATCAGTGCCACTAAAGCTACTATCTGGGAACACTGCATTTTTAAGGGTCAAAGGTTCACAAAGACTTTTCATGTACCAGTGTCAGATGTTGTGGTGTTCACTTTTAGACAGAAGCAGACTGCACGCATTCTAGGTCATGCTGACGCAAACACAGCAAGGTCTCAGTCATATGTGAACAGAACCCAGAAATAACTAAGAATTCAATGAGAGCATTAGTATCTTAAGAGTTTTCACTTTTATTGAAAATTAGATTGGTGGACTGAGTTGCAGTGTACCTTTTTTTCCCTTCCATAGCTTGATCATGACTTAAAACACGCTCATGAACTCCGCCAGGCTGCATTCAAGCTCTATGCCTCTCTAGGAGCAAATGATGAAGACATCCGGAAGAAGGTGAGTCTGGGAGAGGGGCGTCCCCCAGTCCTGACAGCCAGCAGGCAGGGAGTGACGTCAACCTGAAAGTCGTGGTGAAGAGCACTAACAGTGACTGTTTGAATATAATAAAGCAGAATGACTAAAGGCATAATTGAAGAATGAATGGGACCCGGATTTGGGGGTTGTTTGTTTTTAGAACATAGAGTGGCATGGCCGTGCTGGAATGACAAATAACTGGCGTGCTTTTTTCTGTCATTAATATGAATTATTATGTTGCACATTTTTGCATGTGTTCTGATAAAATCATTTCTAGCACTGTGAAGCTTCAGACACCTTGAAAGATCTAACACTAGAATTGTAAATGTTATTTATGGAAAAACTTTCCAATGCCATTGAGAAATTCAAATCTTTATTGTATATTGTTCTTTGATATGTGGCTTAGTTATGTTTTGATTTTTTTTTTTTTTTTTTTTGCTACTGTGCAAGTTTGATGTGAATAAAATCTTTGTGGAATAATGATTTTATGTTTAGTGAGTGGTCATCTGAATTTTCCAGTTCCCAAAAAAATGTATCACTGGTCTAGCACCTTATGTTACTACAGCCTAGTCTAACACTGAACTCAGGTTCTTTATAGAATAGTTCTAAGCAGGGACTAAAGTAGAGTGTTAAGCTCTGACCTGGCTGCCTCCACAAACCAAAAGGCTGGAGCTTACCACTCAAAAAAATACATCATCTGATAAATTTTACACATGGCTTTTAGGAACATCAGTAAATTAATCCACATGTTCTGTCTTGATGAATTATAGCAGAAAGAGCAAATTGGCATTATTTATTGAAACATGGTGATTTATTATATCTCCCATCTATAGCCCTGTGAGGAAAACCAAAAAGTATTGGGAATTTACCATGATTCAGAGAAGTACTTTGGGCTTGTAGAGAGAGAGATAGAAGTATGGGGAAAACTGTAGGTTTATTGAAATAAATTGAAAAGGAACCATTATTGGAGAAAATTGAAATAATAGTAGAGAGATTAGATATGTGAGTAGCTTTGATTTAAAAATCAGTGGAAAAAACACAACTAAACTGAACATTTTCCATGTACCTCAATTTAGTTCAGTTAACAGGATGCTTTTGACTTGAAGTGTTTAGTAAATATCTATGAAAATCCTTTTTGACACTTCTAAGCTTTCATTTGTAATCTGTTACTTCAAGGCAAACATACTAATGATCTGATATTCCCTATGTGTAAGCATGATTTATGGATATTGATACTGATATGTTGCATTCAGTTTAGGTACATGGTGTATTGCAAGGGAAGAGGCTTTTATGGCAACTCATATAGATAAAACATTTTTTAAAAAATTGACATGGACTGTATAACTTAAATACATAATGATTTGGTTTTGGATGGTTATTAGGACCATTGGAAAGAGAAGTATTTTACCTATTCTTTTAGCTCAAGAAGGCTGTGCCATGTACTGAAAGGGAGATAGATAGATGGACCATAATGGGGGGGAAATAGGATGTCCATTTGTACTTCTTTGTACTTTTTTGTTAATAAACTGTTGTTTTGGAATTAATGACTTAATTTGTGATATCATGTTCTAGAAATACTTGCAACATAATAGTCTGATCAGTAGTCTATTAAAACTTGTATTCATAATGTGTATAATTTCCTGGTAAGGCTAAATCCTGATAATTTCTGTAGAAAGATGACAAATAAAGAATAAGTTATAATTATTTTTTTGTGTGGTAAAGAAAAGATACTGTGACGTTCTTATGTAATGGGGATTTATAGAGTTTTTAGGAAGATATTTAATCCTGGGAAATTAAGTGTTGAATAATTTACAGTTTATAGCAACTATTGAAGAGAGAAATTGTAAAATGGAAAATATAAAATAATTTTGTGATAAAATCTGCATGAAAATGGTTCTTAGAAGTGGAGAATCCTTATTTTCAGTGTATAAAAAATGATAAAATGATAACTCTTCCTTTGCATTTATTTCTATTCCTTTTTTTTTGTCAAAATAATTATCTGGATAGATTTCTATTTACTTTCTCCATGAAATATTTATTTACCTTTTACATTTATGCCTTATAAACTTTGATTGTATTCCTTTTTTGTGTAGATTCTTGAAGTACAATGTTTATTATTGTTTTATTTTTTAATGCAATATTTATGCTTGTCGAGATGGAATTTCAGTTTACTGAATTAATGAGTGGAGACTCTGTGAAAGAAATTTCAAGGACTGTAGACCTGTTCTCCCCAACAAAAGCAACAAAAGGCTTTTTGTTTTAGGATAAAAATACGAAGTGTTAATTTGGTCTGCCTTTTAAATTAAAAATGAGAATGTATTCAGTAAATACAGGAGATAATCTATATAGCCCATTTCCCTATAATGGCCAATTAAAGAAATGAGGCAGAATGAGAAGAGAAAACTAGAGTAAAGAGGTAGAGACAGGTATGCACAGCAATAAAGGAGAAAGATACAGGCCTTCTCTCATCATAGATTTAGTCTGTCTTCTTGCTTCAAAAAACTTCTAAAGGCCTGCTGTGATTCCATTTCTTGATCATTCTCTCTGGGCTAGAAAAAATTAAGCTAACGACTGAACATGACCTGTCGATTAGAAATTTACCACTCCTGCGTTGGAGCAGTGTTGGTGTATTCCCATTAAAAGAAAACAACTGTATAACAGTCCTTGGAACCTAATAAGCACTCAATAAATATTTGTTGAATAAATATAGAAATGAAAATACAGAAACCATACACAGAGTGGTATTTCCTTTAATACGCTTGGATCTTTCTGTATCCTTCTGTGCAGAGCAAAGCTGATATCCGGATTCCTGGCTTTGCCTCCTTTATCACTCTGTGACATACTTACAAATTTCCCAATTTCCCACAGTGTCCTGTTAGAAAATGAAGGAGGGTGGAAAAGTTCTGCAGTTGAAAGTGGAAAACATTACTCTTGGCTGTGACATAAAGAGGGAGAAGCCCAAGAAAAGATGAAGGACCACTGAGCTTGAAACAGAGGTGGCCTGACCATATTCCACTTAGAATAATTCAAGGATTTTGGTCAGAGAAAGCAAGGGCAGAGGAGCAATTGAGAGCTCAGTGGATAACGGGTCCAGAGCACATTAGCAGTAAGTGCACTGGCAGCAGTGCCAGGTAAAGATGAGCTGTAAGCTCTGCCCTGGGCAAAGTCTAGTTTCTAATGATAGCTTTAGCACATGTTCATGCTGACTAAAAAGCGTATGTTCAGTTAATGGGACAGTAACAAAAGAAAGAAGCTAAGATAACCTAAGATTATTACAAATACTGGCATCCCCAGTCAAAACTCCAGTCAGTGGTTAAGTCCTACAGAGGCAGCAGTGGCAAACAGTCCTGTAATTGTGAAGCCAATTCCTTTCTAATAAAAAAATTGCTCTTACAAAGACCATCACTTGATTAATACCTATTGGTCATCAGTTAGGTTGGAAATTGAAAGGATTGTTTTGCTTTTACTCTCTACAAGGAACTGGTAGAATTTATCAGAAACAGAAAGTGTAAATTGAGGGAAATAGAAGTAGTAAATATAAACTAAAATTCAAGGAAGTTAATAAACTTAACATGATGCGATTTTTATTTTTGATAAAAATAAGACACATTACAAATGTTAAATATAGTACTGTTGTAACCTTTGCTCCTTTGAGGTGTCTGACTGATGGAGCCTTTCAGAAAGTTTTCCTCTTGGATTTTGAATACTTATATTTTAGCTGCAGATCCCTTTTGAGGAACAAGAATGTAAGCTCCATTGAGGGCAGGGATTTTTTATGTTTGGCTGGCTCATCACTGTATTCCCAGAATCTACAACATTGCTAGGTGCTTAGTTGGCACTTAATACATATTTGACGAATGGGTGAAAAAAATGAATGAATGGACAAATGGATGAGTGAACCACATTGCAAAATTGCATTATTAAGTACCCTTAATCCAATTATATTTGGGCCTTTCTGCATTGAGAACTTACATAACTTTATTAGCAATTACACAAGTATGTGAAGAGATGAGCTTGAAAATATAGAAATCTATATCTGATCATATAGGCAAGGGGTTTACTATATTTAGCATAGAGAAAATGCAAGAAACTCCCATTTTTCAAAAGGCAGACAATCTCAAGCGTGTGTCTTCTCACTTTGATAATAGATCAAAGAGAACATGTTTTATGGTATGGTAGTTTAATTTTGAAATGATTTTTATCATTACTTCTTAGGGGTTCTTTTGCTCTATAAATGTATGAGTTTAAAAAATTTATAGCATTCACAAGTGTGAATCTGGACCAGTTTTTCCCCCCACCTTAGGGATAAAGGTATGATTTGGTTTATAGGAATTAGCCTGACTCTTAGGAATCAACCTATTCTGCAATATACATCAGTATAAAATAGTATCTCCCCTATTAATGAATGTCAGATTTTTAAGATCAGTAATTTGATTCTACATAGATTGATTGAACTTCCTACACTGTATAGACATTGTCCAATGGGTGGAGGGAGGGGGAAGCAGAGGTGAAATAAAGAGCAGTAAAACACAGCCTTAAAACTCAGCATTTATAATAAAACCTCAGTAAGTCAGAGAAAAGTAAGAAATGAACAATAAGAATTTGCTAGGGGCTTAAAGAATTATTGGGAACCAATTAAAATGGACATGGTGATATCAATATAGCTATCCTTGAATCAATTTAGAAATTATTAATTTAATATTTTTGTTATTTTTAGTGTTTTCTAAATACCTTTTATATTTTCAAGAATTGAAAATATGAAGTCTTAAGTTTTTGTTCCTTGTGGGGGGCGGGTGATCATCCAGTCATAGATGTTTTACATGATAAATGTGAAGAAAGTAGCCAAGGGTGAACAGTGGGTTTTTTGCGTTTTTGTTTTTTTTTTAAGGCAGAGAAAAATAAGAAAAGGAAAACAAAGAAGGAGAATTTGTCCTCTACCCTCTTTTTCCCAGCAGAGGAAGTTATATCTACAGGGTCATTGTGAGGATGAGATCTAATGTATTTAAAATATTTAGCAGGGTGCCTGTAGGTGTTGAATAAATGGAAGCATTTGTTGGAATATCTTAAATGATTTAATTGGAAAATTAAAGATAAATATATATTTTAAGTGTATTAGAAGAGCTGAACAGCATTGGAGCATAAATTTAAAAAAAGTTTGCAATGAAGATAGTGATGTTTATGCTATAAATTTCTAAAACCATTCTAGTAAAAAATATTTGTACTTCAGAAGCATAGGCCCTTTCTTCAGTTTATCTCTCATTAAGAATAAGATGTCTTTTTACTCTTATATTTTAAAACATATTTAAAATACTGGTTTTCAAAAC
Organism: Eumetopias jubatus; assembly: GCF_037043125.1. Lineage (NCBI taxonomy): Eukaryota > Metazoa > Chordata > Mammalia > Carnivora > Otariidae > Eumetopias > Eumetopias jubatus. The sequence continues at coordinate 122,081,876 of NW_028274807.1, read as the reverse complement.
TTTTTGATGCTATAACTATAGCATATTCTCCAAAGCACCAAATACAATTTTTTCTTGGACTTAAGTAGGGTATTACAATATAAATCAGTAATTGGTTAAAATAATAGGTAATGGATGTCTTCAGAAAAGTGAAGAGACCAAGTTTTACTTGACTTTGGTTATCTAAGTACTACTGTCCATGGTTGCCTCAAATGTCATTTCTCCAAGGGGTCATCATTTGTATAAAATCATATCCCAAATGTATATGTTCACATTTTGAACAAATGTAAGTTCTGTATTTTTAAAGTTACAGGATTTTAAAATATATTCATAAATATAGATCAGTTTTTCCTAATACCTTTCTGCTATGAAAATCTTGCTTAAAAGGATTTCACTTTTGAACAAATTTTATCATTGGTTGTAGCTGGATTTTATTACTAGTTGGTTTTCTGGGTAACAATATAATTATACCATGAATTTATATTTTTAAAATACTTTTGCAAAGTTCAATAATTTTAAATGGTCATTTAAAAGGCACAGTGTCAAAATTCTGTAACTGTCTCTGCCATGAAATCAGGCAGGTGCAAGGAATTATTTCTGAGCCTTAGCCTGCATGTTGAAACAAACACCTGAAAAGAACATGTTGAAGGTTTTCGTCGGTACCACAGAAGTGGCACCCTTCAGGACTTGGCTTTGCTACTGAATAATAGCAAATTCATGCAGAATTCAGAATTCCTTGACTTGATCTGTGGTTAAATTGTTAGTTATCTTCTTAAGGCTAATCTACCAAAGAATTTTAAATGAACTCTGCAACATTCTTTCATGATGGTAAGTATTTTTAAAGAGTTAACCATGACTGTACCAGGTTTTGCCACTTGTCCACAGTATTGAGACCGTTGGCCTTCAACATACTGAAAGAAGCAAACCTGGGAGTGATAATGCTATATACATAATAGAGGTATTTATAAAATCAAGTAATGAATTTTTATTTCAGAGGTTCATTAAATGGGGACATAAAATTGAATATTATATTATTATCTGTGTTAATCGTAGTTGCGTAAACCATTGAATTATATTTCTTGTTCTTAAAATGTGAAGTACAAGTTAGTTATTTTATTATTTACAATCTAAGACAGATATAAACCAAGAGATGGGTTAAAATATGATCTTTATTAGATTTGTAGAACTAAAATTAGTGACTGAGTTGGGTTTTCAGAATGTTCTGTCTGGAAATGAATGATATGTTTGGGATGATATAATATTGAGAAAACTGAGTTTGTGATGAGGAGCTAGGACCATTGCTGCTACACTTATTCCCATGACTATAAATGCTAGCACAGGGCTTGGCAAACTGTACCCTGTAGGTACTTAATACCTATGTAATAATTCTATAACCTGCCAGTTCAGAATGGTTTTTGCATTTTTATATGGTTGGTGGGGAAAAAAATCAAAGGAGTATTTCCTGACATTTGAAAAGTAAATTAAATTCAAATTTGTGTCCATAAAAGTTTTTTCTCTACTTTTTGTCAGCTTTACTGAAGTATAATTGATAAAATGTTCATAAAGTTTTATTGGAATATAGCATGTTGAGTTGTTTATGTGTTGCCTGTGGCTGTTTTGCACTACAGTGGGAGGTTGAGTAGTTGGCAACACAATCATACACCACAAAGCCTAAAATATAAGTTTTCCCACTCTGTGCTAATAATGCATAGCTAAATATAAATGACCATAAACCAGTTTGGTGAAGAACTGCGCTTCTTGTTTACCTCTTTGTAATGGACTGTAGAAAGAAATGGGGCCATACCAAAGCCAGGGGAGGGAGAGATCAATTGTTTTAACTTCCTGAAAGAGAGGCATTATCAAGTGTTGATGATATGACATTTGTCACTGGATACTTTTCTACATGCTGATTCCCTTGTTTGAATGATTTTGGCATATAATGGACCCCAGACAAATTGGATAATAGCTATACATTGGGTTATGGTAGGAAACATTATTAGGTCCTATGTATTGGTTAGGGAAGTTGCCTGAATAAGATTTTTCACCATGTCAAAGAGAAAAATAAAGATCCAGTTCATGTATTAAGCAAACATTTGTTCAACTTTTGTGACATATGAAGCATGGATTACATGTTATGGGTTCACAGAAAAATTATATAACTCAGATACGAGCATTAAGAGATAATCTGTTTAGGAAACCTAATTTTCACGTAACTGCTACCATTTATTGAGCACTTACTATGTGCTAGACACGGTGCTAGGCATTAGCACGTTATCTCCCTTAAATCTCATATAACCCTGTGAGATAGCTGTTGCAGATCAAGAAATAAGCAATTTGACCAAGGCCACCCAGATAGTAAGTAACACCACCTGCATCATATCCCAGTCTCTGACTCCAAAGCCCATGCTGTTAACTGTTACTTTACTCATGTAAAGTTAAATACCATTCCTAGAGCCAAATTATGGTATGAAACGGCAAGAAAATTCACAGGAGAATGTGCGATAGTCAAAGTAGGTGAAAAAGAAAATGCTGTGAATTGAGAGAACTTAATAGCTTTTATTAGCTGGTTGCAAAGCATCAGATTCAGAAAACATGTCTGTTTTCTCACATAGTTTTTGGTACAAAGTGGGTAGTGAGATGCTCTAATTATTCCCATTTATTCATCTGGCATTTATGATATGTACCTCCTCTTGTGTGTCTAGGAATGAAGAAGACTGGTGTATACCTTTTAGGAGCTCACAATTTAAAGTAGTCAAGAAGATGAGACACTAAATTGCTATGTAGTAATCCCAGGGCCTCGTGTGAGATAAAAAGTGTTGTCCACATTGAAAGCCAGTTTTGCCGTGATCAGTACAGCCAGATATGATTAAGATAATGGCTGTAATTAAAATACCCTATTATGAGTGAATCTGGAAGAGTCAATCTCTTCTATAATAGTCTCATCTAAAATAAGAGTTTATTTGAAAGCATTCTCACCTTCTCCTTCCAAAATACTAAAATAAGTTGTTTCAGAAGTTTTGACCCACAGAATGAAGGATCTTCATATCTCTGTTCTTCTACATCAATTGGAAATGTTTTTCTAAGGGCACTGTCTGGATGTGATCATATTATAAACTGATGTTCTAGAAGCATCCAGAATGAATGATGTAATAGAGGTAATATTTCAGCATTTTATTTTGTCGATAGCTTCCTTATTGAATAGATTTAAACTTAAGGCAATATTTTGAAATCCTTGTATCTTCTTTTAATAGTTATCCCTTGTCAAACTATAATTTTGTAACTAGAATGTAAACTCCATAGAAGCATTACCTGGCAAATAGTAGATGCTGTGCTTGTATTTACTGAGTAAATTGTGTATGTCTGGACATGAAAATTCAGCCAGCCAACCTATAGGATAATTAAGACTGTTGCATGCACGGCTTTGTATATAGAGGATGAGGGACTGAGCAGGGCCATCGTGTTGCACAGTTCTTGGGGCAGTGTGTCATTCAGATCCCTGGAAAACAGTAAAGGGCGGAGAGGAAGTTTCTAGTCCTGTTATTTAAAGTAATTTTTAATGGTTTTATTTATGTGCTAATACCCTCTAGGAATGGTATTTAAGGTAGAATTCAGCTATTTATGTTCTATTCTGCCATTAAGCTGATTGAGTTTTAAAAATGAACTTTAATATGTAGAGAAATATTTTTTGATAAAGTGTTGATATATTTTTAGACATCATAAGTATTTCTGACGCAATGTGTTTGGTTTTAGGGGAAGGAGAAGTTGGGCCAACTTCTTTCCAAAGTGTAGAAAAGTTTAGAACATTGAGTATTTCTTCTAAACATTTTAACATAAGTGAACATTTAAGTTGCTCAGCTGTTAAGAGAGAGAGGTCCTGAGGTAGAAATTACAAAATACCACTTAAAGAGACTTAAAAGCAAGAATGAAATCTAGAAGCTTAAGAATGTGCCCACCGTAAGAAGGCTCTCTGCTCTTTGTCCTCCACTCCTAAAGTGAAGTGACCGTTCCCATTAGGCCTGTAAGAGGAGTTAGATGTTAATTTAATTCAGTGCCTTCAAGGAAAAGGACCAAAAGGAGGCCCTGTAGGTCAACTCTTAGGATGTTTTATCTTTTACCTCTCTGGCTGAGAGAAGTTAACTATTTCTTCCCACCCGCTGTGTCCCAAGATCTTGGAGTTAGAGAAATTTGGTATGAATGTGGGAGTGGATAGCAATGGAAGGCTGAGAGAAGGGAAGAAATACTTTGTAAAATATTTACTGAGACTCGGGAATATAATGGGTTGATAGTTATTTGTCCTAAGAGAAGCTGTGTATCTTTTAGGGGAAAAAAAGAGCCTTTGGTAAAAACTACCCTTTATTTTAAAACTATTTGCTTGAGGAAAATGTCAAAATCTTACGTTGGAGCAGTGGCAAAGACACTACATAGAATAGACTGTGGGTGGGAAAGCCTACAGTTCTCTTCCAGAACAGATGGGGCTTATGGCCTGAGAACAGTAGAATATTAGTCCCGTTTAGTTAGTATCTACAGAAGCTAGATGTTGATTCTAGAATGGAGATCAAATCATCAGGGAATTGAAATGAAAAGTCAGTGGAACTCACTTTTGTGGCTTTTTTCACAGTGTTTCCTTGGCTTACCTTTTCTTCATTGGCTTCCATTCTCTCTGACCTTTGGCATTTTTACCCCCAACCAAAGCTGAATCACTGATTTGTTATTTTCTCTCTTTGGGGGCCCTGTGAATTGTACCTGGTTTTTTCCCCTTTGTCATTTCAGTTTATTAATGATGACCTCTCTTGTCTTGTATATGTTAATTTTTATTGGCCTAGGATGTCAGTATGTAGAGGCTGTAGTTTCCACAGCACTGATAACTTTTTCTATTTTCTTTTCTTTCTTTCTTTCTTTTTTTTAGCACTGATAACTTTTTAACTACTCCTTTTTCCCAAGTTTTCCAAGTCAGATCTCAATTTAGTTACTAAGGCTAAGCAAAAATCTCATCCTTAAGCACAGCAAGTGAAATGGACCTCACACTAGAAGTAAGAAAACCCAGTGGAGCCTTACCATTGTCCCAATTGGCCTGGAGAACCTTGACCAGTGACTTAATCTTCCTGAATTTCAGAGACCTCATTGATGAACTAAAGAAGCTGGATGAGTTTATTTCTAAAAGCCCTTAAGATTTTAACATTATTCCACTAAAAGCTATACATGTATTTAATTCCTTCAGATAGTTATGTCTGCTGCCATCAATGGTATTGAGAAGAATGCAGTAGGGGAATTGGGTTCCCAGGTGAACCTCTTTAGGAGCAAGCATTGCAGCTGTCCCTTGCTTGATTTGTGGAAGGCCATATGCTGTTGGGGTGTTTTTGTTTTAATAAAGGAATTGGTATAAGGATGTGCTCAGGAATTATAAATATTAAGTGCATTTCTGTGATATACATGGCATCATGTCTTTAAGTATTTTGTGATAAAATCAATACGGGCACTTCCTAAAACCTAGGGAAATTTTGGTTTTCCATTTTTAGGAGTGGATCGCTCTTCAGGCCCCTATTGATCCTACTCAGGCTACCAAATAAGCTGGTTGTACATGCTTATGTCACTCTAGCATCTACCTTGTTATCTCATAACCCCTCTCCTTCCTCCCAAGGCTCTACCCTGTTTTAGATCTAAAATCAGTGTCTTGACTGTACTGACATCAGATCTTGTGTTCATAGGGCTCATCTGCTTAAAAAAAGATAAGTTTTATGAGGGGCTGGACCTTAAATAGGGGGTGCCTGATCAGAAAGACTCAACTGTGTACCCTGGGACTCGTCTACATTGACACTTAAGAATCGAAAGGGTTGCCATCCACACTCAATAGGTGCAGTGTCCATTGTAGATCCTATTACCTTGCCAGGCCTACTCTTTGTTCCTGACCTTCTTGTTCTGCATCCTGCTTGGCTGCTTTAACTAGACTTTCCGGATTTGCTACCTTATCCACTTAGATCGTAGATCTACCTCTTCTAACTCAACAAAGTTCGATTCCAAGTGTTTATTCTCTCTAGCCTGTTCTTTCTTGTCATCCTCTGTGAAGACTTTCTGGGAACCTTTCACAAAAGCCTACCTGGAATTAAATTGTATTTGCCTGGCCGTTGTGCACATTAGTATAAATGGTTGACATTAAGAAGATGCCCGCTTTACCATCCAACTGCCTTGACTCCAAGCCCACCCACTTTGAATTGTCTGAGAAGTTTCTTGACACCACCAAGAATCTGCCTGGTTTTTATATCCTCTGCTTGACCTGTTTTGATCACAGTTCAAGGTCCAATCTGAAGTTGCTAGTACCTGGGAAATGCTTCATCCTGGAAGAATAGTTGGGCCTTGTTTTTAACTCTGACTCTTCCAGTTCTTCATATGCTCTGAGGAACAGGTGGTATATGACTTGGCCACAACTAAGGTATGAGTCCAGTAGAGCTCACGGAGGGCTAGGGAATTCCCTTGTAAACCAAGGCCATTTTCATCTTATTAACATTCGCATGTGTGCCATGCACCTTAGGATTATCTGGGTTCTGCATTTTCCCCATGACCCTCTAGGCTTACTGCCTTTTTCTCTCACAGGCCATAGGTTCTCCTGTCCCAATGGCAGGGGCCTCAGACCCTCTTCTCCCCCTGCAAGAGCTACAGTGTCAGAGAAAAAAGCTTAGCAAAAGCATGTAGTCACAAGGACTAAAGATACCAGCAGAGAGAGCATAACACCTGGTCCATTGACCTAAAACTTGGTCAGTTTATGATGCAGCATTTTTATGTGATTTAATTCTGTAGTTAAATTTACAACCCAGGCCCCTAGAAGAGCAGAGAGAGAAATGGCGCCTCCACTCTGAAGATTCAGTCCACCACTTATACTCCTGGCCAGGCACAGTGTCTGTGTAACACAGGACCCACCCGCCCTTCCTTCCTTCCTTCCTTCCTTCCTTCCTTCCTTCCTTCCTTCCTTCCTTCCTTCCTTCCTCCCTCCCTTCCTTCCTTCCTTCCTTTTTTTTTTAAAGCAAATTCAACAAGCTGTGCCACAGGGCATATTTGCTGAACTATGGCTGAGGAACCCCCAACCAGAACCATGTGGCAGAACAACGTCAAGTTTCACTTGACATTGCTCTTATATTCTGGAAAGACCTAAGATCCTTTACAGGGGCTAAGACTTGGCTCTCTATCATTATCAAGGCTTTGTAGCACAGTACACGGGTTGTTGAAAGGCAACATGGAGAACATGCTTTATTGTGCTTGGCTTTCCAACCCCGGTCTAAAAAGTTATCTGGTGCTCTATTAGACCATCAGTGGGTCGGAGAGCTATGGCAACAGCCACTGCTAACTCCTTCCCAGCTGACCTAAAAATTTTTCTCTGAATGTGATTCCAAACCTTTCTCTGCCTCGTAATAACATTTTTATCTTTATTTTGGTCAGTGTATTCACTATATTGCTCCTTTTATCCCTGCACAGATGGTGTCAGTACCCTCAAGAATACAAAACCACAGTTAGATCATGTTGCTCATTCACATACCTTTTTGGGTTGGAATCCTAGGTTCACATTCTCACTTTGCATTATTTTCACCCTCTTGTTCCCAGACTGGTATCTTGATGGAGAAGGTGGACCAGTCATTCAAGTAATGGGTTTTCCAGAATGTTAGCAGGGTTACTAAAGTCCCTCCACAACAAGTTTGGATACAAATCCAGGCCTCCTACTTGCAGACATTTTAATAGACTGTAACCTAAGAAGGGTTACCTTGTGCCTGAAAGAGAAAATACCTCCAAAGAGGCCTACTGTTTTATATCCCAAATCAGGGGAAAGGTTTACCAGCCAATTTATAGCTATTCTCCAGCTCCAAAATACCAGCCACCACACTCCCAGGAAACTTAGAGCATGAAGCTCTGCTCTATATAATTGGCTGCTAACATAGTTCTCCACTGTCTGCTGGCCTACGCCTCAATATTCTCTGGTATGGTCATTAATCCATTTCCCAGCCATTCTGAGAATGGATGTTTTTCCCACTTACCCTTTGTAGACACTTAATTCACTCTGTCTGCCTTAAGCCCCATGGCCCCTGTCATTCCTAAAGTGCTTTTGCTAACATCGATTTGAGTGCCATAGCACTCATTCAGTAGTTCATTGCACTTACCTGTACTGTAAGTTTGGTGGGAACAAGGACTTTCTGCCTCACCATTTTATCTTCAAGTTTTAAAACTGTGCCTAGCATTCAGTGGGCACTCAGATATTTACTGAATAAGTAAATGTGGGCATGTAAATAGGGGCTGTGCCCTATCTGCCCTTAGCCTAGCCTGCTACCTGATTTTTGACCCCTTGTTTAACTAGACCTGTACTATCTCATCTCATCTACTCTACCTTCCCATGTCGCTTCTGGATGACATGATAGTTTTGCCCAAACATGATTTTTATTTACATGCTGGTTGCAAATGATTGGAGGTAGAATAATCATTGCTCTATTCCCTCATTTTACTGAAAGCCCACAGAGGTCAAATGAGTTGGTCAGGATTATAGAGCAAATCTGTATGCCTAATGATTGCCGCACTTGTCCCTTGGCAGATTTACATCTTTGGTTGGATGTGGCCAATAAATGTTATCCAGAAGTTTCTTTAAATTCTTGCTCATGTCCAGGTCTCTTAAGCATCTGGAGCCAGCCTAATAGCGTTTCCCAGCTCTTGGAGAGTGTCCTTGTGTTCCCACCCCACCACCACCACTTTATTCTTGGAATAAAGAATTTTAGATTGGGGAATATCAAGCTGATTTTGAAGTCCCAGCATTGTCGTATATGTAGCGTGAGAGATGAGCAGAGCCTTGGGACATGTGTCCATTTAAGGAGGGGAAGGGGTGAGAGGACTATAGCTTAAAGAGGTTAAAGTTTGGCACTCTGTCTTTTAAGTTGAGGTGGACGTGGGCAGTGGGGCAGGCCAAGAAGGATCCAGCAGGATAGGCAGAATGAAGATGCAAGAAAGAGGTAATGGAAAGTAGTTTCTGTATCAAGGCGGAAGGGCTTTGAGCTTGATGTACCCAACTTCAACAAAGAGTGAAGAAGAGAAATATGGAGACATATTAGTGAGAAGAAGAAAGTTGAGACAACTTGTGTCCGAGGAAGAAAGCAAGGCTCCTGCAAAAATGAGGTAGGCACAGAGGGACTTAGGGCATGAGGAGGTGGGAGGAATTTGAGGTAGGAAGTAACCTAGGAGATGCAGGAATCTCCTGCAGATGAGTGCAGGGCTGGTGGAGCAGCAGTGATGGTCCCGCCAAGGTGGGATAGCATAAGCTGAGAGCAGGCTGCCAGGTTTGGTGACTTCCATTGTAGTATCAGTGGTTTGAGATCTGAAGCAGGAATGTCTGGTGGGAGGACAGTGAATTGGGGAGTCTCTCTATAAGTGAGCAAAGCATACAGATCAGGGAGCAAGGTCTGTGAGGGTCAAGAGCAGGTAAACAGACAGGAGCAGAGGGGCTAGATAGACAGTACAGGGTGATGTGCATAAAGGTAAGGGTAAGATTAAGTTTGGTCTGGGGAGAGGAGTAGATCAATATGTAAGTTTTCTTCTGTCACTTTGAAACCTGCAAATCACTATATAAAAATTAACCATTCCTACCCTATAGCTAAAGTGTGGCTCCATGTTCTTAATAGTTGATATTTTTCTCCCCATCACTATTAATTTCAACACTGTGTTTTAGCTTCCCAATTGGCTTGAACATGTGGAGATTTCCCACCCTCTCCTGTTCTGAAGTCAGCCTTCTAACTCTTTCATTTTAGTCTAGGTCAGTGAACCTCAGCCTTGGCTGCACACTGGACTCTACCTGAGGAGCTTTAAAAAAAAATATATATATATATATATACATATATATATATATATATGTATATATATATATATATGGGTGCCTGAGCCCCACAGAATCTGACTTAATTGGCCTGGGATTTTTTTTTTTTTTTAAGCTCCCCAGGTGATCTTCCCACGTGTTCTCCCAGCTAGGTGTTTCCATTAACGTCACTCATGTTGGGGACTACCTTGTGAGCACAGGAGTACTTCTCTAACCAGGGCCGTATTACAAGCATGGCTAAGCATCAGGACTCTGGAGTCACATGCCTGGGCTCCTCTCTGCTTTGTGATCCCAGGCAAGCTCTGTTATCATCTAGAACCTTCAGTTTCCTAATAGGCTGATGAGAATAATTATAATAATGCCTGTAAAAGGGTTAAATCAGATCATGTAATATGCTTATTACCACAATGCCCAGCACATAGATGTACTTAACAAATGTTAGTTGTTTTTGTTAACATTTTGGTTGTGATTGTATTAGCTTTTTTTCTAATAGGTGGTTTTTCCATAGGACCACACAAGTTAAGTTTAATTTCTTCCACACAGTATTTATTTTGTATCTATACATTGTTTAATGAAGGAAACTTGTAGGCTATCTTGTTTTTAAATTAAAAAAAAAAGATGTTGTGACTGTAGTGATTACATGTAACAAGACTTAGTGTTACAGTAAAAAGATGGCAAGGGTTACTTTTCTAAATATTTAGCTTAGTTTCTGTTTGCTTGGTAAGAAAGTAGCCACAGGGTGGCTCTGTCAGAAACCCACAGATTTCATTTCATAAGGGGCTGAGTGTGAACCATGATTTTTCTAGAATCTCTCTGGCAGGAACCTGCCCAATGATAATTCATTACATCTTTTCCTTTTTCTCAATACTATTTATATAACACCTCTGCAATATTTATGCCATGTAGCTATTGTTTTAAGTATTTGTATAAAAATAAACAAAGAGACATAATTTGCCCCTTCATGCCTGTCATTCAGTCTGGCAAGTCCTTAGAGGGTAGTCTTTCCTTTCTGATGAACTGTCTGCCCCCATCACAAAATGATTGTTCCAGAGGTTAAAACTTTTGCTAAAAACATTAAATTTCTAATGGATATTAACATACTTGCATTTACAAGCAGTGAAATTTGTCCTCTTCGTGTTGTTATTTATGCAGCATTAACCTTTTTCTCCAGATCATTGAGACTGAAAATATGATGGACCGAATTGTGACTGGCTTGTCTGAGTCTAGTGTCAAGGTGCGGTTAGCTGCCGTCAGGTATGAGCTTTAAATGGTCTGAATAAAAACCCTTTGCCGTGTGTTTAACCTGTTTCCTTTCCGGACCTTCAGCAAGTAAGCGCAGAATCCAAATGTTACTCAAAAGTGTTCTCAGGTGAACTCATACAGTGTGTAACATCAGTTAACAGAAAAGCTAGCTGAAAAGCCCATGAAGTCCTGAAGTAGTTGAATTAACAATGTCTATAGATATACTTGAAGTGCATATTAGTAATTAGTGAAATGCCAAGCAAGCAGTGTGTTTGAAAAGTGAAAGTTTTGGCTTCTTTTGAAGCTAATTTTGATTATTCTTTGTAGATGTTTGCACAGTTTATCTAGATCTGTGCAGCAGCTTCGAACCAGTTTCCAGGATCATGCTGTGTGGAAACCTTTAATGAAGGTAAGAAGAAAGCAGCAAGTAGCACCCATTCCCACAGAGCCTTTATAGTGAGCCGAGGTAGCTGACAGCACTCCCTGGTGTAGGAGTATGGCTGGTTTTTGTGTGAAGGATTTTGAACATTTATCTCCTCAGATCTGATGTTTTAAGCATCTTTAGATCTGCAGAACGTGTTTCTAAGGTCAGCATCTCAACTGTAACAGGGAAGCAGATGCCTAGTTTTCTTTTATTAAATAAAACTTTACTCATCTGATCTCCCTGTATGGTTGGTATTACACTTTAGATTTCATCCAGAGTCTTTATAATTTTTAGTTACAAAAAGGAAAGGAATCAGTCATTTAGAGGTATAACCTTTTCTTAATCTTTTGGCAATCCCTGGATATTTTTTACCACAATGTTATCTCCTATTTCTCTACACCAAAATAACTTCTTTGGTCTTACGTCTTTCCTTCAGGACAAAAAAAAAAAAAAAGTTTAGGTCAAATAAATCCGAATCAAGACTTAGATGAGGTGTTAGGTTGCTGCTAATGTTATCCCCCGCTAATGTTACAGAACCATGGGTCCACTTGGTCTCTGGTCCATCTTCTTTTTTTTTTTTTTTAAATGATCATACACCTTGCATTTAATCGACAGAATTTTTTATTTAAGGTTTTGGTTTTGGTTTTTGGTTTTCATTACCTACTGTGGAAACCTCTTAGGCACAGTGAGGCTACCAAAATTTTTTACTACAGAACTCTTGCCCTTGTCTCAAAGCTTCAGGTTACAGAGGGGCATCATTGTGGTAGAACATAGGGGAGGCTTCAGGCAGGAAAAATATGAAGTGGGCTTTGAAGGAAAAAGGAAGGCAGCAAGATTTTCCAGAGAGAGGAATAGCATGAGCAGAAATATTAAGTATGATCTGTGAAGGAAGCATAAGGATGTCTTCATGACTGTAGTAGAAGGGGTGTGGTGTATGATCACCAGGTGGAAAGAGCTGGACCAGTGCTCTCTTTAGGAAAGCTGTTTTGCCATGGGTACTCTTTCTTGTTTTACATTACACCTTTTGCATAGCACTGTAATCTTGATTTATGGATTCTGTCCATTCAAGATTTTTTTAAATGCTCTCCTATTTCCCAAAATAACTTCCAAATATTTCCTCTGGAGCCATTTTCTCTAATTGCTCAGTTCAGTACCCCTCTATCATATGAATCAGAAATGGGGCAACATATTGTTTCTAGCTAGTTCTACCCAGACAAAGGTTTGATGAGCAATCTAGAAGGATTTTGTACACTTGGGTACATGTGAGTATAGTTACTATCAAACCACTACTTTGTTGCACAAAGTATAATACTAAAAGCTTGAGCTTGGAAGTCAATCAGTGATTTATTTCAGATACTTTTAGGTTTCTCTTAGTTCAAGGCTGTTTGCATGCCTATTGATTTTTTTCCCCTTTGGCTTTTCCATGTTTTCAACTGTTGGTTAGCAAACTACAGAAGAGTAGGCGTTAAATTTTAATTAAAAATTTTATTTGTGATTATTTTTTGTCCTCATTTTGGTGAAATTCTGTTTGGTCAGTGTTAGATGTCAGCTTCTGAATTTCAGTGTTATATCTTATACCACATTGAGTAAATGCTTTTAAAATTTTCATAGGATCTATTCTGTTTTCGTTTATCATTGTTATCTCATTTGAAAATAAAACTTGATAAAAGCACATTAATCTCTATATAACAAAAAGTAGTATTTTTGAAGTGAACTGTATTGAGCAAAGCAACGTTTTAAAGCCTTGGTAGGCACTCACTTATTTCAAGCAATGATTCTAAGTAGTAGAATTTTGGAAAATGATTATTTTTCTTAATTCACAAACATTCATTGAGCACCCCTTTTGTGCAGTGCCATTCAGTTGATAGGGGCCAGGATAAATTAGACCATAGATAGATTCGTCCTTCAAGAAGCTTAAATTTGATAATAGAAAAGGATATTGGCATGACTGCACAAAGAATTTGAATAGTAGATAGTAATAAGGGTCCCAGGAAAGGTCACAAACAAAGGCTGTGGTTATTCAGAGGAGGATAGAATGACTTCTGACTGGAAGGGCTTCAAGGAGGCTTCTGGAATGGGGGTGGCCTTAAAAAATGAGTAGAGTATGTACCTGAGGGATAAAGGAAGGGCATGGCAAGGGAAGGGAAAGGCTATATGATCTCAGAGGAGGTTGTGGCAAACACAGATCAGGATGCATAGTATATGAGATTTGATCTTCAACCAGCTGATAGTTCACAGGAGAGTTAAAATGCAGTATCTTAAGACAGCTATTTCTATTTTGTAATTTTGCTTATTCTTAACTTGGGAACTTCAGACTTGATTTAGCTCAAGAAAGCAGATAATATATTTAACTCTGAAGTTTTTTGTGATGATCCATTTCCAGTTTGCATAACAAGAGCTTCTAAGATTCCTTTTGGCAATCATGAGGTCTGATCCTGATCTAATCCCAAATGCAGAGGATTTAGTTGAAGTGGAAATTGCATATAAGTGGTGGTGTTTATGAAGCCTTCACCCTTAGGATCTAGAAAAATAGGTTCTGATAATAGCTAATAGTACTAACATTTGTCATTGTGCTCTCTTGTCTTCTGAGTTGAGTGAGAGTCCATGGCAGTTAGTTTGCTATATATCTACTATGTGCCTGATGATAACAGCAATTACAATAATAAATTACCTTTGTAAAAACTTTATAGCCATTACTGTGTGCCAGTTACTGTTCTAAAATCTTTTCATATGTTAATTCTCACGACAATACCATTATCCCCATTTTATAGCCAAGGAATTCATATACTTATTTAGTGTTTTGAGTTGAAATTTGCATTCAGGCAGTCTGTGTCCTTTACTCCCATGTTATGTTGCTTCCCTTAACATTCACCATATCACATTTAATCTTAAAAACTCCTGTCAAGGAAGTGTTGTTTTCTTCAATTCAAAGACTAAGAGAGATTAAGAAATATGCTCAAGTTCACCCAGCTAGTAAGTGAAGAGGAGGGTTGGAACCAGGGCTGTGATTCCAGTCCTCAAAACCAGTCCCCACATTGCCCTAGCTGTATAGTAGCTTGATTCATCCCTGCTTTGGTCAAACAAGTCCTGCTAGAGACGCACACATCAGAACATTTCAGGCTCTGGGGCAATCTGTGGTTTTATAAGTGGCCTGATATGATAGAGTAAATTGAACTAACTTGTCCTAAAGCAGCTCCATGGTGTTCAAACTTTTCATATAGAGCACCCCCTCCCTGACTTATGTGTTTATTTCTTTCTGTGGCAGCACCTCCCATCCTGGCAGTGGGGCTGTAGCTTCTCCAGCAAGATAGGTGTGAGGGCCTTAGTCATAATTAGAGCACCAGGTAAAGTTTGACACGATCACAAGTGGATCCTTCCTACCTATCCAATATGAAAAGTCAAGTTGAAAGATAAATTGTTTTTGGGTTCTCATTTGTTCTTAGATCTCACCTCCATTGTTCGAAACCATTAATAGCATCCCTTTTTTAAATTCCATAGGTTTTACAAAATGCACCAGATGAAATCCTAGTAGTAGCATCTTCCATGCTATGTAATCTTCTTCTTGAATTTTCTCCAAGCAAAGAGGTTAGTATTGATTTTCTCTTCCTAGACTTTGCCCAGTCTACCTAGAACTTAGTCAAATAATTTTCACATTAGTTGACTCTGAAATTTCCAGATTGGGATGTAAAAACTACTTAAGGGCAGGGGGGCGCCTGGGTGACTCAAGGTCATGATCTCACGGTCGTGGGATCCAGCCTGGTGTCGGTTCCGCAGGGAGCCTGCTTGAGATTCTCTCCCTCTCCCTCTGCCTGTCCCCCGTTCATTCTCTGTCTCAAATAAATAAATCTTAAAAAAAAAAAAAACAAAAACAGAACTACTTCTGAATTGTTTGGTGGTGTGTGTGCAAATAAAATAATTTTAAAATGTGGTTTAATTTCCTGTTCTCCCTTTTCTGCCTGGCATGTGCAACTTATTTAAAGGATATTATAGTTTATAGTTAATCTAAACTGCCTACAACTAGAAATCTAATTACAAAAGTAATAGATTATTTTCAAACTGTATATACTAAAGAATAAATTAAGGGTCAATTTTGTAAACCAGGATTGTAAGTCATTTCAGGGAGATTACTGCTAGAAAATAATCTTTTTACCTTTTTGGTGGGGGAGGGAAGGGGCAGACGGAAAGGGAGAGAGAGAATCGTAAGCAGGCTCCACACTGATCACGGAGCCCAACGTAGGGCTCAATCCACAACCCTGAGATCATGACCTGAGCCGAAATCAAGAATCAGTTGCTTAACTGACTGTGCCACCCAGGTGCCCCAGGAAAATAATCTTTTTAATGTTTAATGTTAATGGTAGTTGTTTGGGGAGGGATTACATGTGGGAATATTTTTTCCCTTTTATACATTTTATAAATTTATTTGAGCATGTATTTTTGTACTAGGGAAAACTACAATAAACTTTAATAAAGGAGGGAGGGAACCTTACAGAGTTCGTTTCATCATGTTAAAATATCTCTGGTCTGCCCAATTGTGAGCTGAGGTTTAGACACTATCCTTTATTTAGTAGTTCCATTTTGATTGAATTTCCTTTTAGCATTGTAACACCTGTAGGCTTCTGACTGGTAATTAGGAAAGCATTTAGTAACAAGGTCGAGGTTCAGAGACAGTTATTCAACAAGCAGAAATCTTGGAACAAAAGGGGAGAGACTGGTAGTTACTCTGAAGGAAGAGAAAGTCGAGACAGGATGCCCGAGTTCCCATCTGTTTTCCTCTGCTCTGGTGGTTGGGGTTTTGGCATGATGATGATCTGGTTGCAGTCAGTACTATACCATTAATTACCCTGAACAGCACTCATATTGCCTCAGATCCACTTTCAGCATATATAGATGGGGTCTGGTTAGAAGTAAGGTAGATGAGCTCAGACGTAGGGTCAATAATACGATTGATTTTTGTGTGTGTGTTAAAAATAAACTGGATCCTGAACTGGAAGGGAAGGAAATGCTATAAAAGCACTTATTTCGCCAGTTGACAAAATTGGGATATGGGCTATAGATTTGATAAAAGTATTGTTTTAAAGTTCTCTGAATTTGATAACTGTTCTGTGATTCTAAGAGAATATCCTTGTTCTTAGGAAATATACATTGAAGTATTAAGGGCAAAGGGGCATATGATGTATATGTTCTACTTTCAAATGGTTCAGAAAAAGATGAAGAATATAGATATGGGCATACAGAAGGAGATAATGATAAATACGGCAAAATGTTAAAAATTGTTGGATCTGGGAAAAGAATATGTGTTAGAAGCACCTTACGTTATTCTTGCTACTTCCTAAGTTTGAACTTACTTCAGAATAAAAACCAAAACAGGAGGTGGGGAGATGGGCAAAAATGGATGAAAGGGAGAGGGAGATACAGGCTTCCAGTTATGGAATGATGAGTAGGTTTGGGGAGTAATAGGGATTGTAATAGCACTGTATGGTGATACATGGTAGCTACACTTGTGGTGAGCATAGCATAATGTATAAACCTGTCAAATCATTATGTTGTACATCTGAAACTAATGTAACATTGTGTGTCAACTATACTCGAAATTTTTAAAAAGAAACAAAATCAATTTGTACAAGTAGAAGAATGTATATCCTTCAAAATGTCATCTTGAAAGTCACTGCCCTTTTTCTCCCTATGTAAGTCTGAACTGCTTAAGACAGTTCTAGAGTCCACTTGAAAGGGGGCCTTTTAAACGTTCATTGGTGACAGTAGATCAGTCCTCAAAGGTGTGAATTTTTTAGAAATTATCTAACCCTGTTTTCAGCCAAGGATCATAAATAAAATGAGTAGTCAAGCTAAAGCATGCTATTTTAGGTGGAGAATGTGATAGGACTATAGAAGTATACAACTGTTTTGCTTGTACAATTGATAGTCCTGAAAGTTCTGAAAAATGGGTTCTGCAGCATGTTCCGAATAACATTGACAGTTGGAAAGAAGATAGTTTGGTTTGTAAGTTCCATGTAAACCAGCTATGTTGTCATAGTCCCAGCTTGTAAAGGACACAAGGGATACACCCATGCACCATGCAGGAAGTGAGTGTCTCAAAGGACAGTTAGGAGAGTGTGGAATTAGATAGTGGAATCATAAGGGCATGTGCAGAATGTACAGAAATTAGGACAGCTCCTGAGTCAGAGCTACAAAGAAAAGAGAAATTACTAGGACTATTTTGGTTTTTGAATTTGTGAAAGACCTAATTGTTCTTGCCCTTTTTGTGGTAATTTTTATGTCCACCTCACTCCCTGCTATACGAAAATTGCCTGGAGTTGGGTGAGAGTAGGAAGGAAATCATAAGCAGAGCGCCAGGGTATATATGCACATTTAGTCACAAACCTGACTTTAAAACTGTGCTTTTTTTCCTTTCCAATCACAGCCAATTTTAGAATCTGGAGCTGTAGAACTACTTTGTGGATTAACGCAAAGTGAAAATCCCGCTTTGCGAGTGAATGGAATTTGGGCTTTAATGGTATGTTTACTCTTTTATATAAGTCATCATTTGTAAAGAGAATGGAGCTGTTATCAAAGTTAAAACTAAAGAATGAAATGTCTGAAAATGTCTGAAATTTGTTTTTATTTATTTATTTATTTTAAAGATTTTATTTGTCAGAGAGAGAGAGAGGGAGAACAAGCAGGAAGGGACCACAAGGCAGAAGGAGAAGCAGGCTCCCCACTGAGTAAGGAGCCCGACGCGGGGCTCGATCCCAGGACCTCGGGATCACAATCCAAGCCGAGGGCAGGCACTTAACCAACTGAGCCACCCAGGCGCCCTGAAATTTGCTTTTTAATAAATGTTGCTATTTTGGCTCAGTTTTCTAATGACCTCAGACCTAGAAGACTTAGTATTCAGCTTTTGGATTTGAATATAAGCAAGTTATGTGGCCACTGTGTGCCACAGTTCTCTTGTTTATTATTAAAGAAAAGCAGACAGGTGTTAAAATTGGACATCTAATTTGGGAAAAATAAATTTTCCTCGTCATGAATATATTGATAACCTGCTTAGAGATATCTGCTTGATAGAGCCTTTTCAGGTCTCCTGTGCTCTTTATAACAATTCTGAAATAAGCTAGGGAGTATTCATATTTTACAGATGAGTAAACTATGCACAAAGTGATTAAATAACTTGCCCAGGGCAACAGAACTGATGCATAATTAATAATTTCTTAACAATTTCAAGTAAATAATTTATAATAAATCATAAAACTATATAACTATGAAGTCAAAACTATGTAATTTAAAATTTATTAAAATATATTGAAGTTAAAATTTACATGGATTTCTTCAAATGTAATTATAGTAGTTATAATTTAATTAGTATGTACCAGCCACTAAGCAATGTGTTTATCTCTCATTGTTATCTCTAATTCTTATTTTACGTTATATTGGTTTATATCCAACTCGCAATTGGGTACCTGGGGCTTGGAGGGTAAATGAATCATCCAAGGTGTCACAGCTAATAAGTGATGACAGTGGGTTCTGAACCTGTTTCAAACCCATATTCTTTTACCCTGTTCCGTGTATACCTGTTGTCTTTTCACACAAATTTGGGATAGAAATAATCATTTTCTAAAAAAGCACCAAATCAAGTAGTTTCAGTTATTTTTCTCCTAAACTTTGCATCAGCTTTTAGCACTTCTCTTTGTTGAAACTCTTTCCCAGGACTTAATTTTTTTTTTTTTAAACCTCATTTTCTACCTAGCCCCCTTTTCAACCTCCTTCTCAGGGAATATTTCCCCATTTTCAATTCCCAGTTTCCAATTCCCCTTACACTTCAGTTTCAGGGACTTCATCTACTCTCATGGTTTCAGCTCCCCTTACTAGAAGTTACCTTGAGATATACATACCCAGACATAATTAATTGTTCCCTATACCCCACCCAGGTCTATTACTTAAATGGCCTATGAGACTTCATTTGAGGCCTCCCTGGGCGCCTGGGTGGCTCAGTCGTTAAGCGTCTGCCTTCGGCTCAGGTCATGATCCCAGGGGCCAGGGATCGAGCCCCACGTCGGGCTCCAGCCCCGCATCGGGCTCCCTGCTCTGCGGGAGGCCTGCTTCTCCCTCTCCCACTCCCCCTGCTTGTGTTCCCTCTCTCGCTGTGTCTCTCTCTGTCAAATAAATAAAATCTTAAAAAAAAAAAAAGACCTCCCTGATGTGTACAATTTTATTGTTGAAAATTGAACTTACCGTCCCACCCTCAAATCCATATTAACTATCTTATTCTCATTAGTCACCATATAACCAGCTGCTTTCTTCTCTGTCCACCAAGTATAAAACCGTGGAACTGTGGAATCATTTTTGGCTTGGGTCTCTTGACACCAGCCTAGTCAATACTCTTTTCTCTCTGCCATGCTGCCTCACATCATTAGGTAACTTGATCTTTTGCATGGTTTAGCTCCTCGATTTTAAAAGTAAGCCTGGGGGCACCTGGGTGGCTCAGTCTTTTCAGCGTCCAACTCTTGATTTCTGCTCAGGTCATGATCTCAGGGTCGTGAGATTGAGCCCCACCTCGGGCTCCGTGCTCAGCAAGGAATCAGCTTGAGATTCTCTCTCCCTCTCCTTCTGCCCCTCCCCCCACTCACACTTGTGTTTTCTCTCTCTCAAATAAATAAATAAATACAATCTTTAAAGAAAAAAAAGTTCCTGTAGGGCAATGACCACATATTGTAGTAAGTCTCAAGTTTACAAAAAATTTTTATACCGAGAGTTGATTTATGAGTTATTTGGCATTTGCTGTGTTTTTATTTTCTTCAGATGTGTTATTATAGCTTCAGGTTAAGCTTGGGTAATCCATAATGTGTCCAGAAAGGAGAAAAAGGAGCAAAATAGATACCAGCCATCTGGGGTTGCTAGTAGGTTGGATGCACCTCTTACCCTTTGGGGATCTTCCTGTATAATATAGACCTGCCATATCAACAACACCCAGCATAGTATTGTGAATACAGTAGGTGTTTCTGTGCCAGTAAAGTTAACAAAACCCACTACTTATTTCCACCCATAATAAGGGAGTGCTTTTTAGTCATTCTCAAAATGGGTGGCATGGTGTAGTTATTAGTAGTAATTTTGTTATTAAAGTACACAGAAGGCGGGGTGTCGGACTGGCTTAATGGGTTAAGCATCTGACTCTTGATCTCAGCTCAAGTCTTAATCTCAGGGTCATGAGTTCAAGCCCCACACTGGGCTCCACACTGGGTGTGGGGCCTACTTTAAAAAAGAAAATGGTGCACAGAAGGCAACTTGATAACCAGAAACATTTCTGAAAAGTAACCAAGCTCATAGTTATAGATAACAGATCAGTGGTTACCAGAGGTGTAGGGGATGGGGGGGGTAGGAGAAATGAGTGAACTGTTTTTTCGTTCGGGTTTTGTTTTTTGGGTTGTTTTTTTGTTTTTTTTGTTTTATTTTTTTTTTCAGTTTAAATAAATCAAATTTTTTAAAAGAAACAGTAGATTTTGTATTTATTGGATAAATCTTAAGAGGCTCAAATGCCCGTATCAGGAAGTGGTCATATTCCTTATACAGGAGTATATATAGGAGATAGTTATCTTTCTCTTGACAGACAGAATTATAGGTGATTAACAGGAATCAGAAAAATAATATGACTTAAATTATCTGCAACTTCTGTTTATACTTTGAAAATTGTCAGTTACTATCAAAATATAATTTAATAAAGCAAATTAAACATGATTTTTGAAACTTCTTTAATCCTTTCAGAATATGGCATTTCAGGCTGAACAAAAAATAAAAGCAGATATTTTACGAAGCTTGAGTACTGAACAGCTATTCCGGTTATTATCAGATTCAGATTTGAATGTGCTGATGAAAACATTGGGACTTCTTAGAAATCTCCTCTCTACTCGGCCTGTAAGTAAAATCATCCAGGTTTCCACATTAGCTGACCCTGCATATGCAGTGTAAAACATTGCCCTCCCTCACTTCTCCCATCAACATCTGCCCAGAAGTGTGATTCAAATGCTGTCCCTTCCCAGAGAAGTGAGAAGTCAGTATCTAGACCTGTCACCTTCATAGGTGATCTGGGAGCAGCTTTACCATATAGCCACCTGACCCTCCACTCCTGCACTGCCTGTTCTGTCTCCCTCTCCCTACTCCATGCTGGATATGAGCCTGCCTTGATTTGTTACTTTGTTCTTTCTTGGTTTGCTGGCCAGAATGGGTTTTCTCATACGCTTAAATCACTTACTCTGGGGCCTCTGCTTCTTTCCCTTTAGAGAATCCTTCTCAGTGTTATTCCATAGACCAATCCCCACACTGCCAACATTTACTGGATTGACCTCTGAAGATGTCAGTGTGGAGAACAGTGGATATATGTCAAAGCAGGAGAGGCTGAGCCTTTTTCTGGGGTCCCTCTCGTTGTTCCCTGAGCAACAGTGTCAGTGGCCTTCAGGTAGATGAAGAAACATGGGTGGTTCCTTTTTGCTCCACTTGTTTTCTGAACCTTCTTTGTACATTTGTACCCCACAGTATTAGTAAATCTGTGCCATATTTTCCATGTCTCTGGCTTCTCTTCCCCATCCATTTTTAAGTTCCTTTTTCTTTAATATCTTTGGACTTGAGGATCCCCAGTGATTGCAGTTCTGTATTCTATCAGGCCAAGTCATTTTTAAACTTCAAGTCATAAATATACACACATACACACACACACACACACACACACACACACACACACACACTCACTCACTCATACATACACAGACACATACATAGAAGGCAAAATGCAGTTTTATGCTATAATAAACACTATTCTTTGGCCTCTAGTTCTGTATGCTATGGTGTTCTCTTTCAAGCAGTTGTGTATTATATTGTTTAACTTAGAAGCTTTCTGTTCCTTTCTATGATCTTTTTCTTTGTTCCCCAGATGATAACTGTGGATTTCCCATTGTTTTTGCAGCATATAGATAAAATAATGAGTACTCATGGAAAGCAAATTATGCAAGCCGTCACCCTTATTCTGGAAGGGGAGCATAACATTGAGGTCAAAGAGCAGGTATGTGTTCCTTTTTTTTTAAATTTATTTATTTATTTATTTTTTCCTGAGAAGTATCTTCTGAGTGTGAATACCAAAAAGGATCTTCATTAGGAGTCTCCTGAAATACTCAGATCTGCGAAAGACAGAGTGCTGAGATGGAAGGTGCTATAGAGACAAGAAAGATTTGAGGAGAAAGATCCTCCACCACCCCCGAAACTATTCAAGAATTCTTCCTCCTGGAATAGAAGAAAATATTACCAGAGTCTATAGTTTCACCCTCTGTGTCGTGCACTGTACACACAGTCCCTGTCTCCATAGGGATACCACCTTTGATCATCCTAGACTGAGTCCACTCTCTCGGATTCATCGTTTCCAGCTTTCTGTATCCACCATGCTCTGAACTCAAATTCCTGCAACACCCTGATAAAATAATTCCTTATGCTGGAGTCGTTTTTCATTTCTTTACTCTAATGTATCCCTATTCTTTATTTCTATCCCATACTTCTACTTTCTGTTGTCTTGCAGTAGGGCCGATTTAGGATAGGCATAAAAATACAGAGGCTGTGCACTCATCAGGGGACAGTTGTAGAATTACTTTTCTGTATTTTCTGGGATTTATTATAGGATTTTTACATAGTATATGTTTTGTCATAAAAAAGGTCACCTACAAACTTAAATTTCTAATACAAGATCTGAGGCAATGGTAATGTTCAACTTTCTGACATAGATATTAGCTACATGATGTGTTCACTTTCAAAATTCATTGTGCTGTATACTTGTATGTATGCAGGAAACTTGCCCAAGGTCATCAGTGGGGAGTTGAACCTAGGGTCTAACTGCAGGCCCATGCTCTGCATTCTCTGTGTTCCTGAATTAGAGTAATTCTGCAGGTTCAGAAGAACAGTCCAGGAAGTAAGAATGGTAGGATATAGGAGCTATAGTTGAATTTATGAGCAAAAAAGGCAGTAGATTTGACAAAGTGGTTTTAAGATGGACAGTTTAGGTGATTTCTCTTAAAATTCAATAATAAACAACCATGTTTTCTGGTGAAAAAATTCAACACAGAGAAACTATAATCTCAGGCATCACTAAAACTAGGTTGAACATGATCCATTACTGGCACACAACAATGAAGAAGATGCATTGCTCAAAATAAACTATTCACCTGGGGGCGCCTGGTCTCAATGTCAGGGTGGTGAGTTCAAGCCCCGTGTCAGGCTCCACGCCCAGCTATTTTACTTAAACTATTTTACCTGAAGAGCATAGGAATGAATTTTGTCTATAAAGACAGCTCACCCAGATAGAATTCCGCTAACTTGAAAAGTGAAGCAAGGCAAAAAGGTGAGGCAAGATTTGGATGAGGGCAAAAAAAAAAAAAAAAAAAGCCAATGACAGTAATGTGTTCTGACAGGACTCAAATTACACACTTTCATACAGATTTTGGTGATGGTCCAGAAGTAGGTGATGATGGGGAGGCTGACACTGTCTGGTTGTTAGCTGGAAGTTTAATTCTTCTCAGACACTTCTGATAATTCAGCATTTTTTTTTTCTTGAGGTATGTTGACATACAGTAAGCTACATATATTTAAAATATATACTGTGATATGTTGACATATGTATATACCATGAAATGATCCCCACATTCAAGATAGTGAACATATCTGTCACTATCCTTATATTGGGAAAAAGACAAATATGTCCATTGTTACCAGTCTTATTCAGCAGTGTATTGGAGTTGCTACCAAGTGCAATAAGACAAGAAAAAGAAATAAAAGGCATATAAATTGGAAAAGAAGAAATAAAACTATTCCCAGACAACATGAATGCCTATGTAGAAAATACCATGGACTCATCAGAAAAAGCTAGAACTAATCAATGAATTAGCCAAGGCCACAAGATAGAAAAACCAATTGTATTTTTAATATGCTAGCATGAACAAGTAGAATTTGAAATTTTAAAAACAGTACCATTTATAGTAGCTCAGAAAAAATGTGCAGGATCTCTGTGCTGAAACAAAACACTGATAATGAATCAAAGACCTAAATAAATGGAGAGATATACCATATTAAAATGTCATTATGTGTTATCCTTTACATATGTTGCTGGATTTGATTTACTGAAATTTGGTAAGGAATGTTTCATATCTATATTCATGAGAGATCCTGATGTATAGTTTTCTTGTGATGTCCTTGTTTGGTTTTGATATTGATATTTGATTATTGAGATAATGCTTGCCTCAGGGAATGAGGTGAAGGTATTCCCTCCTCAGTCCTCTGTAAGAATTTGTGAAGCACTGGTATTCTTTCTTTCTTAAATTTTGGTAGAATGTACCAGTGAAGCCATCTGGAACCTGGTGTCTCTTTTGTGGAAGGGTGTATAGCTAAATTCTGTTTCTTTTATGGGAATAGGAGTAGTCAGGTTATCGATTTCTTCTTGTGTCAGCTTTGGTATTTTGTGTCCTTCAAGAATTTGTCCATTTCATCTTTTTCACATTTATTAACATAAAATTGTTCATAATATTCTCATTATCTTTTTAAAGTCTGTAGCATTCTTTGCAACATCCCCTCTTTTGTTCTTTATATTGATAATTCCTTTTTCCCCTCATCAGTCTGGCTAGAGGTTTGTAAGTTTTTTTTTTATCTTTTCAGAGAAGCAGCTTTTGGTTTCATTGATATTTTTCCCCCTGTTACTTTTCTATTTCTCTATTTCAGGGCAAGATAGATATTTTAAGTTTTGTAGGCCATTCAGGCTCTGTGGCAACTACTCAACTGTGCTGTGCTAGCCTGAAAGCAGGTATAGACAGTATGTAAGCAAGTAGACATGGCCATCTTTCAATAACATTCTATTTACCACACAGGGAGTGGATTGGATTTGGTCCACAGGCCATAATTTGCCTGTCCCTACTCCCTACTCTATCATTAATTTCCAGTTGTTCACATGAGTGTGTGTGTGGGGGGGGGTGTGTTTGTAGCTTTTCTCTCTGCTCCCTAGCTTATATGTTAAATTGGCTTGGCCCAAGAACTAATTGATCTCTAACATTTTTACAGTAAGGATTGTGGGGCTTTAAAACAGAACTGTGTAGCTCACGCTGCCATGCTGTTCAAGCCTGAGGATGCATGGGTATATTCTAACACTCCAAGAAGGGGAATCACTTGCCTATCTTGCTGAACAAGTCTGTTCTCAGAAATATTTCATGAAATCCCCCTCATATTCTGTATTAGTAAGAGAGGGGTAGCTCTTCCCTAGATGAGGCTAAAGATGTTTGTTACTCCCTCCTCTTCCCAGAGGCAGCCTCTTTTTTTTTTCCCCTTTTTTTTTTTTTTTTTGGTTCAAACCTCAGGACTCACTTCTTAATCAGTATATTAATCTAGGAAGAATAAGACTACACACTCTTTATGTTTGAAGCCTCAGGCCACAGGAAGAAAACAATCTCATCAATTAGCTATAATCTGCAAGCTTAATTTGCTTAAGTCTACCAAAAGAAAGGTTAAGTTTGGAGAAAAATTACTTGAATTTAGACCCCATTCCCACTTCTCATCACTTTCTTTGAGTGGTTCCTTACTGTTCTCCAGGACTCAGTGTCACTTCCTCCAAGAAGCCTTCCCTGACCTTTGCAATATCAAGCAAGTGCACTTCATGCCTTCTCGGTCCTGTTTTTCCTCTGTCACACCACAGTGAAATATAATTGTGTGACCGCTTCAAGATTAGGTAGTGTGTCTTATTCCTCCTGTCTGACCCTGATGCCCTGCAGAGTGCATGCACATTGTGGGTGCTCAGTAAATGTTTGTTGAATTGCAAAGACTGGAACGGGCTCAGTTTCCTTTCCACAGTCCTTTCACCTTTACTCTAAACATTGCCCTCCTCCTGGTCTGGCTGTGAGATTCCCAACAGCTGACAAGAATGTCCTTCCAGTACCAATGTGGTGATTATCTTCAAGTTACACTGTCCTGCCAAGTGTTACAGTCTCCCTCCAGTCTCATTAGGCCACGCTCAACTAAGCTTCACACATTTTCCTTACCTTTCTATTCCTCTAATCAGGTTTTAAAAAGTCAAGAAGTCCTAAGTGCACATGGCTAGTGGACCATGGTCCAGGCCTTCACCCAGAAGGTCATGAGCTTGGGAGCAAGAAGCATTGGGAGGGGGAGGGAGGGAAGTTGCAGCACCTATGATGCTTCCACCAAAGAGACTACGCTTTTGAAGAAACATTGTTGGGTTAGTAACAAGAGCTTCTCTTAGAAATGAAATAATAACAATTCACATTTTCCCTTTGATTGATGTGTGTAAGACATGGCTGCCTTTACCCAGTGATGGCTTATGCCCCAAAAGAAACTACTGAAATGTTTGGGTTCTCTTTTGCCTACGGTAGACTTTCGTTAAGTGTGGTTTCTTTTGTTGGCAGTAATGTCAGGAGATAAGAAATCAGAGCATTCAGAGTAGAACTTGTGAGAATCCATGTACTTCAGGTGGAAATTACCCAAGTTCTTGAGAGAGCTTGCATCTGGGGACTTCAGAGCTTTCCTGATCACCGGCCCTTTGTTCTTTTCCAGACACTGTGCATCTTAGCCAACATAGCAGATGGGACAACAGCAAAAGAACTTATTATGACCAATGATGACATCCTGCAGAAAATCAAGTATTACATGGTAGGCCTTTGTCCCTTTCACTGCTCTGTAGTAGCTGCATTAGGAGGCTCAAAACAAATTGTGCAGAGATTTAAAAAAAGAATAGACTACTCTGTCACAGATTCAGGGAACTCTCTTTTATCCTGAAGAAAAAGAAACAGACACGAAGGCCTTGAAGCTTGTGCCATTTGGGCAGTACTACTGCCCATTTATCACCCCACTCCCCACCTTCGTTGTCTTCTGATTGCCTCCTTCTTAATCAGCGAAGACTTCAGCTCTTGGTTTTCTTTCAGGGTGTCCAAATCCCTGTCTTCCCTCTCGAGGCTTCTCTCTGATGTGCATGACCTCTTAAGCCTCTGGCACCTCTGGCACTTGTTCTTTGACCTCTTTGCTTGCAAACACAGTCTGCTACCTACTTGCAAACACCTCAGCCACCTACTGCCACGGCCATCCCATGAATCTTGTCATCACCAGAAACTGCCCATTGCCAAATCTGGCAATATTTTCATTCTATCAGTTTTTGCCTGCCTGTCAGAGTCAGCAACTGCAGAGAAAGGCACAGAACCAGGCTGATTGGTATCGTGTTAATTTCCTGTTTACAAAATCCCTGTGGGTACTCAGCACTGCCTACTACCCCTTTGTGGTTTTCCAGCAAGCTGACACCTCCCTTCTCCATGAGGAGGTGTCAGCTCCTCGTTTTAAGCCTTTTCTCTCCCTCATCTCTCTTAGTGGTGACTCACCTTTTGTTTTGTTAAGAGAATAGAAGCCACAGTCCTTTAGTGGCTCCCTTTTGCACCTTGAATAACATCCATATCCCCCTTGTGATGGCCTGTGAAGTCCTGTATGACCTGACTCATCCGTGTCCCAAATCCTGTCCTTCCCCTTTCCTTTGTTGATTACATTGACCTCCTGTTCCTTGAAAAGCCCATGCATGTTCTTTCCTGCCTCAGGACCTTTGCACATGCTGGCTCAGCTGCCTGGAACACTTTTCTCCCCCACTCCTTCATGGCATGTCTTCTCACCTCTCAGATCTGAGCTCAACTGATACTTCCTTGTAGGCTCTTATCTATGTGGGTTATTCTTTGTTACTGCATTCTGTTCCCTTCAGAGCAGTAGCTCAATTATAGTGATACACATGTGTTTGTGTGCCTGAGTGTAAGTTCCATGAGGGCAAAGCTCCATGTGTTTTGTGCACATTTTTATATCTGTCACCTGGGACGATGCCTGGCATTTAGTATGTGCTCAGTAAATATTTGTTGAATGAAAACCATACTGCTTCAACCAGGAACTCCCTCATCTTTCCAATCCCAGATCTACATAGCATCTCTAATCTTTTCAAAGTTACTCTTGATTTCCCATATCCACTGAGATATACCTATTTTTTTAAAGATTTTATTTATTTATTTATACCTATTTTTGTGCTGCTTTTCATAGCCAGACTTCTTAAAAGCATCTTCTGCACATGCTATCTCCTTCTTCACCTTTAAATTCATTCTAACCCATTTCATCCGGCCTCCACTGTCATCACTCAACTGAAACATCTCTGCTTAAGGTCTCCAGCAACCTCCAGGATGCCAAATCCAAAGGACCATTTTCTCTCCTAATCTCACCTCACTTACAGCAGCCTTCAACTCAGCTGACCATTTCCTCCTCCTAGAAACATTCCTTTCTCTTGGCTTTCAATGCAGTATCCCTCCCTGCTTAGCTAGTCCCTCTTCTTTTCTCTCCTACATGGTCTCCTGAGGTCTGTGATCTTTGTTGCATGATGGCATTTTCCAGGGAACTTTCAGAGATGGTTGCCTTGTCCTTTTCCTTTCAAGATTCTGATTTAATAGGTCTGGGTTATAGCCTGGGCATCAGGGTTTTTAAAAGTTCCCCAGGCAGCATGCCTGGGTGGCTTAGTCATTTAAGCATCTGCCTTCAACTCAGGTCATGATCCCAGGGTCCTGTGATTGAGCCCCTCATTGTGCTCCCTGCTCAGCAGGGAGTCTGCTTCTCCCTCTCCCTTTTCTCCTCCTCCCACTCATTCTCTCACACTCTCTCTCTCTCCCCCTCAAATAAATAAATCTTTAAAAAATTAAAATCTTGGGGCACCTGGGTGGCCAGTTGGTTAAGCGTCTGCCTTCGGCTCAGGTCATGATCCCAGGGTCCTGGGATCGGGCCCTACGTCGGGTTCCCTGCTCAACGGGGAGCCTGCTTCTCCCTCTCCTCCCCACTCGTGCTCTCCGTCACTGTCTCTGTCTCTCTCAAATAAATAAATACATACATACATACATAAATATCTTTAAAAAATTAAAATCTTTAAAAAAAAAAAAAGTTCCCCAAGCAGTTCTTATGTACAGCTAGAGATGAGAACCACTGATTTAGGAGAATCGCATTTACTCCCATGCCTTTTACTATCATCTATATGCATTTTTGGTTTCTGGGTTCTGGTCTAGTAGTCAGTTTTGATAAATAGAATAGACATTACAGTATTTACACTTTGTGTAGTATCATCAGTAGAAAACACAACCACAGTAATGGTTACTGGCCTTCAGAAGCCATGACAACAAACTTTCATGATGGTACTTGCAGCTCTACAGATGCTGGTTCTTTTCTTAGTGGGGGTGGAGGGTAGAGGAGCGAGGTAAGAGGGTCACGTGGAAGATAGACTCCCAGATTTGTCTTCGGAACTCTGGACTCCTACATCCTCCTGCCTACATTACATCTCCATGCACCTGTCTGATGCTTCCTGAAGTTGATGTTTAATATCTCCCCTAAACCTAAATTTCTTCTCTCCTGTTCTTTCCTGTCTCAGTACAGTGGCTCTGCCGTCTATCCTGTTGCTCAAACCTGGGAGTCAATCTTGGTTTCTCCAGCTCTTTCACCTCAATCTGATTTATCAGCAGGTCTTGTCAGCCCTTCCTCCAAACCTGATCTGGATTCTCTTTGCTTCTTTCTATCACCACTTGTCCTCACCCTGGACCAAGCCATGGCATTTCATGCCTGGTTGACCACAATAGCCTCCTAGGCACTTCTGCACTGTCATCCAATTCTTTCGGCCCAGGTGACCTTCTAGAAATGTAAATCAGATCTTCACTTTCCACTGCTTAAATCCTTCAGGAGCTTCCTGTCAACTCAGAGCAAAATCCTTTCTCTAGGACCCAGAAGGGCCCACAATTTAGCCACACCTCCTTCCCTGAACTAATGTTGCTCCACTTTACCTCCTCAATATGCATGAGCTCTACAGCTCCTTCGTACTTCAGACCTTTTCAGGAACTTTTCCTTCCTCTCAGTGCCCCTAGGCCCTTGCTCTTTGCACAGCTGGCACCTTCCTACCCTTTAAGTCTCTGCTTAAGTGTTGCCTCCTTCAAAGAGATCTTTTCTGTGCTCTCTACCTAAATTATGTTCCCACCTCTCCAATCTCCACTTTTCTCCGCAGCAGTTTGTTTCCCCCAAAAAATATGTATTGAATGAACTTATACATTGTAAACACTTATTTTTGTACTCTGTATAAGTTCATTTATTCAACAAATCCCCCCTATTCATGACCTGAGGCTGAGAGCAAATGATAAATTTTGTTCCGTCTTGTCTTTGTGGAGCCCGAACTGGGAATCTCTTTAAAAGTCTTGGCAGGTAAAAGGAAAAGAGAATCACCAGCCATAGAATTCTAGTGAAGAAAGCCACGTCATCCACTTCTTGTCTCTGCATAGTTGAAATATAGTCCTACTTGGCAAAATAAGTCCATCTCATCCTCCAAGAAACTGTTGAGCATATTATGCCACTGATAATTCCTTAGAAATGCATGTTATTTAAAAGTACAGGGGACTTTTTTTTTAATTGACCAATAGGAAAATCATCTCTCGAGATTGTTTTATTATTGGATCCTCTATTGTGTTGGAGAAAGCACTCCGTATGGCTAAATGATGCAACTTAAGCAAAAGTG
The DNA here is from genome assembly GCF_037043125.1 of Eumetopias jubatus. Lineage (NCBI taxonomy): Eukaryota > Metazoa > Chordata > Mammalia > Carnivora > Otariidae > Eumetopias > Eumetopias jubatus. Next base: position 122,050,823 of record NW_028274807.1, on the reverse strand, counting down.
GTTGTACTTTTAGTACATAAAGAAAAATAAGAATTGTGTTTCAGAAGAATAGGAGGCTCTTTAACAATAGTAGAAACATTAGATGAATCAAGTAAAGACTCAGGTGTTGGGGGACAACCCCCCCAAAATAAGAGTAATTTGAATCAGATAATCAATAGCTGAATACCAAAGCCACATTCATCCTATTTATTGGCCACTGGTGACCTGAATGTTTCCTGATGTAGATCAAGCATAGCCTAAGTCTAAAGCATAAACCTGTCCTATGCCAGTTTGTGTGCATGGATAGAGTGATAAATTGCAAACTACAGTTATAGCCCTAGAGGTGTTTTGTTTGGCCTGTCAGAGGGTTTCTAAAATTTGAATGTGAATATCTTTTGGCAAGTCTTCACTCCCCAGTTTACGAGATTTCCCACCACTCTCTCTTGTCTTTAGCACAACCCATTTACCCATTAGTGCTAACTTTGTGACCCCTCAAGACATTTGAGTTTGAGGGCCCTGCTTCACACTTTTAGCCTACTGGAATTGCCTATGGTATGTTACCAAAAAAATTCCTCAAATCAGATTGCCTCCATATTTTTTCTTTTTCTGCATGAAATAGGGTCATTCACATGTGAAACTGCAGCTGGCCGCTATGTTTTGTATATCAAACCTCATATGGAATGAAGAGGAAGGTAAGAGATTGGTGAGATCTGTTTTGAGGACAATTATGGGTGGGAAGGTAGCAGATGCCCCTGAGATCCTAGGTGCAGGCATCACTCAGTGGGTCCTGAGCATTCATCCAAGTTAATCTTGGTATGAGAATCCATGGGACGAGCCAGAGTCGGCTGGACAGTTAACACTGAGCCCCACCTTAAAGTCAACACTGTAGGAGATTATAGAGGATGGGGGTAAAGGAGACCCTAGAGAAATAAGTGGCAGTCCATGCTGTTGAGAGAGCTGAGGAGGAGGTTATGGGGATGTACTTGAAGAAGATGAGAGGTGGGAGTGGATGGGCAGATTGGTCTTTCATTGTGTGCAGAGGGGCACATGTAAGGGTTACAGGCATATAAGCTTAATGAGGAAGAGGGTGCCTAATTGAGAAATGAGAAATACACTGCGACTAGTGAAGCAGCCAGTCTATAAGGTGGCCTCTGTGGATCAGAGGTCCTCTACCTTGACTGCATATTAGACTCACCTGAGAATTTTTGCATCAGACCAATTTAATCAGAATTTCTGGGGGGCAGGTTGCAGGCATAAGTTTTGTTTTTGTTTTTGTTTTTAATTCCCCAGGTGATTCCAATGTAGCAAACAAATATGGAAGAGCAGTGGTTCTCAGTGCTGGGCTCACTGCATAAGAATCACCTGGGGAACTTTAAAATGCAGATTTCTGATTTTTACACCTAGAGATTCTGGTTCACTGGGTCTAGAGGAGATCAGTGCATGAGTGAGTCACTGCAGGTTCTTCATGGGAAGGAAAGACTCCAAGAGGATTACCCAGCAGCTGTGTCTAGAACAAAGTGGAAGAAGGAAAAATTGGATTCAACATATAGGCCTAGAGACCAAGTACCATCCAGGTGCCAGGGAAACAGCCACCCTCAAGGAGGTCCTAGTCTAGTTGGAATATAGGACAGAGCAGTATGAAGTTGGAACTGCCACATGCTAAACAAGAGGCAGCAGGGAGTGCTGGGAGGTCAGAGGAGGGTGGAAGAGAACAGAAGGAAAAATAAGACCTGTCTGGAGTAGGAAGAGCCTGACTTGATATGTCCAGACAGAAGATATGAAGATGGGGCCAATGGCAGAGGGCCTTGTGCCAGGCTGAGGAATCTGACCTTGACCCTGTAGTCCATGGAGAAATTAATCTATCGGCAGAACCCAGGATGTACTGCAAGAAAGAGGGTCAAGGAGCAGAGAGACCAGTTAGAATGTTGTTAGAGGATCCAAGCATGAGGCAATCCAACTTCACTGGAGATGAGGGGGATGGAAGGGTGGGGAGTAAAGGACCCTGGTAACGCTCTAGATCGTTGATTTTACATCAAGGAGAGCAACTGCCTGGGTCATGTCCCCAGTAACCTGTTAGCTTTAATCTCTTAGGTTCACAAGAACGCCAGGATAAGTTACGAGACATGGGCATCGTAGATATTCTACACAAACTGAGTCAGTCACCAGATTCAAACCTTTGTGACAAGTGAGTATCAAAGGAAAAGGGCCTTGTTTTGGGGTATGTTGGATTCTTTCATGAAAGGATTTGGCTTGCTTAGTAATTTACATTGCCAAACTTAAAATCTTCTAGATTCTTGAATTCCCTTCTTAATCTTCTATGAGCCAACTGTATGGCTTTTGAGTAAGAAATAAACTAATAATTAGCAAATTATTAAAGATTCTCATCTTACTGTGAGTTAACATGAGCCTGAGCCATCTCAGTGTATATCTGGAGAGGATCCAGGGATCATTCTCTTGACATTAAAATAGAAAGGAAGGCCAATGATAAAAACATCCATTATCTCAAGATCTCACTGAGCTCCTGCCTTGTGTAAGCCTGGCCTGGCTGCTGAGAATATGGCAGTGACCACTGAGGGGTTCCTGTCTTCACCATTTACTGGGAGAGGCAAAAATCATAATCAGAGATCCCTCTACCCTCAAAATAGCCAAAAATGTTCTTCCTGGCTGTGTACACTCCCTCCTACCACAGCCTTCACTCTACAGCTTGCTTTCATGCTCCCCCACCCTGTCCTCCAGACACACCTGACCTCTTGCAGTGTCACATCTTCATGCATTTACACATTCTGTTCCATCTGGTTTGCCATCCCAGTCCCCTCTCCTCTGAATTCCCCATTCATTCAGCAAATATTTTTTGAATACTAACCTCTACCAGGGACTGTTTTAGGCATTGAAGATACAATGATGAAGAAAATTGATGAAGTCCTTGCCCTCGTGGAACTTACATTCTAGTACAAAAGACAGACAAATGAATATGTAATATGATAGCAGGTCATGAGACGTACTGTGAAGAAAAATAGCAAGGTGAAGGAATGAAGAGTAAGAAAGTTTCTTCTCAGATAGATTAGCCAGTAAAGGCCTCTCTGAGGATGTGACAATTGATCGAAGACCTGGATGAAATGAGATAGTCTGCCAGGCAGATGTTCCAATGAATAGTACTCCAGGCAGAGGGGACAGTGAGTGCAAGGCTCTGAGGCAGGAACGAGGTTGGCATGTTCAGGAAACAACAGGAAGGCCAGTGGAGCTGCAGAAAAATAAATGAGGGGCAGGGTGGTAATAAGTGCACTCCAGGAGGCGACAGGGAGCAAGTGGAAAACTTTGTCGGCCATAGTCAGGACTTCGGATTTTATTCAGAGTTTAATAGGAAGTCACTGGAGAGTTTTGAGCAGAAGAGACCCTCTCTGACTTGAATTTGTATAAAATCACTCTGGTGGCTCTGTAGAGAATCAGCTGGGCAGGAACAGAAGCAGGGAGAGCAGTTCAAGGCTATTGTAGTCCTATAGGTAAGAGATGAGGGTGGCAGTGGTAGAAATACTGAGAAGCAGTCAGATTCAGGATTTAATCTAAAGATAGAGACAACAGGATTTGTTCAGGGATTCAATGTGTAGGATATTAAAGAGGAAAGCAAAATGCCTAGAGTTTTAGCCTGAGCAACTGGATAGGATGTTGCCATTTACCAAGATAATGAGGAATACAAGAGAAGTAGGTTGGGGTAGGGAGAAGTGAGGGTTCTTGTTTGGACATGCCAAGTTTTGGATGCTATTAGATATCCAAGGGACTTCTCAGGATAATGGGGCTGAGGGTATAAAATAGGAGGGTATATAAAGCCATGGAGCTGGATAAAGTCACCTAAGGAAAGAAAGAAAGAGGAAAGAAGACAGGAAGGCTAAGGACTATGCTCTGGAGCCCTCCAGTATTTAGGGGTAAATGAAAAAGATCCAGCAAAGGAAAGGAAGGAACAACCAGTGAAGTAGGCAGAGACCCAGGCACAGGAATTGTCCTGAAAGCAAGGGAAGAGAATGCCTGGACAGTGGCCGTTTATCCTTCACACTCAGATCAGGTTGTCACCTTCTCCAGAAGGTCTTGCCTGATCCATTCTCCACCCTAGGCTTTGTCAGGAGACCCCTTCTGCCAGGGACTCCTGTAGCACCTATAAGACATACCACACTGTATCGTAGCTGTCAGCTTGCTTGTCTGCCCCACTGAAGGGAAAAGGCGCTTGGTAATTGCTCCTTAAGTGAATGGCTGTGCCCGACTCTGGAGCACACAGAGCAGGCTGGGCCCCTGCTTTCCTGAAGCTTGCCATCCAGTGGGTTAAAGAAGACAAATCCCCCAAATAATTGCGGCCCGACGCTGCTGCTCAGGTGAGTGTCCCATCAAAGGTAGCTGAAAGCCAGGCACTCGCTGAAGGCTGGATTTGAGCTGTACTTTGAGGACTGGCACCCATGCCTCCACCTCCATAGTGGTAGTAGCGGCTGCTGCTAAGTGGTGAGCTCGGTCAGCCCGTCTCTCCTAGTTGAGGGCCACATCGTTCCCTGAGTTTCTTTTCTTATGTTCGTCCAGAAATAAAAATAGTTCTGTACAATGGGGTTTCAGCCCTGGCCTACAATGGTTTAGATCTGTCTGGTGCTGTTTCCCCATATTTGTATGGCACATAAGTTTTCAGCAGTTCTTAAACCGTGTTAAAAGAATCAAGGTTTGAGCTACCCTACCTAGTCCATCGAAGGAAAGATGATCTTGCCTCAAAAACCATCCATCTGAAAGACTCCTTAGATATTAAGAGATAGCAGGAGAATAATAAGGTTACAGTCTCTGAGGTCTAATATAACAAACATTGATAGCCCCTGAGAAAGATTCAGAAGGAGTCTGAATTGGTAGTTCTCATTTGAGTCAAAACCTTTAGTCTGTTACCTAAAGAAGATATCTCTCAGGTTCCTTCTGTCTTTAAGGTGTGATCCTTTGACTTTCGAACACTTACAGATGAGGAGCTATTGCCAACCAGCCCTTTCCACCTCAGGCTCAGAGGGCCTTGGGACTGTGCGGGGAGGTAGATGATCATTAAGAGGTAGCCTGTGGCATCATTCATAAGCTTGTTTCTGTAGGAAAATGACCTTGTAGAACCCAACTCACTTATAACTCAGAGACCATCTGTATGGGGCTTTCCATTTTGATGGATTGGCCTATTTGTAGTTACTGTATAGAGTCTTAGATAATTGCAGGAACATCCCTTAGTATCCACTTTTAAAACCGTAGGTCATACCCATTACTTCACTATAGAGACTGCACTTGCATCCAACATATTGCATGCCCAGTCTACCTTGGCTTACTTTCATCAGCTAGTAGTAACTAAACATTTTAGCCATTTCTTTCCATAACCTAGCAGGGGAGACCATTGCTAAAACTTGACTTCCTAATTCCCACAATTGTAGCCTCTTGAGAAACTTTACCAAGCTCATGATTGGAGTAGTCAAGGAGGCCTCCTCAGTCCCAGCTCAAAGGAAGACCCTTTTACAAGGATCAGGATGCACCCATCCTGTGTGGCTATCATGAGACATTACATCTCTTCTTCTCCAACTAGCTATCTTCTTCCCCAGCCACCCTAACAACCTACCTCCTATGCCAGGTCAGTGTCCGCAGGCATGATGAGAAGAATGAGATGAAACTATAACCTCCTTCCTCAATTTGAAGGCCTTTGAACCATGAGACAGCCTTGGGTTGTGAGCGCTAGGCCCCCCATGCACCTTCTAATCAACACCTGAAGGCCTCTCCCTGGGTCAGTTTTCCTCTTAGCTTCCCAGAACCCTCAGTGTCCTCCCCAGTGTCCTGCAGCACCAGCTAAAAACCTGCATGGCAGTAGGAGAAAGTAAAGAATTCCGGATCCATCATGGCCAAATGCCAGTGACAAAGGGGAAACTATAGAATGTCACTGCAGCAGGTGGAAGGACAAGAGCAGCCCTTCCTAAGAGAACCTCAGGAAGAGGAATGTAGCCAGCATGGGTTTGAAGTTATCTGCTGACCACAGATCTCTGCCCCTTACGGTATTCGCCCAGCTGGGCTCACCCGAGTTCCCTTTGGGGACCTTTTTAGACCCCCCCATTACCATCTTTGAGCCACAGGATTTTTGCCTTAATTAACACTTCAGAGAGGATGGCTAACAGGAACTTTGTGATTTCAGGGCAAAAATGGCACTGCAGCAGTACCTGGCGTGATGGGAGCGCCCCGGGCACCTGCAAGCATCCCCCGTCCTTGTTCAAGGAAGTACAGGAACTAGCCTCATTTGATTCCTTCTATTTGCACAAGTCACCTTGGACTGCAGGGAGCTGTTTTGCAAAAGCAATTTGGTAGGCTTAGATCTCAAATTCATCTTGAGAACATTTTTTTGAGGTAGTAATTTCCTCAGAGGACTATTGTGTTTTGTTTTTTTTTCTGAGCTACCTGGACTCTTTATTAGAACAATCAATCATTTTCCTTTGGACCTACAATTTTTTGCCTATGCTGCAGCCACTTTGTGAGTGAGAATGAATGTGTCTCAGCACACATAGGTGTGTGTGTGTGTGTGTGTGTGTGTGTGTGCACGTGGGTCAGAATGAATGGATGTGTGTGTGTGAGGGATACCTCAAATTTTTCTTTTCTTATTTTGTGTGAAAATCTCTTTTCTACAGATTTTCCAGGGTTTAAGCATTGCTTGCTGTATAAAAAACTTTACTGAATTATATACAGTTTGAATGAAATGTTATTTTAAAAACAAAACAATTGTTAAGTGTTCCATAAAGGTTATGTTGAATTTTGGTCAGATGAATATTTGTAAGTAAAAAATATATGCATTTCTGAACCTCAACTTACATAGATTTTCTTTATAAAAAAAAAAAAAAAAGGTTGGCTGTAGTTGGCCTGGAGTAACAGGCATGATATATGGTGCTGTGCAAAATAGTAAGCTAGCATCTTACTGCCGTCAATATCAGCAGGTACAGAGCCTCTTTTCAGCTTAATTCAATAAGCTCTCAGGCTTCCAAGTCAGATGGACAGGGTGGAGTGGAGTGAGGCAACAAATTCACCATAGGATTTTTGAACCATCAAGGGGAAATATAACTACTGATAGTGAAAGCCCAGCCCTGACTCTGGCAGGCTACACTTGGCAGGAACTGGGCACCAAGAGCCTCCCAACGGCCCTAAATCCTGCCATTGGTGTAGCGATATCTGGCAGGATTTAGAGCCAGTCATGGAACCTTATGCTCAAACTAAAGTAGGTCATCCACTTCCTGGAAACAGAGTCCGATCACCTTGTGCTTCCTGAAATAGCATATATCACTGTGAAACTAAAGAATGCTCTACAGATTCCTCTGTAGAAAGAAGCGAAGAACAGGATAGTTTATTCTCTTAGCTATACTCAGCTAAAATTCTACTAGTCACTCAGGACTGCTATTCAGTGTGCTTTTGTAAAATGAGATCAAAATTTGAGTAAGACATGTGGCTAAGATCTTTTCCTTCATGAAGCCCAAAGCACTGAAGTTTGAGCGAGGGAAAGGGACTCTCCCCAGAGGATGGAAGATGGCTTCTTGTACCGCCAGTGCTCCTTCACCCTTCTGCAGCCCTTAGCTTGGCACCTGGCTCCAGCTTCTGGGGCAGCTTCAAGGTGAACTCCACAGAGGTTGCTCTTGACTGTTTGGAGGAACAACCAGCCTGCCTTTCCCTTTGCTAACAGAAGTTCAGAGGCATTGCGGCCCAGAATCGAGGTCTGTGGCGCAGAAGCTTGCCATGAGTGTGTGCCACTGGCAGAGTCCCAAGCCTACCAGCCACTCCTGATGGGGTTGCGCACACCGAGGCCACCCCATCACCAGCCTGCACCTTCCTTGGAGGATTTAAATATGTTTGATTGCAAATGAATGTTTTTAAGTGTATTTAATGCAATTTTTCCTGTTCTCAACATGACCACCCAAGATCCAAACACAGAGATTTCCAAGTTGTTTTTGTTTTTTCCCAGAACATCACCAATTTAAAAATCTGTCACAACAGGGACTTGGGTTTTGTGCGGCCATCAGAGTGCTAATGTGAGAAGGCCAGTTTAAAAAGAATTGAGTTTATTGGGAATAAAGCCTTATTTAGGCCCACTCATTGACACTTCTAGTACTGAGAAAATATCCTTGGTTGGCATTTGTAACACAAACACAATAGAGCTGGTGTTTAAAAGTACCAGGTAAATATTAAGGAAACCAATAATGAATTGCTGAGACAATCTTGAACCCAGATAGCATTAGAAAGCTGAAAGCCCAATGAAGTAACACTTCCACACTTAAACTCTGTGGATAAATCTTGCCTGTGGCTATAAACAGATGGTCAAAGAAAAAGTGCTTTACTATAATTAACTTTTCTGATTTGAATGAAGGAAAAATGTATTTATTAAAACAAAGCTGTTTGCTGCTTTAGGCAGGTGCAGTGTTCAGTCAGCAAGGAAGTGGGAGGAATGGGGCGTGGTCTGTGTCTCCACCCGAATCCTTCACTAAGCTTCTCGCTCTCTCTAATACTGCATTCTGTTTCTCCTTTTGTGCCCTGATTGTAACCCAAAATTTATGAACTAGAAAAGAATGTCCAATTTAATAAGTTGCATTTTTTTTTCTTAAGCACTTTATGCAGAACAATACATGTTCTTCTGGTAGTGTTTGGATAATATGATTTTAACACATGCTAATAAAAGCCAAGAAAAAATCATGGCAACTTCTAAAAAGGAGTTTGTTTTCCGAATGTCTAGAACATTAGGAAACATTGGAAGATAATGTGTCCCAGCTTTTGGAACTTACGATTCTTGGTGAATAAGAGGCCAGGGAGTGACTTTGCATTTCAGAGTGGGGGCCGGTGCCCTGTGGTAGCCACAGCTATGCTGTCGGGGGCATCTGCAGCAGTCTGGGAACCCCTCTCCTTGGCCTCCTGAAGTCTAGCAGACCTTTTACAGGCGGCCACTCCCAGCCACCAGGACCTCCCCAGTGTTGTGTCCACTGTCTCCATCCTCTCCTCAGCCCCTTACGTACGCCATGCTTCCACTGCCACTACTCCCTGGCCTCAGGCCCAGAATTCGGCGGATGACCAGCAGCCCCATGCACAAGCCACTGCTCCCCTTTGCAAGGATGCCCAGGTGCTCTTCACGGACTGCACACTCCTTCTTCTCCCATCTCTAAAATGTAGAGAAGCACCTCTTTCCTCTTGGCCTCCCTATAAACAGAAAGCCAAGGACATCTACCCTGGAGCGTGGGGGCTGGGGAGGGAGCGTGGGGGGTGGTGAGGTGGTTGGCAGGGGAGGGAATTCCCTTGCCACAGGGCAAACATGAAAATGAGACCTGGGAAATGGGAGACTGGCCCCAGATTCTAATGGAGAGCTGACAGGAGGAGGTTCCAACACCTTGCCACCTGGGATAGGGGCTGGTGCTGCCCCAGCTCTGCTCCTTTGCACATTTCTCCTGATTGTTGGGCAGAGAGGCCTGTGTCCATTTCCAGCATGAGGGTAGTTTTGGTTTACTCCCTGGCTTCTGGGAAAACTGGGAACCCTTGCCTCAAGGGCCACATCATGGCCTACGTAGTCACCTTTCCTCCCTGTATTTATGCAGCCCCTGACTCCTGGCCTTGGCTCTGCTGGGCAGTTGGCCCTCTCGCTAAGTGGAGAGCCAGAGCCAGTCATTAGAAAGGAACCACCCTCTTTATTTCATGCAGTAGGGCCTGCCTTCCACCCTATCAGGCATTCACACCCAGGAGCTGAGAAGTCTTAATGCCCAAAACAGCACCCATCCTGCGTGCCCTGGTTTGCTTCCGTTGTAGGAAGCCAGGCCCAGGGCCTCTGCTAAGGAGTTCATCCTCAGAGTGGGCTGACATTTTAGCCACTCTCACGAGGCTTCTCTCCCCCAACACCCCCCTCCCCCTCTCCCCTATTACTTCTGCTTTGAACCTTCCAGACTCTAAGAAATGCTCTACCAAGTTATAGATGGAAGTATGTGTCCCCGCTTCTCCTCCTCTAGTGCCCCTCCTGCCTTCCCCTCTCCCAGCTCCACCACTCCCAGCTACTTCCTGGGGAGGCTTGAAGGTCATCACAGGAACACGCATCACCCCTACAGTCTCAGTTCCACCACCTACTCTATCTCTCCCCCCACTGCTTTCAGAGGCCTTGGGCAAACCATTTCTCATCTCTCCACTGATGGAAGATCTTTGGCTTCTCAGCTTCTGGGGAGATCAGATAGCGGTCAGTGGGGTGCACCCCCAAATAGCTCATTCAGAGCCACACAACACCTGTGTGTGTAGAAGAGGTGCAGGGTTCTAATGCCCCTGCTCCTCCAAGGCATTGAATCCCCGTCTTGAGCCCACTCACAAAGGGAAGAGCACAGCCCCATGGTGGGCTGAGTATCTGGAGGTCTGGAACAGTGGATTCAATTTTCCTGACATCCTGTCAGGGAGGGACCCTCTGAGTCCATTGTTTCTCATGGAGGTCAGTACAGATGCTAATGAATACAACGGGCATGCATGTTCGCATTTAAAGGTGACAGTCATGGGGAATGCAGCCACCCACCCAGCGTCACAGGCCTTGCTCCCCACTTCACACAGCCTGACTCATCCTTCCATCCCCGGTGCCAGCATAGCATTGGCATAAAGAGTCATGCACCCATGAAGAGCAGTCTTCTGGGAGCTAACTGTGCATTTAAAGAACTTCAAGTCGTAGAGCAGAGTCTTCTGGAGAAAACCAGCAAATGAAAGGAAATCGCTAACATTTGCCTTGGGGAGTAGAACACGGCCTTTTCCTCAGAGAGGAAAATGGATGCCTGGGCTTAGTGAATTTTCAAATGGACCAAAGAGCAAACTAGCAGGAGGGAGTGGCTATCCATGTTACTATTCACAGGGGTAATAATAGTTACTTTTTATTGAAAACCCGCTGTGAAATTTTCAACCTCAAGGGCACAGCCATGGAAGGATGGGCTCAACCAGGTGATGTAGCGAAAGCTGGAGGCAACTTGGCTCCACTGGGAGCTCTCAGACTTTAAAATTAGGCAGTAGCCAGAATCAGAAACCAAAGAAACAGGGGGAGGGAGCATCAAGAAAATCAGATGAACCCTGGTTCCAAATGTAACTCCCAAGCATTTCTTTATGAACACGGCCTGATTCATGGAGAACCTCAGGTGGCCAACTGGGCAGTGTTGCAGGACTGTCCCCGTGACTGGGTAGGCAGCAGGAAGATTAAAGCCAATTTCTATCTGCCTCCACATCCATATGCCTGGAAGTGTTATAGCCAATCTTTTTGCACTGTTTTCAAGTTCATAGTTACCAACTTGAACTCTAAACTTGTTTAGTCCACAAAGTAGATTTATTATTAGGGAAACACTGTCCTGTGTAACTCAGTGTCCCCTGAGATGTCCCCATATCACGCCAGGGTAAAATAATGGATGTCCATTTATTTTATAAAATCCCAGAGGTAGCAAAAAACAAAAGCAAAAAACTGTATTCTCTATACTGTTTAATAAGGCAAGAAAGTATATACTATTCTTATTGTTCATGAGACATAGCTAAACCAAAAAAGTATTGGTGCTGAAAAGAGTAAGTTCCGATTCTGGAGCTTTCCTATGTGTAGCTGATTCGAGTGTACTGACATTTCATCTCCTGGCCTTGCCCCTGGTCACATGTTCTGGACGAGCAGCCCAGCCTCTCAGTCCGTGTCCTCAGGGAATCGTGCCTCAGTGGGGGCCGCCGCTCCTTCAGCCCCGTGGCCTGTGGGATGACAGATGTTCTGCAGGACTTCCGAAACGTAGCCCTGTGCCCGTCCTCTGTCCCACTCACCATCCACAAAACAGCAGGAAAAGGGGATCTAAGTACATCACAATGAAGTGAGGGGTCAGGGTGGAAGGGACAGCAGAGAAAGGTCCTAATACATATGTTCTGGACCAGGAATTAAAAATTAGGAGAATGAGGGGCACCTGGCTTGGTTGATGGAGCATGAGACTCGATCTTGGGGTTGTGAGTTTGAGCCCCACGTTGGGTGTGGAGATTACTTAAAAATAAAACCTTTAAAAAAAAATCGGGAGAATGAGTAATTTGTTGAGGACTTAATATGTGTCAGGCCCCAGGCTAAGAATTTCAATACCCTTTGTGTCCTTCCATCTTCACAACAGCCCTGTGAGGAAGATCCCTGTTGTGGAGATGTTGTTATGGGGCTAATAATGGGTCTGTCATACGGGGCTAATAATGAGTCTGTCAATATCTCCATTTCACAGATGAGGGACCTGGGGCCCAGAAAGGTAACTTTCCCAAGGCTATTCAGCTGACAACTAGCGGAGCCAGGATTCCAAACCCAGGATGGTCTTGTCTCCAGTGCCCTTGAGCCCTGACCCTTAGCAGAGACAGTGATGGGTAAGTTGGAAGCACACTGTGCTCCTGACAACTGAGGAGGACTGACACATCAAACAAATGAGCAGCACATCAGCACCCCGACAAGGCTGCTTCAGAATCGTGCTCTCAGGAGGCTGGCTATTTATCCCTGGGATGTGTCTGGGCTCAGACCCCTGTGGAACTGTCCGCTTCGCTCATTATCACCTGGGGCCCAAACGTCAGGCTCGGGATCTCCCAACACTCTCCTCAGCAGCTCTGATGAGTATTCCCCAGCCGGGCCACTCTCCTCCTTCCCCAGACTGGGCCCTGAGTTATTCTACTTGTCTCCAATCGCCCCCCAAAGGATGAAGACGTGCCATGACCCTGGACACATAAGGAAATGCATCAGGGGAGCTCTGTGAGGGCAGGTCCCTCGAGGAAAGCAGGCCCCGGTCACCAGAGTGAGATTTCCTCCCAGCAGGGGAATGGCTTTGAAGAACCACACACATCACACACTTGCATGTGTCAAACTGGGTCTCTTTGATCCTTATAAAGCCACACTTCCGTGCTCTCTCTACTCTACACCCCACCGCCGCACCCAGCTTGCCCCTCAGCGGGCAGCAGGCAGCCACAAGGATTGAATGAGGGCCGGCTTGGGCCAGCTCCTGTGCCATCTTCCATTGCCCTCAGGCCACCTATTCTTACTCAGCTGGATTCAGATCTTGAGGAGACTGTGAACATAGCAAACATTTAGGTGAATATATTGGTTAAAACCCAAACATTTGTGCACAAGTGTGTTGTTACCATTTCAGATCTACATGCAGTCTTCTCCCAGGAATCGCACCCTCACATCCTTTGCTTTTTCCCAGGATACTCACCCCCTGGCCCCTCCCACCTCACCTCAAGCTCAGACCACGGATACCCAACTCGGCAGCAGGAGCATCATAGGCCAGGCCTAGTTCTACTTGTGGAGTGGGGTAAGTCACATGCACTCTGGACCCCTTGGGTTTCTCACCCAGATTTGGAGGTGGAGATGATCTAGCACGCTTCTCCCAAAATGTGGGGGCTGAGGGATACAAGAGTCACAGCAGGCTCAGGGCCCTTTTGTATAATGCTCCACTGCCCAGCAACCCCACCAAGGGCCTGGCGTGGGGTGTGTGAAGCACAGAGGAAATGAGGAAGTGACCTCTGGCCTCTAAGTGGCTTTGAAGCAGGATTCCAGAAAGCTAGTTACATCTTCCCAGTGGTTTCCACAAGAAAATGCAAAGTAACTTTGCAATGAAAATATGACTCCAAAGTAAGAATGCAGCAAAAAAAAAAAAAAAAAAGTAATGAAGTATTAAAAAGCAACATCATTACTCTGTGAAAACACAGAACAGATCAGAACTGCTACTAAAGTTATATAATTATAGGCCCCTCTTTTTCAAGTAGGACCTTCTTAGATTGAAGACTCAGTTACCACATAGTTATTATCAACCCCCACCAAATACTAACTGCAGATTTAATAAAGAACCAAAACGGCCTTGATGACTTACCCAGAGAGGCTTCTAGAACTTCGTCTGAAAACTTAAAAGTGGGGAAGAGCAAGGCCAGTTCCCGGCTGGCGGCATCTCTGTCCTGGCTTCCATGGACCGCATTAAAGGGCATTTCTGTGCCGAACTGAGCACGGAGACTGCGAACATCGGTAAAATGCACGAGAAACAATCGTTTCATTTGCAAAGAAACATTTTGCTCTCCGGCAACATGGGCACCAGCAACCAGTTAGCACCCCGTGTTTCTGTGAAATGGCTTTCTCTCCGTTGGAAATGCCAAGAACAACAAGGACAGTAGCTGACATCTATTCCATCGTGATGTTGGGTGTTCTGGGCAGGTTGCCAGGTACTTCACATACATGATCCTGTTTCATTTGCGCCACAGCTCTGTGAAGGACACTCTGTCACGATTCTCAGTTTAAATGCACACGAGTCACGGCGCAAGCTCGGGAGCTCCCATTTTGGTGCTATCACTACCAGGGACTAGCACCCTGCCAAGAGCTCGAGGGTGTGCATCGTTAATTCCTCAATATCCCCATAAGATAATACTAATATTGCCAGGGCTTCCTTTGTGTCAAGCACTGTTCCAAGGGTTTCATATGTATATATACATATATATACATATGTAAGTACATACGCTCATTTAATCCTCACATCAATGTTTGAGGCATTGTACTACCCATTTTTCAGATGAAGACATTGAGGCACAGAGATTAATTCATGGCCCTAGGAAGTGCTCTTAACAACACTCAGTGGCATCCCAGGATAGGTGTCATAACCCCATTTTACAGATGAGAGAACTGAGGCTCAGAGAAAGGACTTACCTGAGTATGTGGTTAGCTAGGATCTGAACCCTAGGCTGTCTTACTAGCCCCACGTATGAATGTTCTGGCCCCTTACAACTGCAGGGTACAACTGCAGTTACTTAGTCTCTTGCTCATTTCTTTCCTGGTGGCTGGGGCTCTCTCAGCTTCAAAGGCAAGACACAGTGAATTTGGCATTGGTGACGCCAGGCTAAATACAGGGCCAAGGCAGCCTAATGCAGAATGCAGAACCAGGTGCTCAGACTCTAGGGGGCCTGAGAACACCCTGGGTGGGGAGGAGAGTGGAGAGAGTTGAGTCTACAATGCAGATCCCTAGGCCCTGCCCAGAGTCTCTGACTTGGCAGACTTTACTGGGACCCTGCAATCCGTATTTCCTGGATGAGTGTTGCATGTGTTTTCTGGGACCACACTATGGAACCCTCTTAACTGTAGGACTGGATCAGAGGGTGAAGATAGCGGGGTCTCCGCAAATAGATAACAAAGATGTCAGAGTCTCTCCAAATATACATAATATACATAAATATACATAATATACATAAAATACATACATAAAAGGGGGTTTGGGGGCTGAATATAGAGCAGGGCTCTTGGCTTCCTAGGTTTTGAGATAAATGAAAAGAACACAGCTGGTGACATCACCTGTCAGGCTGCTCCCTCCTTGCCACATCAGGGTCACAGGGCCCCATGAGCGTTCGCCAGGCAGCGGTCACGTCCTCTGTGCCCTCAGGCTTGGTGAGGATCAGGAGGTGGCTTGGTCCACTGCACATGTGATGTACCAGCTTCTCAAATGCCTCCTAGCACAGTGAGAGGAAATGGTGACCCAGGGCAGGGGTCCTGGGGCCTATAGTGGGTCAGCGGGCCCTCCCACCCTCAGTGAGCAGCCTTGCCACAGGCCAGCATGCCCATGGAGGGCCCAGGGAGGGGTGGTGGTGATGACCAGCCACACCCAGAGAACCCAGATAAAGGCAAAGGCAGGAAAATGAGACTTTGAGTTGACTTGTTTGGGGTTGAGTGAGAGACTATAACAAGCTAGGTAGGGACATGTGTGGAAACCATGTGGATGCTGGATAACCATTGGGTGCGATGTAGCTAAGACTTATTTTTTGCAATGCTTTGCAACCCTTCCTGCTGCTTCAAGTAGCAGTACTCTGGTTTTCCTTTGGGGAGCAGCTCTTCCCCATTTCACTTGGCCTAGTCTGGCTGACAACCATGACGCCCCCCCACCCCCTCCACCCCCACCAAACACACACACCTCACCTGAGAGGTAGGGCTATGACCAAGCTAGGTCCACTAGGCCTCCGTCCCAAGTAGGGGAGTCAGAAGCAGAAGCACGTGGAAAGTGGTTGAATCTGAGTTGTCCAACAGCAGCACCTAAAGTGACTGTTCATGGGATTCTGCTCCTAAGGTCCCTACGACTGTCTTGGTTCTTTTTTTTTTAAGATTTTATTTATTTGACAGCAATAGACACAGCGAGAGAGGGAACACAAGCAGGGGGAGTGGGAGAGGGAGAAGCAGGCTTCCCACGGAGCAGGGAGCCCGATGCGGGGCTCGATCCCAGGACCCTGGGATCATGACCTGAGCTGAAGGCAGCTGCTTAACGACTGAGCCACCCAAGCACCCCGACTGTTTTGGTTCTTCTCCCTAACACCTTCTTGTTCAACTCCTTCAACTATCTTCTTCAGTTCTGGGAGCTATGGAGTATCCTTCCAATAAATTCTTTATGTCATTACTTAAGTTAGAATCAAAATCTCTTTCCTTGCAACCAGAGAACTTTTTACCTAATACAGACTATAATCATTATTCTGAGAGCAAATTCATGGCCTTCTTGCTGTTCATATTCTTGTTCTTTGTAATACTCTATTTTCTCCCAAACTAACAATCAATCTATAAACATAATATTGGAGAAAGAGAAAGAAATGAGAGTGTGTCTGACGTGTGGAAGCAGATGATCTGACCTCCCCAGCTTTGTGTTGATAGAAAAGTTGCACTTCTGCCTCTGTCATGGTTCTCTCTTCATTTGCTAAAATGTCAAAACCGGCTCCGTGGATCTGTAAAATATACATATATTGTGAAAGGGTAAATCAAGCCCAAATTCACATTCAAATGTGCTGAAAAGTAAAAGAGAATGGGAAAGATAACATCAAAAGCAGCGAAGACCCTCACCCTCATCGTATCTGTCCCAAACGGATTTAAAATGTTTCGTTGATTTAAGTGGAATTTTGGTTGGAGCTCCTCAGAAGCCTCCTTTTCCCACTAGCACACTGTTTTTCGATGCCCCGCCCCTGCTTTTCCACCAGAGGAGACCTGAGGGCAGTCTGTCCGGGAAGCATTGTCTCTCTTACCTTCATCATAATCTCATCGGTCTTTCCGTGGACCACTGCGTCTGGCTTAATGATGGCCAGGGTGCAGGTCTTCCCCGATGAAGCTGCGGTAGGGGTGGGGAGGGAGAGCAGGGAGGAGATCAGAGACTACTCAGGAGCAGAGCCCCAGCAACAACTGGAAGAGTCAGCTCGGAGCTGGGGAGAGCTGGAGCAGAGGCAACACGGGCCTGGCCTCTCTCATGCCTTCCTGTCACCTCCCCTGATTCTGAGCCTCCAGCTGTTGTCTACTGTGTTCTCCCCTTTCTCCACTGGCTCCTTCGCCAGAGCTTCTTTTTTAACTTTTCTGGCATATGGGCAGTAATGACTGCCCCAGGCCCTGAGTCTGTATGACTTTTCAGCACCAGCACGTTCTCCTGAGGGAAGATCAGACTGGCCAGTTCGTTATGTGGAGCCAAGGTACCAGTCATAGCTCCCTGAACAGTGTCCTGATGGCTGTCCTTTGGTAAGTGCCCATAGGACCAATCAGCTGTGGCGACATGGGAGGTGGCACGTGATTGTAGTCCCTGCTCAGGCCTGTAGGGGGCCCGGTGTCCAGTCTATAAGCCCAGCCCTACTGTACTCCTGTTTGTATCAACTTGACCTTGGTGAGCATCCTACACTCCCCACAGACTCTGTACCCCCCATAGCCTATTTTCTGTTCTCAACCTTTATATCAGTTGTGTGGCAGTGAAACGTGACCACATCTGCCTTTGAGGAGAACTTCCTACTCTGAAAATCTCAAAAACTTGTGTACTGCAAAAATGTGAATCATTTTAAGCAACAAATCTATCCATTTTTCTTATTTCTAATGTCCCATGAATCCTTAGTGTTTAAGGGACTCTTAAAAGGAAATCCCTTATACGTTGACCCATTAATGAGATCCCCTAGAGGTGCGGGGTGAGAAGAGAAGAGGCCAGATCAGGGCCCAGAGAATTCCAGCTTGAAAGGGGAGCAAATGAGAAAAGGCCAATGAAGGGGAGGCTGTGGAGAGGCCAGAGACATAGAAGGAAAACGAGAAAGGTCATGACATCTCAGAAACCAAAAGAGACCAGGGTTTGGAGAAGGAAGGCACTGTCGACATCATCCAAGTCCTCAGAGAGAGGCTGTAGGATATGACTGGACACTGTGTGTTGAATTTGGCACCAAAAAGGTCAGTGGTGTCCCATGAGCACCAGGGAGCAGGTCAGGCAGGAGCTGAAGGTGAGGGGTGCCCAAGGAGTATGGGAGCTCAGGAAGTTTGGGCATGGAAGGAAGGAAGGCTAAGGGCAAGGGCAGGCTTTTAGGTTATTTTCTAGGTGGAGAGTCTTGATTTGAGAGGAGATAATGATGGAGGGAAGAGGAGATCATCCAAATAAGGAGGTAACAAATGTTTCCTGCAGAGGCCAGAACACTGATTTTTTCACACTTGAAGTGTTTTTGCTCTCCGAACTGTGCCTCTTTCCTTGTTAGAATCCAACTCAGACATTTCTCATTATCCCCACACGAATAAACAGCCTCTCGGCTTCACGCAGTAATAAAAATCTTCCTTCTCCTTACAACTTCGTCCCTGAACTTAATGCTGGTTCCCCCTAGCATCTCAGTTACTGTCACAAGCCACCTTCTGACTTCTGGCTTCCCTGCTGTCAGGTCAAGTTGTTCTTCCCATAGTAAAGGTTCAGGAAGAACTATGACTCCTGACTTTTGGACCCTTCAGAAAAAGGTGAAAAAAAGAAATGAGCTCTTTAGCTCAAATGAAGACTAAGGAAACACCAGCATCATCACTTGAAATTCTACCTTCCTTTTTATTAAAGTGGGGCTTTTCCTGATGCGGGGTAATAGCCCCAAAAGTCATACTTGTGATACTTGAGCATGATCAGAAAGCTGCAAAAAGTACCTACAATGTCAAGAAAGGGCAGAAGGGAGATTGGGCACTGTATGTTTGTAGTCAGGTGACTGGAAACCGAATGTTTCATGGTTAATCTTCCCAGAATTCAGATTGCCCAAATCACTGGTTACTCATATGCTTTGCCTTTTCATCTTGCTCACTGGTTCTGTACTCACCCATGCCATCATCTTCACCATTGTCCTTGTCATGGGAGAGGCATCCATCTTCATCAGACAGAGCCTCATCTCTAATCTAGAGCAACACATGGATCATGAACAGAAAGTAGTTAACTAATTAAAATTACCACAAAGACATGCAGCAACCGACAGAAGCCAAAAAAAAAAAAAAAAAAGCAAAGGCCCGAAATGCAGACCCAAGAAAAGGGGGTCAAGAGCATCAGCCTTGGAAACTTTACAAGACCCTTTTTAGTTGCTGGATGACAGTGGAGGTGAGGAAGGAAATCCATGCTGACTTTAAGGTACAGATTCGGCCCATTTCCACAAGCATCAAGTAGAAAAGATGAAGTAGGGAGTCGGCCAGAAGACAAAGGAAGAAGTGGCATACAAGGAGATACTTATCAACTGGCTCCCCCAGGCAACGTTAGTCGTGAAGACAGACATCATCTCCCCCTGGAGGGGGCACAAGCAGGTGTGATTTTCGGAGAAAAATATGATGGATTCTAAGCCGTTCTATAAAAACAGGGCTTCGCTATTTGGAAGTGAATATGAAAACTTGAACAATGAATACTGAACAATGTGAGGCTCATTGGACAGAAGCTCAAAGCACCAGGAAATGCCTCTCTCTATCTGAGGTAGTGTCAGTGTTCAATGGCAGCCAAATTTTTGTGAGAAACTTGTAGTCTATGCTGTCATGGAAATAATTTATCAAAATCATAAGCTATGCTGATCCTATTGCTTGTGTGAATGACAGGGCTTAATTTCTAAATTAAACGATCCCTCGGGGATTACAAGTAAAACTTTCAGGTATGGGAGGCGAGGGCAAGTCACCAGGAGAGAGCTCACGGTGAGGCTGACTTCTACCCACTACTCTACTCCATAACTTTATATTCATTTCTGAACGTATTGTCAGGGTTCCAGAAACCCCTGTTAAGAATTGAAGCAGGGGATGAACGGGAAATGGATAAGAGAAGTTCAAGTGCTCTGGATGAAGGGGGCGACTCCTTAAAAGAAGTTTTTAAAATGCATGTATGGGCACCTGTGTGGCTCAGTCGGTTAAGCATCAGCCTTTGGCTCAGGTCATGATCCCAGGGTCCTGGGATTGAGCCTGGGATCGAGACCTGCGTCGGGCTCCCTGCTCAGAGGGAAGCCTGCTTCTCCCTCTCCTACTCCCCCTGCTTGTGTTCCCTCTCTTGCTGTCTCTCTGTCAAATAAATAAATAAAATCCAAAATAAAATGCATGTATGTCCTCGTGGGCACTGCCTCCCCCTGAGCCCTCGGGTGGGCATTTAACAGCACTTGCCACTGAGCGCTCCAGGAAGACTGGTGGGACCGGGAGACACCGAGCTCGGCGCTGGTGGAAGCACTCCTTACCCCTTTCCGCTCACGGCCTTCGGCCAGCACCTTCTTCTCAGCCTCCAGCTGCTCTCGGATGGTTTTCTGCAGCAGCGGGGCATTGGCTCCTCTCACCACGGCCACCAGTTCTCCCCCCTAGAACACAGAACACACACGCTACCCAAACCGCTTGAACTCTTCTTCACAGATCTTCATCTCTTTGAAGGGCCAGCGAGTGTCCAAGAGCTTTGCTTAGGCGTGTGCCCAAGGCCGAGGCTGCCATCCACCCCTCTGCCTTCTACCCCATGCCTCTCCTTTCAGAGCTGCCTCCAGGGAAACAGGGAGTTAATTAAGGGAGGAGAGGGGCAACGAGGTTGTGGGTGACTAAGGGTGGCCTAGACGTGGTTCATCCACTTGACAAATACCTATTGAGCACTTACTCTGCCAAGCCCCAAGACAGAGGCAAAGAATATGAACAGTCAGCATGAAAAGCCAGAGTTGCCTGCTTCAGGGAACGGGAAGCCAAGTGGGGAGAGAGGTGGTCATATCAAAGAAACAATTACAATAGAGTAAGATTATTGCTTTAAGAGGGGGAACATACAGGATGCTTGGCATTCAGGGCAAGAATGGATTCCCAGTTCGGTCCGGGGGGGTCAGCGGAGACTTCATTCACAGCGGAGCTGGTGTTTGGGGCCACTGAGTCTCAGCTTTAACCTTTCCAGCAGTCAGTCTCTGCCTATTACTCACAGAAGTTGGTGGAGAGTGGGCCCTCCCCTGTTCCCACCCCGCCCCGCAGGGGGCCCACCTCAGGGTGAGAGGCTGTGATGGAGCCCGACGCCTTGGCACCTGCTCCCACACAGTCCAGTATGATTTATGCCTTCATCACTACAGGCTCAAGCAAGCAAACCCCTGTGGCAGCGATCGCATTTCTGCGCCTGTGGCCCACTGTCACTTTGGCTCCTTCCCACTTCTCCCTCCATCCTCACCCATTTTTCAGCATCTAACTCCAGTCTTCTGTCAAGAATCAACACCCAAATAATGTTTGCCATAGGCTTCCAGTCTGTGATACTTGCAGTGCTGTGGGCAGGAATCTGAAGGTTTCCGAAGGGAACAACCCTGGCCTGGCTGTCAGGAGAGGTGGGCAGGTAGGCCTCAGTTTCCCCTGACTGGATGAGGAGGGGCTGCAGTCAGGAATAGCATATCTGTTGCTAGCCTTTGAAGCCTGGCAGGTGACCTAAGCTAGGAAGCCAGGTGTGAGGCAGTGGGCCCTGAGGGGCATGGGGCCAGAGCATGGATGTCACACCCCAAGACATCCAAACTATCTTTCAGAACACAGAACTACTTGGTTTTCCTCAACAGTCCCTTTCATTTCTGAATTTCTGTAAACATATCTTCACATCTTAGGATTAAATAAAAGTGAGTGTGGAGCTTGTCTACGCCATTAGAGTATGTGTGCTGAAAGCTTCCCTCTACAGAGCGAAGATTAGAAATCTTGAAACCTTGTGCTCTGACTGTGAAGCATCAGTCAAGAGTGCCCATGAGCCAGAAGGAACAGACACTTTTGAGTGACTCCCATTCTTTCACGTGTACAGCAAATCAGGAAGGCTGCCGAGTCCAGGGTGACCCTCGGGAGCTGTGTCATCCCAGGCCTCCCAGCCAGCGAGCTGTGCCACCGTCCGAGGCAGGGACCTGCATTACCAGGACTTAAGTATGCCTTTCCTTACCCCAGATAACAAATGCAGTCAAGGAGGAAACAATCCCTTGTTTGGATCAGTGAATCTTCTTGGTGACTTTCAGGGAGACGCCTCTAGCAGAACCCTGATGATCTGCAATAGTTCTGGGTCTGGTTCTGCAGATGTACTTACCGCATAAAACAGAAAGGTCGGCTCACACCTCCCTCGGTACTTTTCAAGGGCATCAAGACAATCTGCTTCTGCCTAAAGAAAACAAGCTGTCAGGAGGGGCCTGGGGTGCCAGGGACGCAGGGGCATGATGGTGGGCGACCACACAGGACAATACCCACACAGACACACACCCCACATATACACACACAGACCCCATAAACACACGCACACACACACACACACACGCACACACACACCCTCTCCACACACACTTTGCCTTCTGTGTCTGAGAAGCCCTGTGCGGGGGCAGGCATTGCTGCCACACGCCCTCCCCAGAAGGGTCAGAACTGATTTCCCATGAAGAAAGTGCAGAGTCCTTGAGAGGTCAGCGTGAGTGAATTTTCTCCTGTGTTCCGCCTAGGAACCTCTAATCCAAGTGTCTCTCGCACACTTCTCTGGGATTTATTCCCATTTCCATACATTCATCCAAGGAAATACTGGCCAGAAATTCCCCATGATGGAGGAGAGCATAAAAATCTTGGAACTCTGTGCTCTGAGAGTTAAGACTTCAGAGTCCCCACTGTTCATGAGCCAGAAGGAGCATGCATGTCAGGTGACGCGCACCCCTTCCCTGTGCACAGGGTCAAGAAATGCCTGAGCTCAGAGTGACGGTTGGGAGCTAGGGGTGGGGTAGGAATCTTTTATCTCTAAAGAAACTATAAGGCATCATAACTGATGACCCAAAATTTCACAACCGATGCCTTTTCAATGATCTGGAAAAAAGGCACCTCATGCTTCCTGTCCCCCCTTTTAAATGTTTAATTATTTTACAGTGTCGTGTGACATTCTCCTGAGAGAGGATCTTACTAATGCAAAATGCAGAAGGTCCAGGCCAACCTCCATCCTCATCTTCTGGAAGAGGCTCACCACGGGTTTGCAGGGCCCACACCAGCCTTGATAGACGTCAACAACTGTGTGGAACCAAGAAGCAGGAACAGTCAGCGGGCACGAGCACTCACCATGTCAGGCAAAATTTATACCTGCCAACTCTAACTCCTCTCCAGTGCACGTCTGTTTGCAGGGTTATTTAATGGTTCAAGGGATTTATTCTCCCCTTGGAATAGGGTCGAGCAGGGAAACACAGCCACCCCTCATTCTTACGAACTCAGGGTTCTGAATTCTAAACAGAATGAAGTAAGTGTGGTAGAAAACAGTTTTCTTTATGGATCTTTTACCTGCAGTCATTTTCAGGCTACGTTCACGGTCAGGCTGGTACAGAGTGGCCCTCAATAAATATTGGAATTGTACTAAGATTATCTATTCTAAAAGAGGCCACGGTAGGCGGCCTGTCAGCACACAATCAACTCATAGCTGCTTTGATGATAAACACAGTTTTGACATTTTCCCCTGATGGATTAAAAGCCACTTCTTTGGATAAAGGAGAGTTTTATTTACTTTATAAAATCAACATTGTTCTCCTGAAAAGTGTACCTGTTAGAGACCTAGATGGTAACTTGGCTACTTTTTTCTTCGTCAGTCCCAGTCTATGGAGTGTGCCAGGACAGGGAGTGAGGGAACCCTCTAGTCTGATCGCAGGAGGCCCCAGGGCCTGTGGGAAAGCGAAGCAAATCTAAGCCAACACGTGTACCAGATACATGCAGGACGTGTCCAGCCCCATCATGACGACACAGCTGGTGCTAGACTGTGTGAAGTTCAAAGACGTGCAGTAACTAACCCAAGGTACAAAAGAAAAATTAAATTCTCAAGCGGTAGAATCTAGTTTTAAACCCAGCTTCGTCTGAGTGCATGCTCTTTCAACTACTCCAGGAAAGAAGATGCATGGATTCAGGAGTGTTGGTTAGTTTCACCAAGCAACATAGTTTTGCAGGGAGAAAGTGAGAACCAAGTTGGGTATGGGAGGGATGAGGAAGCCAGGCACAGGGGAGCAGTGGATGTGGGAGGGAAGGAAGGGAGGAATCCACAAGACTTTGAAAGGGAAGGGAAAGATGGCGGGGGGGTGAAAGTCACATGGGTGTGCAAAGGACTCTACCTTGGAGCCTGGCAGAGGAAAAGAACTGGGTGGTGGCAGGGAGAGATCATTTGCGGGAAGGAGAAACGTCAGCTAGGTTCTAGACATGCTGGGTTTCCAGTTTGAGCAAGAGAATCTGAGGCCAGTGGTCTCAAAGGCAACCAGGTACCAGCAGAGGAGACAGATTTGGGCCTCCTGGGCACCCATGTGGAGGACAAAGCTCCAGGTTTCGCTGAGGACAACAGCTTTACACTGGAGGGGCCTGGGGATTTCAATATACCAGGGAGGTGTAATGGGGGAGGAAGGCATTTGGGTCAAGCCAGGGAAAAGTCTTTGAAGACCTCAAGGGCCTGTGTTTGGGCCCACCAAGGAAAGCAGGTTCACACCCCCACTGGGGAAAAAATGGGACCCAATTAGCTACCAACCTCTCTACAGGATTTGCACCCATAGTTCAGCTTCCCATCTCCCCTCGTAGTCCCTGGCTCTCTGAGCAGTGGTGGGGCAAGGGCATACTTCACAGGTTATGGGGCAGAGAGCAAGACTGGAGAGGAAGTGTATCAAGAGTTACAAAGCAAAACAGAGAAGACATCGGGAAGGAAAGAAATGGCAGAGAAAATGAAAAGGTATGTGTGCACACGTGCCCGTGTAAACCTGAATAGACTTGCCTATTTGAAGGCAGGTGAAAATGAGCCAGCAGAAGGCAAGACTTCCAAGATGGTGGTTGACTTTGGAAGCAAATGTTTGCTGGCTCTAGAAAGAAGGAAGGAGGAATCTTCCTCGAGACTGCCCGCTAAGAAGGGGAGGACGAGCCCCTGCTGGCCCCAGGATTCCCTGGCATGCTTAGAGCAGGGTTGGCAGAGTCCACACCCAGCAGATGTCAGCTGTGATCACCTAGGGTGCAAAACGTGATGAGGTGGTAGTTTTCTTATCGCCGTTAAAGAAATAGAAGTAATGGTTGTTTTGCCCTAGAGCCATGTTTCAGTTGCACAGACGAGGAGACCTGCAGACAAAATAGTTGAGGCCTGGCACCATCAAAAAAGCTGTGTGATCCCTCAGGTAGTAGAATGTGGCAAGACTCCCACCACGCTGCCAGGTCAGTGCTACTGGCACTCTGCCCCAGGCCTGGGCAAGTCGGCTAGAGACGGAGATGAAGAAGACAATGCCCCTGTGTGCAGAGTTTAGGGGGAAAGCTACAAGTGCTCCTCCAGACAGGGGCCACCCCAAACTGGGTGTGTGCTGGGGGGAGAGGGGGAGACAGAGTCCCACCCCAAATGCCCAGGCGACTTCCAAGGGGAAGTGACCACGCAGAGGTTCTAGAAAGATTTCAGGCAAGGAGGCCGCTGCCTTCTGGAGCTGGCCCTGGGAATGAGGGAGACATCTCCAGCTTATGAGGGGGTCATGATATTCCAGGGAGCAGGGACAACATGGATAAAAGTGAAGAAGTGGGGAAACTTGTGGCACGTTCAGGAAACGGACTGGAGCTCAGGACATATCTCAGGGAACGGTGGGTGAAGGGGCTGGAAAGACAAACTGAGTCATGGGGGAGGAGAGGGGCAGGGGCCTTGTTCAAGGCTGAAGTCACTCGGTGCGGGTGGCGCTGGGGAGAGATAAGAGCGGACACAAGCTGGCTGAGCAGGTGTATTTATAGGGAGAAGAACTGAGAGGATACAGAGAGAGGAAGGGAGCCCAGAGATACGCACAGTCAATGAAACGAGAAAGGAACTGTAGTGGCAGGTGTGGCAGGCAGCCTCTAAGAGGCCAGGGGGACGTCCTGCCTCCTGGGATGTAACCCCCTGCCCTTAAGGGCAGGCCGGACCTAGAGACAGGCTTCTAACAACGGAGTAGGGCAAAGTGATGGGATGTCACTTTTCAGATTCAGTTACAGAAAGACTTTGACTTGCATATGTCTCTCCCTCCCCCTCTGCCCCCCTTCCTCTGGGGGAAGAAAGTTACTGTGTTGCAAGTAGCTTTATGGAGAAACCGATAGCAAGAACTTGATGTCTCTGGCCAACAGCCAGCAGGGCCCGGAGTCCAGCCAACAGCCTCGTGAATGAAGTTGGAAATGACCTTCTAAGATCTGTCAGAGCCACATGACCGAGCTTAGAAGCAAATTGGACTTCAGTTGAGCTTTGACATTCCCTGTCTTACTCCTTAACCGCAGCCTGGTGAGAGACCCCAAACCAGAGACACCCCAAACCAGAGGTGAAGCAACACCTGGATTCCAACCCCACAGAAACTGTGGGATAATAAATGTTCATTTTGGGGGGCACCTGGGTGGCCCATTTGACTAAGTGTCTGCCTTCGGCTCAGGTCATGATCTCAGGGTCCTGGGATCGAGTTCTGCGTCGGGCTCCCTGCTCAGCGGGGAGTCTGTTCCTCCCTCTGTGCTCTCTCGCTCTCTCAAATAAATAAATAAAATCTTTAAAAAAAAATAAATGTTCATTTTTTTAAAAACTACTAAGTAAATTGCAGTCGATAACATACAAGAGGATAGGGACAAGGAGGCCCAAAGGACAGTGGCTATGCTATGTCCTAATGACGGTGCAGTCCCTGGTTCCAGCCCCTTGGGGTGCCTAGCTCTCCTTCCAGCCCCTGCGTTCCAAGAGATCCCCATATTCCTTCCGGCACATTCTCTCTTATGCCTCAGGTGGTCAGAAGAGGTTTTCATTCCTTCACACCAAACAACCCTTGGGTTGGACAGTCAGCTCTGAGACAAGGGAGCCCTGTGACCTGGCAGTCCTGACTGTTTTCCCGAGCTGAATGTACCAACAGATGTGCAAGTCGGATAGATACACACACACAAAGAAATGACCTGGTTCTTCATTTAAGAAACTCAAGATAGGAAAATGGTGCTCCTGGCAGCTTTTCTCTTCCTGGTTCAGTATGCCATGTAGCAATTTTGAAAAGGCTGGATCTAAAAACTTATCTGAAATTACCAGTTAGTCCTTTGGAACTGAGCATTTCTTCCCAAAGCTCCTGGGTGCTGATGTTAACCTAACATCAAAGAAGAACAAAGGCTGTGTTACTGAGGGCATGGATGGGGAAAGGATTCGATGTATTTGCTCCAGATACCTACCTACCTACCTCTTGCTACCTCCCTTCTCTCCCTCTCTCCCTCTCCCCTCACCTCCCTCCCTCCCTCTCTGAAATAGGTACAAATACAGCTCAAGCTGTCTTCTTTCCGCAATCTGCCTTTCTCCTCCTGTCTCTTCCTGCCTCCAGTCCCCCACAAATAACCGCTAACCTAAGAAAATCTCAGTCATTTTTTAAAAATAATTTTTTCTTGTTACTTGTCCAAAAAAATAATATATAAAATTGTTTTGTGTCCATAATATGTACATAAATAATATCATACTATAGAGAGCTTTTTGCAATTTTTCTTCTCACTCAAATCCAGTTTTGACATCTATCTAGATTCATATACAGAGAGGTATTCATTCATTTTTTTTCTTTTGGTCTTTTTACGTGTTCTGGAGATATATAATTTATATACAGTGAAATACACAGAACTAAAGTGTTGCAGTTCGCCGAGTTTTGGCAAATGCACACAACCCAGGTCACCACACCCCTATCACAATACAGAACTTTCCCGTCATCCCCGAAAGTTCCTCTGCCTCCTCCCGGTCACCCCTGCTCCTCACCCCAGGTGAACAGTGATCTGCTTTCTGTCACAATAGATGTGTCTTTTCTAAAACTGCCTATAAATGGAATGGTGCAGCACATATTATTTTGGGCTGGCTCCTTCCATTCAGGGTATTTTGGGAGATATATCTGTGTGGTTGTGTGTCAGTAGTTTGTCCAGTTTTATTCCTGAGCATATTTCATTGTATGATTATATTGTAATTTGCTTGATAGATATTTGGGTTACTTCTAGTTTGGGGTTATTACAAATAATGACTTATGAACACTTTTTTTTTTAAGATTTTATTTATTTGAGAGAGAGAGAGCCTGCGTGAGCAGGGGTAGGGGCAGAGGCAGAGGAAGAAGCAGGCTCCCCGCTGAGCAGGACCCCGGGATCATGACCTGAGCCGAAGGCAGATGCTTAACCGACTGAGTCACCCAAGCGCCCCACTTATGAACGTTCTTGTTAAATCTTCTTGTGCTCACATTTTCATTTTTCTTCAGTAAGTAAATACTCTAGGAGTGGCATTGCTGGGACATAGGGTAAATGTTATGTTCAGTTTAATAAGAAACTGCCCATGCTTTTCCTAAAGTGACTGTACTATTTTAAACTTTCATCAGCAAAGTATAAGAGTCCTGCTTGCTCCACATTCTTACCAAAATATAGTGATATTAGTCTTTTAGATTTTAGCCACACTAATGATAATGTAGTGGTATCTTATTGTGGCTGTAATTTCATTTCTCTGATGACTAATGGTGTTAAGCATCATTATTAAATAATGCTTATTAAAATTATTAAAAGAGGTATTTATTATTAAAATAATCACTATTTAGTGTGCTTATCAGCCATTTATTTATCTTCTTTGGGAAGTGCCCATTGGTCTGTCCATTTTCTTTATTGGATTGTTGGCCTTTTTATTATTAGATTGTGTGTATATATACATATATACACAAAGATGCTCTCCCATTTTCTTCTAGAAGCTTTATAATTTAAGCTTTCACATTTAAGTCTGTGAGCCATCTGAAATTAATTTTTGTCTGTATTGTGAGGGAAGGATTGAGGTTAGTTTTATTTCCATGTAGAGGTACAGTTTTTTCAGCAAAACTTCTTGAAAAGATTTTTTTTTCCCTCATTAAATTGCTTTGGCACCTTTGTTGAAACCAGTTGACTACATAAGCATGGGTTTATTTTGGACTCTCTTCTGTTTCATTGCCCTATTTTCTGTTCTTTTGCCAATACCATATTCTTTTAATTACTGTAGCTTTATAATAAGTCTTGGAATCAGGGAGTGTGGGGCTTCCATATTTGTTCTTCTTTTTCAAAACTGTTTGGCTATTCTTGATCCTTTGCATTTCTATTTTTTTAGAACCAGCTTGTCAATTTCTATAAAAACTCAAGATTTTAATTGAAATCTGGAATCTGGAATCTGAAAAATCTGAAAAAAAAACTGAATCTTCACAACATTGAGTCTTCCAGTCCATGAACATCAGGTTTCTCATCACTTATTGAATCTTCCTTAATTTGCTTAACAATGTTTCATACTTTTTGGTGTCTAAGTTTTGCACATCTTTTTTACATATTTCCAAACATCTACATCAGAAATAATAACAGTTGAGTTTATTGCCATTTCTTCACATTTTTCTCTTATCTATAATGTATTCTGGTTTCCATCATAAATTAAATTTGAGGAGAAATACATATTATGTTATACATAGCACATTATTAATAGTGTACATTTTTGAATAATGTTTTTATTTGGAAACAGTTTCAAACTTATAGAAGATTTGCAAGTACAGTATAAAGAACTTCTTGAATTATTTGAAATTATTTAAATTATTAAATAACTTGAATTATTTGGATTTAAATTACCAACCTGACATCCCATTATCTCTGAATACATTATCCTACATAACCACAATACAACCATCAAAGTCAGGAAATAAACACTGATATATTATTACTATGCCATCTTCAAGTCCCATTCAGGTTTTACCAATCATCCCAGTAATGTCCTGAATAGCAAAGGATCTCGTCAGAATCATGTACCAGATTAGTCTCTTTCAGCCTGGAATAGTTCTTCAGTCTTTCCTTGATTTTCATGACCTCAGGGTCATTCTTGACGACTATGGGAGGGTTATTTTGTAGAATGTCCCTCATTTTGTGTGTGTTTGATGTTTCCTGATTAGATTCAGGCTGTGCATCTTTGGATTGGATGGAATTGGTTGGTTTGGGTGGAGTGTCAGAGAAGCAGAAGAGTGTTCTCTCATTGCATCTTATCAGGTGACAGGCAATGTCGATCTGCCCCTTATTGTTGATGTTCACTTGGATCACTTTATTAAGTTGCTCTGTCGATCTCCTGCGCTGTGAAATTATTCTCTTTTACTTTGTAATTAGTAAGTTTGGGTGGGGCTAATTTAAAACTATAAAAATCAAAAGACCATGGCAATGATCACTCATTCTTAATACAGGTATGCTAAGGCCTTTGTTCCTTTAGGGCTGGAAACATGTAACATCTGCAAATCTTCTACTAAAGATCCATCTTTCTAAAGAAATCATATCTCCATATTTTTTGTTTCTATGAAAAAAAAACAAAAAACGGAAGAGTCTTCTTCTTAATGGCTTGAGGGATCTAAGAGAGTTGGACCAATGTCATTCTGGGCTCACAACGGTAGTCCTGAAGAAGGTGACAGAGGGTTCAGAAGAGTCCCCACCCGCACCCTCTCTCATAACAGTCGCTTCCAGTGGCTGAGCGGTCCGTCAGTAGCAACTCTCTGTGGTACACCCCCCTGTCATGGGATAAGCCTCACCAGCTATCGGGCATGGACTCCGAACACTTGAAGAATCTTGCTCCTAGGAATGGGCCAGGAGCAGGAGAGTATGGAAAATGTCTGGACTTCGCTAAGCCCTACATTTGGTTGGGAATGAATGGGGAATGTGTGGCACATTCTGGCCAGACTGTCTCTTGATGTCCTGTGATTTCTGTCTCAGTCACAGAAGGAGCCCGAAATAGTCTTACTCAAAGAGAGGACAGGGTTCCTGGGCTTACAGCACTTTCCCCTACAGCACTGCTTTCAAGGAGCTGACCCAGTAGAGAGGCAATGTTCACACAGATGTCTCCATGCACATCCCTCAGCAAGCGGGAGTACTTACTTGGAGTACCAAACTGAATTCAGAGCTCTGGGGAATAACATTTTTGTGAAATCACCAAAAAATATTATCCCAAAGGGGATACAAGGCATAGACAGATGAAAAGATAATCATATGGGGCAAAAATCTTAGGGCCACCACAGACAGCAATCAGTCCAGCCTTGAAATCCCTAAAGGAGTCTCATCACAATAACTCCAAAGGCTATGTATTATCCTTCCTGTTTGCATAAAGGATATGGAGTATCAGGGAGGTTGAGGAAATCATTCACAAAGCAGTAAGTCCAGGTGTTTATAATTTATTTACAGACAGAATGTAGACGTATGAAAAGTTTCATAACTCCAGAATACTAGAGCACCAATGCTGGAAGGCCCTTAGGGATGGTTCACTACAGATGGGCAAGCTATAGCAAGAGAGGTTATGTGATTGATCTCAAGTCTCCGAGTTGACTAAGAGTCGAGTCAAGAACTCTATCAGGTCTTCAGACCTTCAGTCCAAAGCTCTTCCCACTTCTCCTAGTACATGCTGTCCTTACAGTGACATTGCTTTCTCCCTTTTTAAATCATTAGGCTTTGGAAATTCACATGTAAAGTGCTGGTGCCATCGAGGACAATGAAAGAGAAATCGGGTGTCTCAAGACCACTGCCACTCTACTCTGCAGGTGGCGCCTGAGCATGTTTCCAGATGGGCTGAACTGACTATGAGACACTGTAAAGTTTGCTTTAAAATGTGCACACATTACAGATCATCCAGATGATCTGCTTATGATAAAGCACTCCCTCTTGTCAGGGATCAGGAATCAAAGCAGATGGGGGCTTACAGAGTCATTTGTTCCAGGTGCAAATGAAATAAAGCACTCTATACAACAAATGTGCAGCACATAAAATATCAAAACATATTTGTTGAATAAGCAAATGATTGCAAAGAGCAGTGGGTTGAGAACTGGGTCTCCAGAGAGCGCGGAGTTACAGACGCATGCCCAAACTCAAAAGAACCCTACATCATATTCTCGAAGCAAGCCGCGTTTATATTTCAACAAAAAATATGTCAGTATCGAATTGTATTTGTTCATATTTTCTTGCGTTTTTAGTTTTATTTTAATTCATGTTTGGGTTATGTTTGAATAAACACTATAAGCATAAAGAGCTTATGCCCCATTTTATGTTTGCCTATATTTAAGGGCACAAAAAAATTGTCACTAGGGGGTCGAGATAAGTTTGTTGGGGTTTTTTTCCCCCTTTTAGATGGAAGGGTACAATATTCAAGTTCGAGAACACTGTCACGTACTGCTAGCAAATAATATCACTTTTATACATTTCTTTCCACTCCTTCTCAACCCCAACCCCCAACCAAGTGCTAGAAGGAAGCGCCCCTTGAGGCTTACCTGCAGGGCAATTTCCTTCTTCTTGCTGCCCATGGCTCTGCAAAGAAGACAGAAGCCCTGTTACTTCGGGCTCGGGCTGTTCCCAACAGCAGCCTGGAGACAAACCGCTGCGAAGACTAGCAAACCCAGAGCCTCCTTCAGACAAAGCCCCCGTCCCTTCAAGGTAAATATAAGTGGCAGCAAAATAAATGCCCCCATGCAAAATGAACACCCCAGGTGGGGCGTGGAGGGGAGCGGAGCCTGCCGCCCGCAGGGTAGTGGCTCGCCAGGCGGTTTTCGGCAAAGCCCCTTCCCAGCATGGAGTGGGGGAGCCCGGTGATGCAGCCCTTCAGGCATCGGAGCGCCTGCCGAGGAATTCGGACAGGAAAAGGCCACAGAACCCTGTTATCCCTACTGTTGCAATATATTACTAGGAAACTGAGCCACCGCGAACGATCCCTCGACAGCTACACGGTCCTCAAATTGCCGCGAGTTTCCAACCTAGTCTGCAGAGACCCAGCCACGGTCGTCAGGGAAACACAACGCGGGCCTCGTCGTCCAGGTAATAAACAAGTGTACACGTAAGCCACGCCCACCGCGGGCCCGCAGAACGGCGGGAGGGAGTCCCGCCCCCTTGCAAGCCCAATTGTGCTGTAGGGACGCTCTCGCTGGCTGATGCGTTTCGGTGTCTGGGGCATTTGGACTCACCAAGCAGAGACCCTGTGCACTCAGGTACTGTACAGTTGCCTCCCCGAAGCCCTGCATACCTCCAGCCCAACCAGAGCTGGTGTGCAGCTTTTCTATTGTTACTGCATGCCAGCCAGGGGTGGCTCCAGGTTTTGAGGGATCTGAAGGGATTCCCTTTAACAAAGAATACACAATTATAAATTCAAAATTATGTATGAAAGTCAAGTGGGGCAAATAGAAAACAGTTACCAACATAGCGTGAATAGTCTATACCAATTAAAAGAGTGTCAATGGATTAAAAAAAAAAACAAAAAACAAGGCCCAACTGTGTGTTGTCTATAAGAAATTCACTTTATTTATTTTTTTAAGTTTTATGTATTTAAGTAATCTCTACCCCCCAACGTGGGGCTCGAATTCATGACCCCAAAATTAAGAATTGCATGCCCTTCAGACTGAGCCAGCCAGCTGCCCCAAGAAATTCACTTCGAATATAAAGACACAGATAAGTTAAAAAAATAAAGGGGTGGTGGGCGCCTGGGTGGCTCAGTCATCAAGTGTCTGCCTTCAGCTCCCGCTCCCTCTCCCTCTGCAGCTCCCCTTGCTTTTTTTTTTTCTTTTAAGATAATCACTTTTATACATTTCTTTCCACTCCTCAACCCCAACCCCCAACCAAGTGCTAGAAGCAAGCGCCCCCTTGAGGCTTACCTGCAGGGCAATTTCCTTCTTTTATTCATTTGAGAGAGAGAGAGAGCAAGCAAGAGCGTGAGCAGAGGGGAGGGGCAGAGGGAGAAACAGAACGGAGCCCAGAAACAGACCCATACTCATGTGGTCAACTGATCTTTGACAAAGGGGCAAAGGAAAGTCAATGGAGAAAAAGTGGTACTGGAATAATTGGATCTGGACACAGACCTTACACCTTTTACAAGAATTAGCTCAAAATGGATCATAGACATAAATAAATTAGGGATTACAAATTAGAGCAATAATGAGATACTTCTACACACCTTTTAGAATGGCTAAAACCCCCAAAATTGACAATATTGGTTCACAAAAGTTGGTGAAGAGCATCAGAGCAGTAGACACTCTCATTTATTGCTGGTGGGAATACAAAATGGTATACAGCCACTTTGGAAGGCAGTTGGGCAGTTTTTTACAAAGCTAAATGTAGTCTTACTGTATGATCCAGCAATGATGCTCCTGCACGTTTATCCAATTGATTGGAAAACTTCGGTATACACAAAAACCTGTATGTAATGTTTATAGCGGATTTATTCACAATCACCCTAAATTGGAAATAACCAAGATGTCCTGAATAGGTGAGTGAATAAGCAAACTGAGGCACATTCATACAGAGTGTCTCTAAGACACAGCATTGCTAATTGGGTCTACTAAATGCAAGTGATGTTTGTTGCCACTGAGTGGTGGTTACTCATGCTCTTGAATGGTTTGAAATCTCCCTTAGAACTTCATTTCCAAAATAAAATTCAAGTCAGGACACTGAAAAATACTGCCAGGACACTGAAAAGTACTTTTTGTTCTTTTTGAAAGGGTTTGATTTCTCACCACTGGTTGGTGTCCACCATAAAATGTAGTCACATCTTTGCCAAATTAAACCACAGAACAAATTTAGGGTGACCACACATCTTTATACCTGTTGCCCTGTGCAATTATCAATAGCAACCCTTTTTACTTTCAAAAGTGCACAATTTGGACAATATAGAGCCTCCTCAATTTTCCCCAAATAGATCACCCCAGCTTTTTACACCTTGATTTAATGAAAGTTCAATATTTTACATATTTTATGATATCCATCAGTAATTGGATTGCTTTGCCCAAAAGTCCTGCCCTAAGGAAAGTGTTGTTTGTTTGTTTTGCTTTTGTTTAATGCAAAAACTTCTAACTTTAGAGGTTACTGCTGTGTTTTGGTGTCTGAAAGATTGAAAAAACAAACAAAAATTATTCTTTCTCCTGCAAGTTATGTTTATTACCACAAGATGATGGTTTACTCAGGGAAACCCTTCTGTGATCCAAATTGGATGCCAGGAGCATTTTCTTTATTTAAACACTTAGAATTGTGTCATGACTGTGTGCAACAACAATGAACTTACTCACTTTAAGAGCAAATCACAAAACCAAATAGTTTCCAGTTTTCATGTTAGCTGATAAGAATGTATACATATTGACACCTCTCTGCTTCCAGATATTATGGTTTCTTTTTAACATAAATAACAGGGTGTCCCTACTATGAATGGCTCTGAGGAAGGCAGCAAGGAGTAGTAGAACCGGGAACATTAGAATCTCACAGACGTGGGTTGGGTCCTTGGACCCACCACCTACAAGCTGTGTGAGCTTGGGAACCTTACTTCAACTTCCTCAGACTCAGTTTCCTAGTCTTTAAAATGGGGAGTATAATACCTACATTTCAGGAATGTGGTGGAGAGAGAGAACGTCTTCCAAATTTTGTTGATAGTCACGCCATTATTGCTTGAGGTGTCATCCTGTTTTCACAGCATAGGCCCGTCGCTGAGAGGCAGCTTCCCCAGCAAAGTTCACGGTGGCTACCCCCAGCCCTGGCAGCCAGATGGAGCCATTCCATTAATTTTCCTCCATCAGGGCGGCAGTGACGGGTGCCACCTCTGAACCCCCCACATTCTGCCCCCATCTGCCAGCTCCATGTGACCAGGATGGCTTTAATGACCAGAGATGTTTTTAATTTGATGAAATTTAATTTGTCAGTTTTTATTCTATGTTTATTGGAGTTTTTTGCCCTGTTTAAGAAATCTTTTCCTAAGGATTTCCAACCCCCAGGTCATGAAGATATTCCCTTTATTTTCTCCTAGGAATTATAAAAAAGTTATAATGACAGGACTTATTAAAAATTTACATTTAGGCCTATGATCCATCTCAAGTTCATTTTTTAACTGAAATTTTTATTGAGATAATTGTAGGTTCATGTAGTGGTAAGAATAACATGGAATCCTTTGTGCATTTGGCCCTGTTTCCCCAATGGTAACATTTTGCAAAACTATAGCCTAATATCACATCCAGGATATTGACAATGATACCATCCACCTGTCTTAGTCAGATTTTCTGAGTTTTAGTTGTACTCCTGTGTGTGTGTGTGTGTGTGTGTGTGTGTGTGTCTATAATTTTATCATCTGTGTAGGTTCATGTATCCACCACCATAGTTAGGATCCTGAACACAGGGATCCTTTGTGTTGCCCTTTGGCCACACCCACCTCTCTCCTTTATCTCTCCCCCGAACTTCTGACAACCTCTATTCTGTCCTCCATTTCTAAAATGTTGTCACTTAAAAAATGATATATAGATCATAGCATATAGCATGTAAACTTTGGGGATTGGCTTTTCTTCACTCAGCATAATTCCCTGGAGAATCATCTAAGTTGTTTCATGTATCAACATTTTGTTCCTTGTTTTTGCTGCATGTTTCATGAATGGGTGTTCCACAGTTTACTTCTAATTACCTTTTCTATGAGATGGGAGGTAGGAGTCAAATTTCTTTTTCTTTTTTTTTTCCCCCCCGTATGGATTTCTGTTATGCAAATACCATTTGTTGAAAAGACTTTGCTTTACTCCATCGTGTTTTTTGGCATGTTTGTCAAATATCAATTGGTTGTCAGTGTGAGTTTCTTTCTGGACTCCCTAGTCTATCCCACCGATTTATTTATGTATCCTTATGCTGGTACTTCACTGTCTTGACTACTGTTGTATAGTGTTGTGGACTGAATGTTTGTGTCCCCTCAAAATTCATATGTTGTAACCCTAATCCTAATGAGATGGTATTTGGAGGTGAGGCCTTTGGGAGGTAGTTAGGTCATGAAGGCAAAGCTCTCGTGAATGGAATTAGTGCCCTTTTAAGAATAAGCCAGAGAGCTAGCTACCTCTCTTTCTGCCCTGCCATGTGCCATCCTAAAATTTGTATGGAACCACAAAAAACTCAGAATAGCCAAAGCAATCTTGAAAAAGAACAGAGCTGGGGCGCCTGGATGGCTCAGTTGTTGGGTGTCTGCCTTCGGCTCGGGTCATGATCCCAGGGTGTCTGCCTTTGGCTCAGGGCATGATCCCAGAGTCCCAGGATCGAGCCCTGCATTGGGCTCCCTGCTCAGCGGGAGGCCTGCTTCTCCCCTCCCACTCCCCGTGCTTGTGTTCCCTCTCTCGATGTGTCTCTCTCTGTCAAATAAATAAAATCTTAAAAAAAAAAAAAGAAAAAGAACAGAGCTGAAAGCATCATGCTTCCTGATTTCACATTATATTACAAATCTATAGTAATTAAAACAGTTTGGTATTGGCATAAATACAGACACACAGATCAATAGAACAAAATAGAGAGCTCAGAAATAAACTTATGCATATATGGTAAATTAATTTACGACAGAAGAGCCAAGAATATAGAGTGGGGAAAAGAATAGTCCCTTCAACAAATGGTGTTGGAAAAACTGGACAGCCACATGCAAAAGAGTGAAACTGGACCACTCTCTTAGACTATACACAAAAATTAACTCAAAATGGATTAAAGAATGTAAGACTGAAATCATAAACCCTCTAGAAGAAAACATAGGCAGTAAGCAACTTGACATAGGTCCTGGCAATTATTTTTTTAATTTGACAACAAAAGAAAAGAAAGCAACAAAAGCAAAAATTAATAAGTGGGATGACATCATGATAAAAAGCTTCTGCATGGCAAAGGAAACCATCCAAATGGAGGAAATGAAAAAGCAGCCTACTGAATGGGAGACAATATTTACAAATCATGTATCTGATAAGGGGCTAATATCCAAAATATATAAAGAACTCATACAACTCAATAGCAAAAAGCAATCCGATTACAAAATGGACAGGGGATCTAAATAGATATTTTCCTGAGAAGACACACAGGTGGCTAACAGGTACATGAAAAGATGCTCAACATCATTAATCATCAGGGAAATGCAAGTCAAAACCACAATGAGATATCACCTCATACATGTTAGAAATAGCTATTATCAAAAAGACAAGCAATAACAAGTGTTGGTGAGAATGTGGAGAAAAGGGGACCCTTGTGCATTGTTGGTGGGAATGAAATTGGTGCAGCCGCCATGGGAAACAGTATGGAGTTTCCTCAAAAAATTAAAAATAAAACTGCTATATGAACCAGCAGCTCTGCTTCTGGGTGTTTTCTAAAAAAAACCAAAAACACAAACCTGAAAAAATATCTGTACTTTCATGTTCATCGTAGCATTATTTACAATAGCCGAGATTATGGAAACGAACTTAAACATCCACTGACGGATGAATGGGTAAAGACTGTGGTGTATATATACAATGGGAT
Source organism: Eumetopias jubatus (assembly GCF_037043125.1). Classification (NCBI taxonomy): domain Eukaryota; kingdom Metazoa; phylum Chordata; class Mammalia; order Carnivora; family Otariidae; genus Eumetopias; species Eumetopias jubatus. Next base: position 122,012,404 of record NW_028274807.1, on the reverse strand, counting down.
GTTATTCAATCGTTAAAAAGAATGAAATCTTGCCATTTGTGACATTGATGGGCCTCAAGGGCATTACACTAAATGAAATAAGTCAAAGACAAATACTGTATGATCCCTTTTATATGTCGAATTGAAAACAAAACAAAACAACCAAACAAACAAAAAACAAGCTCGTAGATACAAAGAACAGATTGTTGGTCCAGAGACCAGGAATGTAGGATTGGAGAAAGAGGTAAAGAGGGTCAAAGATAAGAAGAAAAAGAAGAAGGCCAGAGATCTAGCTAGCTCTCTTTCTGCCCTGCGAGGACACAATGAAAAGTCAGCAGTCTGCAACCAGGAAGAGCACCTTCACCTTCACCTTCACCTGTGCTTGCTGGCATCACGATCTCTGACTTCCAGCCTCAAGGACTGTGAGAAGTAAATTTCTGTTGTTGATAAGTTTAGAGTATTTTGTTATAGCAGCCTGAGCTAAGACATAGTAAGTCTTAAAATCAGGTCATCTGAGTCCTCCTCTAACTTTGTTTTTCTGTTTGAAAATTGTTTTGGCTATTTTCATACAAATCTTAGAATGTGTGTTAGTATCTCTTAAACAATCCTGTTGGAAATTTGATTGGGATTGCATTAAATTAGAGATTAACATGAGGAGAATAGACATCTTAATAATATTGAGTCTTCCAGTTGTGAATATGGCATTTTTCTACTTATTTACTCTTTTAAAAAAAAAAGATTTTATTTATTTGTTTATTTATTTGAGAGAAAGCGTGTGCATGTGTGCAAGCTCGGTGGGGGAGAGGTAGAGGAGGAGGGAGAGGAAGAGGGAAAGAATCCCAAGCAGACTCTGTGCTGTGTGGAGCCCCATGCAGGCTCCATCTCAGGACCCTGAGATCATGACCTGAGCCAAAACCAAGGGTCAGACACTCAATCAACTGAGCTACCCAGGCGCCCCTCCATTTATTTACTCTTTCATTTCAGCAAAGTTTATAGTTGTTGGAAGTCATTTGTATTTCATGTTTGTTAATGCTATTATTAATGAAATTGCTTTTATGTTTTTACTTCATTTCCAATTATGTCCTTCCAGTTCATAGAAATACACTGGATTTTGTGGGGTGCCTGGCTGGCTTAGTTGGCAGATCATGTGACTTTTGATCTCCGGGTTGTAAGTTCCAGCCCCATGTTGGATGTAGAGATTACTTAAAAATAACATCTTAAAAAAAAAAAAGAAAGATGGGGTGCCTGGGTGGCTCAGTCATTAAGCGTCTGCCTTCAGCTCAGGTCATGATCCCCGGGTCCTGGGATCGAGCCCCGCATTGGGCTCCCTGCTCAGTGGGGAGTCTGCTTCTCCTTCTCCCACTCCCCCTGCTTGTGTTCCCTCTCTTGCTGTCTCTCTGTCAAATAAATAAATAAAATCTTGAAAGGAAGGAAGGAAGGAAGGAAGGGAAGGAAGGAAGGAAGAGAGAGAGAGGGGGAGAGAGAGAGAGAGAGAAAGAAAGAAAGAAAAAGAAAAAAGGAGAAAGAAAGAAATACACTGGGTTTTGTATACTGACTTTGTATTCTTGCTAACTTTGCCCATTAGTTCTAGTAGTTTTTTGTTGATTGTGAGGCTGACTTTGAAAACAAACTAGTGAGCCACAAAATGGAAGCAACCTGTCTCTGAGTCCACCAACCTGCATCGGAGTCTAGCTTTTTTTTTTCACAGTGTAGCAGTCACTAGGGGTCCCATCAAACTGCTGATCTGTATTCTGAGTCCCTGTAGGGCAGGGGACTTCAGCTCCTTTCTAGTGACTCTTACCACAGAGCCTTGGGTATCCCTCATGAGCAGGACTAGTGAGCCCTGTGCTGCTCACCACTCAGGCTTATCCAGAGGTTAAAGGAGATAGCAAGGAGACATCTGCACCATGCACAGTAGTCTGATCCCAGGTTCCTGTCAGCAGCATTCCTCCAAGGCTGCCTCACGTTTCTGCACATTTTGCAAGCAGAGGCACTGACTGTTTATTCTCAACTTGCTTTTCAGGAATGTTTACACAGTGGACAGACTTGAAAGATAGAGATAGCATCTCCTTCTAAAACAAAGAGCAGGGGTGCCTGGGTGGCTCAGTTGGTGAAGCGTCTGCCTTCAGCTCAGGTCATGATCCCAGGGTCCCGGGATCGAGCCCGGCATTGGGCTCCCAGCTCGGTGGCAGTCTGCTTCTCGGCTCTCTCTCTGCCCCTCCGCATGCTCGTTCTCTCTCTCTCTCTCAAATGAATAAAATCTTTAAAAATAAATAAATAAAAATGAAACAAAGGGCAGGTTTGCTTACAGCCTTGGAAGATGGAGGTCATGTCTCCCTCTACAGCAAGCATACTCACTCTCCAGTGTGAAAGCTTTGTTTCCCAAAGCTCAGAGTTCTTCTGTAACACAACCCACTGCATGTGCAGGTGTACCTGGCCCTCTTTGCATCGTCCTCTGGGAATCAAGGTTGAGGAATCCTGTGCAAAAATGCAAATACCCTGATGACTACTGTGCATAATAACCTATCCTTCACCTCTGACCCAGGAGTTTCACGTTTTCTGCTAGTGTCTATAAAACTATGGAAAGATCACTTGTTAGCTTGCAAGTAGGATAAAATCTCAGACCTTCATAGCTCCTGATACCTCCCAAGAGGTAATGAGCGTTGCCCCTTGATTGTTTAGGCTCTCCTGGGAGATTAGAGAGCAGGACTTCTTTCCCATCTAACTTCTCATTAGAACAGAACTCCTTGCCCATCTTTTTGGGCAGACAAAAGAAGCTTTTGAGGCAGACCTGGATCTGTGTGAGTCACACAGATCTCATTACTCAAGACTCTGCTTCTCCAGGTGCCCCCTGGGGCTTCCTGAATGACTGCCACAGGCATTAGAGGCCATGCTCAATGGCCTTCTGGGTTCTCCAAACTTTGCTAAGATGTATACGTATTTTGAAATACTACATACAATATCCACATTTGTTTTAGTGTGAAAATAATGTTTTAAAATTTTAACCATCAAAGATTTAAAATTTTTCGGTCTTATTTGTTAGCAGGGGTAATTTCATTGGATTCCAGAGAATGGGGCTAAATGGAAATTAATAAATCCTGCATTTCAGGTTCAAATTCCAGGCAGTTTTTGCTTTTCTAACTTGGTATTACAATATTTCAAATACTATGACTCACGAACACATGTGGCTATAAAGGACGATCATTTCTCCATTGTTTGGCCAGCTGGGGTTGGGTGATTAACGAGGAGAGATGCTCAGGATGCTGGGCTCAGGCTCTTAGTTGCAGAATGTCTCCTGTTGAGAGGCCAGGCCCCGGCACATCGTTTGTGTGGCAGGGAATAATGGCTCTCACCCCAGTTCTGCTTCTTCTTAGCTCCACGAAATGTTCATCAAAGGATTTTCTCAATGAAGGAAGATATCTGATGTTTTAAAAATTATGTTTGAGGGGCACCTGGGTGGCTCAGTTGGCTGAGCATCCTACTGTTGGTTTCAGCTCAGGGTCGTGAGATCTAGCCCCGTGCCAGGCTCCCCACTCAGTGAGGAGTCAGATTTAGATTCCCTCTCTCCCTCTCCCTCTGCCCCTCCCCCCACTCACATCTGTGCTGTCTCTGTCTCTCTCAAATATATAAATCTTTGTAAAAATTATGTTTTACCTGGTTTTCAGCAGTTAACTATGATGTGCCTGCAATCAGTTTTCTCTGTGCTTACCCTCTTTGGGATTCATCAAACTCCTTGAATCTATGAATTTGATGTCTTTCACCCACTGGAAAATGTTTTGCTGTTGCCTCTCTGACTATTGCTTCTGTCGCATTCTCTCTCTCCTCTCCTTCTGGGACTCCAGTGATATGAATGTTAGACACTAGTATATGGCCTGCTTATCTTTTATACTATTATCTCTTTTTTTCTCCGTCTTTTTTCCTGTGCTTTCATTTCAGTGTATTTTTTAATTTGTCTCCAAGTTCAGTAATCCTGTGCTCAGCTGTGTTCAATCTGCTACTAACTCATCCAATGAGTTCTTGATTTCCATTAGTAGACTTTATAAGTTCTAGAGTGTGCATTTTATTTCTATTTTTATTTTTTGTAGAGTCTACGTATCTAGTGACATTTCCTTTCCTTTTATCTATTTTACCTACCTCTTCTTCTGTTTTATTCAACATATTAATCTAAGTGAGGATATTTTGAATTTTCAAAGTATAACACACATGCAACGGCACATAAAGCATGCTAATCGTGAATGCATAGTTTGATGAATTTTCATACTTGCATATACCCATGTAACCATCACCCAAATCAAGATACATAATATTTCTGGTACTTCCTTCCCTCTCAGGCATCACTCCCCTGCCCCAAAGAGATAACCACTATTCTGACTTCTATCACCATCAGTTGGTTTTACTATTTACTGGACCCCATATATGTTGTCTTTTCCATCTGGCTCCTTTCACTTAATATAATGTCTGTGAGATTTATTCATGTTGCTTATGTATCACTACATCATTCTTATTTATTGCAGTATAGTATTCCATTATATGAATAGACCACAATTTATGTATTCATTCTCCAGTTCATAAACATTTTGGTTGTTTCCACGTTTAGGCCATTATGACTAAAGCTACTATAAATATTTTTATATATGTTTTTTGGTGAACATAGTTGCTCATTTCTCTTAAGTATGTACCTAGAAGTAGAAATGTTGAATCAGAAGGTAGATGTATGTTTAGCTATAGTAGGTTCTACTTTCAAGGCTGATTGTGCCAGTTATCAATTTATTGCCATTCAGTGCCAAACCCATCCTTATTACCTGCTCTGTGATAATGAAGCTGGACCCTGTAAACATTTCTCTTCTGCCATCTGGCACATTGTTAAGCTTTGTCAGGAGAGGGTACTGACTGCCACTGCAGGAGAAAGTGGCTTCTCTTCCTGGCTCTGATGTGCTCACCTGCTGGGTTCCTGCAGCACATGGTTCCTGCACACGTGGCAGCCAGAAACACACAGCACGTCTCCACTGACAGCTTCCTCCAGCACCACAGAGGTCAGCTTTTGAATGAATCATCCTGTGGGAAGTTTTCCAGCAAATTCCATAGTGCAGCACCTTTCCCTGGATGGCTTCCCTCAGTACCCAAGAGGAATGCTCTCCCTGCATTCCATCTGCAACAAACTTCTTCATCATCCAGGGAGTCATGGCTACACTGTCTCCAACAAGGTGTGGACCTCAGCCTGGGGGTAGAGGGTGAGGAGGGACCTCATATAGGTTTGTTCCTTCTTTGGGTGCTCTGCTTCAGCCCCAGAGGCTACTCCCTGTATCTGCTATAATTATATTCCTTAGAATTCTCCTTTCCTCTTAGCACCTTTTATACTTAAAAATTATTTACATTAAAATTTCCTTGTCCAAATTACTGTGTGGTTTCTGTATCCTGAGTAAACTCTGGCTGATACATGGATATACAGTTTTACACCTCTACCACCAATGTCTGAGAGTTCCAGTGCTTCTAGAATCAGTTATTTTAGAGTCCTATCTACTAACTCCTACATCTGAAAGATCTGTGTGTCTGCTTCTATTGTCTATTTTTTCTCTTGCTTATCGTTATCATTTCCTGCCTCTTCACCCGATTATTTTTTATTATATGCAGACATTGTATGTAAGAGGTATAGAGACTGCAGATGATATAATTTGCTACACAGAATGTTCCTTCTTTCCTCTGTTAAGCAGATGACCATGAGGGATGATTGTCTCAGTCTGGTGAAGGATTAAGCTGAGCTGAGGCTGGATTTCAGTTTTTGCAAAACAGTCTATCTCTGTTTACCCGTATTCCTCACACGTGGATTTTGATTGAGAGCCTTGCAGGTCTCTGTACCCTCAGCCATGAGGGACTGTGGAGATTCAGTTGTGCCCTTCAGAGGTTCCTAATCCAACTGTCTAGATTCTGTCCCCTTGTAGATTCAAAATCTGGCAAATGTCATGAGGTAGGAGCTGGCCTTTTGTTTGAGGCATGCCCTTTCTTCTTAGAGAGACTTTGTTTTCTAAGTGCTGTAAGACTGTGGAAGATTTCACTCTGCTTTTTGGATGTACTCAGACCCAGAACTCAGCAAATGTCCTGTGGAGAAAATGGGGTTGTGTTTTTAAAGCCTCCATGTTCCCATTTTTCATTCTAGTACCATGTAGCCACTCATAGCTTTACTGGTTTCCTTTCCTCTATTAGAGATCTTTCTTTTGGGCAAAGCTTGATTGTTAGGCAATGCCCCAAACTGGCAAATGTCCAGGGAGATGAGTGAGGGGACAGCTGGAGAGACTCATCTCATCTTGTTGTGGTAGGACCATTGGCCTGCCACAACCTACTACATCCTGCCTAGAAGAGGAAATCCAGGCTTTTTTTTTTTTTCTAAAGATTTTATTTATTTATTTGAGAAAGAGAGATAGCGAGAGAGAGCACGAGCAGGGGAGGCCGGGTGGGGAGAGGGAGAAGCAGACTCCTTGCTGAGCGGGGAGCCCGATGCAGGACTTGATCCCAGGACCCCAGGATCATGACCTGAGCTGAAGGCAGATGCTTAACCGACTGAGCCACCCAGGTGCCCCAGAAATCTAGGCTTTTGAGATTCAAAACTCTTTTCTTTTTGAACTTCTGTCTGTAGCATGTATTTCAAAATCTTAGAGTTGACTTTTCTTTCTTGACAAATTTGTGCTGTAATATCCCTAACTGGAGGCTCTGAATGTCAAAATATCTGGGTTCAATGTTCTTCAAACTGTAGGTCACAACCCATTAATGGGGCATAAAATCAATTTAATAGGTCTTGATAGCATTTTTAAATGAAACAGAATAGAATAGAGTATATCACATATAGTAAAGATAAATAGTTTCATTAAATTTTTGTTTCACTTGTGTGTATATGTATTTGGTTTTCAGTGTAAAACCTATTCATTTCTATGGGTTGCAGCCAAAAATGTTTAAAAGCCACTAGACTTTAGTTTAAACAGAGGAAGAGCTAAGGGGGAGAAAAACGAATGATCAGAACAAATGTATTAATTGAGTACGGACACCTTTTTGGAGAAGTGTGGCCATGCCTGGGACTGATTCTTTTCTGGCCCCAGCAAGCAAGAGGGAGTCTATGAGAGGGATAAACCACAAGCATCAGGAACCATAAGCATCAGAGAAGAAAATCCTGTGAGGTCTATCTCCTCATGGGGCTGGGGCAGCTGGGGATGTGCAGAGGGGGTAGCAGGGAGAGTTGAAGATGAGAGATGACTGAATTTGGATAGGTACGAGCCATGAGAACCCTGAGAGAAGACCATGTCATTCTTGGTGCCATATCATGGGTAGCCCAGCGAACAAAAGCCTGTGCTTGGCCCAGAAGAAAAGCCAGCTGAGGGGATGAACAGGCATGGGGGTGGGGTGAGGCTCTTCTGCTAACCCATGGTTGGTGCTTCGGGGTCAGCAAAAGATCTAAGTCTAGCCACAAGCCTGAGGAGACTAGTATCCACTTCACCTTCTCCCTGCTTTCCTAACAACAAACACAAACACAATTGACCTGCCTGTCGAGGCTACCAGACATAGGCAAAAGAGTATGGGCTCCGTGGTCAGAAGTCCCTGACTCTGAGTCTACTGGCTGGATGGGATTGGGCTTGTGTCTCCTTATTAAGACAGTGTAGGTAAGACCAGCACAGGTCATTGGGAAATGTGCAGACTCATCATTATGCCCATGCCTGGCACACTGTGAGTGCTCAGGAGTTCAGAGCTGCTTTTGCCCCCAGGGACCGCAGTGGGGCAGAGAGTTCTGGAAGAACATTGTGCCACAATGACCAGGCTGGCTCCTGGCCCTTGAAATCCCCAGGCCCTCTAGGCTTGTGCACTGAACCCCCAGGCACCAGTTTGGGTCTGCTCTGAGGCATGGCACTCAGCAAGCCTTGGGGCAGAGAGACCAGCCCAAGACACTGCAGTGGATGTGGTACATTTGCTTGTGTCTCTGAGCCGGAAAGTTCTGCTCTGGGTCAGCCAAGCAACTCCTGTCTTTGCCCTATTGCAAGAGCTGGCTCCTGGCCCTGTGGCTGGCCTTGGACTTCAGGCCCTGAAACTTGGGCCTGAGCCCAGTCTGGGTTTTTGGCCAGGAGTCCTTTGGGCCAGGAGTCTGGCCTTCTACCTTGCTGCAAACACACCTGGTCAGCCACGCGGATCTGCAGGAGTTTTGGAAGACTTCAGCTCAGTCATACCTCAGCATATAAGGGTTTCTCCTTTCTCAGTCTAGCTGAGTGTTATTTGTCCCTTAAGCCCTGGCTCAACCATCACCGCTCACAGAAAGCCTGTGCTGGGCACCCACACCCTCCCCACTCTGGGTTGGGTACCCTTCCTCTGGGCCCCCACAGGACCTGGGACCTCTCTCTTCCACACCATTTACCCTCGGCTGGCACTCAGTTTGCTTGGAGGCAGGCTTCTGCACAGCACCCGGCACACAGGAGGTGCTCTGGCAGTGAATGAACTGTCAAACTCAGGCCTCATTTTCCTGCTCAGTGCCCCTGTCTGCCGGCAACTGAGCATACTTTATTTCAGGGTTCAAAGAGCAGAGGAGGCAGCCCAAATGGGACAAGGGCCCTGTTGTAAGCCCTCAGCCACAACCTGCATTAGAGAATCCCAGGTACCTGTGTGTGACTACTAGCTGTTTCAGTTCCATTTCTGAGGAGACGGATTTTTATTTTTTTATTTATTTTTTTAAAAGATTTTATTTATTTATTTGACAGAGAGACACAGCGAGAGAGGGAACACAAGCAGGGGGAGTGGGAGAGGGAGTAAGCAGGCTCCCTGCCCAGCAGGGAGTCCGATGCAGGGCTTGATCCCATGACCCTGCAGTCTCAGGCACTGTCTCAGCTCAAGCTGAGGGCAACAGAGCCCTGTGCCAGGCAGGGCCCAGGAGAGGATGTTTCTTGACAGACGGAGCCCAGGAGGGGCTGACAGACAACCAGGACACACAGACCTCTGCCAGTCTCCCCCCAAGGCTTGTGGTAAATGGAAGGAAGAAGAAGAAGCAGGTTCAGAGCAAGACCCAGCCGGTCACAATGAGCATCTCTCCCTCAAGCCCCTTCCTCAGCCAGCTCTTTTACTCCCTACCAAGGTACGATACTTGATAGCACCTAAAGCATGGGGACTCTTAGGGTCCATGGGGACTTCAGAGCAGCAAGTGGAAGTGGGGGGACACAACGGCTCTCCCCAAATGGCTGCATGGGTACCTGAGAGGCCAATCAAAACCTACATCAGATTAGGCTTGGGGTAGAAGGTGAAGCTCTCAAAATGACAAGCGGGTGAGGGGCGCCTGAGTGGTTCAGTCAGTTGAGTGCCTTCGGCTAGGGTCATGATCTCAGAGTCCTGGGATCGAGTCCCACATGGGGCTCCCTGCTCAGCGGGGTGTCTGCTTCTCTCTCTGCCCTCACCCAGCTTGTGCTCTCTCTCTCTCTAATAAATAAATAAAATCTTTTTAAAAAATGACAAGGGGATGGAGTTCCCTGGATATGTAAAACGGTTCCAAGTCATCAAGGTCCACCTACAAGAAAGTCCTCAAAAATGACACCAGTTATCAAAATTACAATGAGCTATCACTTCACTCCCAGTAGGGTGGCTATAATAAAAAAGACAGCATTGGCAAGGATGCGGAGTCATTGGTCCTCTCGCACATCGTTGGTGGGAATGTGGTACAGGTGCTTTGGAAAGCAGTTGGGGGTTCCTCAAAATGTTAAACATAGCTAAGCATATGACCCACAATTCTACTTCTACTTCAGTTCTACTCTAGTTCTACTCCTAGGCATACCACCAAGAGAAGTGAAAACACATGTTCCTATAAAGATTGTACTCGAATGGTCATAGGAGCTGTTATTCCTAACAGCCCAAAAATACAAACAACCTAACTGTCCATCACGTGAAATGGAGTAACAAAATGCAGTGTATACATACATTGGAATATTATTTGGTCATAATAAGGAATGAGGTGCTGCTTCATGCTGCAACATGGATGAACGTTGAAAACTTAATGCTAAGTGAAAGAAGCCCGTCACAAAACGTCACATGTGGTAGGATTCCATCTATATGAAATGTCCTGAGTAGGCAAATCCATGGAGACAGAAAGTAGATGAGTGGTTTCCACCGACTGGGGGGATGGGGACGGGGAGTGACTGCAAATGGGTAAGGTTTTTGGAGGGGGGCGGCATGAAAATGTTCTGGAATTAAAAATCGTGATGGTCCAGCAACTTTGCTGATATACTAAAAACCACGTAATTGTACACTTTTAAAGTCTTGTTTTATGGTATGTGAATTATATTTCCATTTTCTTAAAATAAGGAAAAAAATGTCATCGATGGAGAGGAGTTAGAACTGAAACAATGACATGGAGCACGAGTGTCGCCTGTGCCCGTCGTATCCACCTGAACGAACTTGGGGCCCAGGAATGGTGCACCAAGAAGGCCTTGGGGGAAGACACGCTGGGTCAGGATCTAGGAAGAAACACGTCCCGGGATTCGAAACGAACGCGGCTGAGGTGACGGCCGGGGTCGCTAAGGACTGGGGAGGACTGGGGAGGCGTCGGTAGGCTCAGAAGTTGGTCGGGCCAGAGCGGAGACTCCAAGGTTGGGGCACAGAGGCTCTTAAAGAGGCCCGAGCGATTTCCCATTCTGCGTCCACTTTAAAGCCAGCGCCGCGGAGCTAGGTTCTGACCGGGTAAGTGCGCGGGGTCGCAGGGGAGGCGGCTGGGGCCCTGCTCGAAGCCGGCGGGGGAGGTGGGGTGGGCTCGGCGGGGGGGAATCGGCGCGGGTGGCCAGGACTGAGCGGCCGAGCCGCGCATCCCGGGGGCCCGGGTGCGCGCGGGGGCGGCGGGGTCGCGGCGCCGCCGGCCCCCCCCCCCCCGCCGGCGCCCGCCGCGGCGCTCTATTTTTAGCAGGCGCTGTTGCAATATAAGGAATGCGCGGCGCGCGAGGCGCTCGGGGCGCGCGCGGGCTGCGCGGTCGCTTTAAGGAGGCGCCGGGGCGGGGACGGGCGGGAGCGGCCAGAGGGCCGGCGGGCCGGGAGCCGCCAGTCCGGCTGCAGTGGGGCTGGCCGGGCGCGGCGCTGCCTCCTCGGCAGCGCGAGCATGAAGGAGGCGGCCTGAGGGCCGGAGCCGACCCGGGGCTGGAGCGCGGGGTGAGTGGTCGCAGCCGCTGGGGAGGGGAGTAGGGTCCCGCCCGGCGCTTTGTTCCGGGCGGGAGGTGTGGCCGCCCCCGGGCCCTGCCGCGCTCACCGCGCGCGGAGTGCGCCCGGGGACTGGCGGGGAGTGGCCTTTTGCCCCCCACCGCAGGCTCCGGCGTAACGTTGTGCGATCGAGAAACCCGCCACAATAGAGACCCCAGCGGGGAGGGCCTGTCCACCGCCCAAAGAGCCCCTTTCATGGAACCGCCCTTCGGTTTCTTATCTGCCTCGGCGAGGACCAGCGGGGTGGTGGGCGGCATGACTAGAGCGGCAGGGGAGGTGGCGGGGGGGCGGGGGGGGGACTGTTTCTCCCGTTTTAAAATGGCGTTAACGTGGGCAGGGATCCGCCGCGGGTGTTGTCAAATTTATCTCAATAATAAAAAGCAGCCTGCCGCACAAACAACCCTTCACTGCGCCCGGGGCTTGGGGCTCTGCTCACAACTGGGGCCCGGCTCATTCATTGACCGGACCTGGCTGGGGTAACTGAGTGGGGCACGGTGCCCATTACTGCTCTGCGGGGAAGGTAAGGACAAAAAAATGAGCGACAGTGCAGTGTGGTCAACAACGGGATCAGGGAAGAGAAGGGGTTGTGGGACAGACAGCGTGGAAGGTCAGGGAAGGCCTCCTAGAGGAGGTGATACCTGGCAGGAGTGTGGGCGCTGAACACCCAATTACACTCTGTGGCTGGAACTGAGGTCTGTGCTGGCCTTGGAGAAAGCGGAGTCTGGAGAGATGGACAAGGGCCGCTTCATCGGGCCCTGATCTCAGAGCTCTGGGATTCCCCTACCACCCCCCCACCCCCCCACTCCCCCACCCCCCCACCCCCGCCCTACGGGCCCCTGCTGGTACCGAACCTCCTTGAGCTAAATGGTTCTTGCATCTACAAAACACACACTCTATCCTGGACCTGATCAGAGAGAATGACTGACGAGGCTCAGAATTCTAGCCGCAAAAGAGTAATAAGGGAGATCTGACTTAAAAACCCTGAAGCCCGACTATAATAGCGGCACCAGCAGGGCTCACACAGACCAGGCACTTGACCAGAGTGTGCTTGCTCTTGCTGGTCACTTGACAAGACTCCCAGAAGTTTATTGTAATCCCCACATGCAGATGGGAAGCTGTGGCTAGAAAGTATCAGTAACTTGCCCAAGATCCTACCTTGAGACCATGTGGCTGTTCAGGCTCCTCACCTTAGAGTCGGGCTGTTCTGGACTTGAGGGCTCCAGGTGCAGCCTGTCCTAAGCTTTTGCTCGGTTGACAAGCACGGGTTGGTTGAAGTGTGGGGTGGTGACCTTTTGGTATTAATAACTGACATGTGTCAGGGGCTTTGCAGTGAACAAAGCATTTCACGGAGACAGTTCTTAGAGCTTCTTCTGCTTCTCTTCCCAGGGAAGAAACTTGAGCTGCCTAACATTTTATAAATCTCCTAATTTCCTGTAAATTGCAAGTCCCTGCTGACTGGGGCTGAAAAGGTTTCGGGCGGTGGTTTTCAACCTTGGGTCTGTTCTCACTCTCAGCAGCCAGTGAGTTTCTCTGTCTGCGGTTTATGGTGTAGTTTGTACTTTCTCTGCCAGGTCAGGAGGTATTGGGCTTTGATGCTCTGGGGTTTTCAAGGCTGCAGGGTCTGCCAGCCTCTTGCGGAGGCGGTGGTGTTGAGTAAGCCAGGTGCTCTGGTAGAAACTGCCCCCACCCCCGACCCCTGGCCTCAACATTTCTTTATGGAGAAGAGGATCAGAGCCCCCTGCTGAACCCCAGTGAGGCAAGAGACAGTCTTCCAGGGTGTGCCTGCTTTGCTCTCGCAAAAGGCAGTTTGCACTTTCCACTACTCATACTTTCACCTACAGAAGACATTTTTGTGGCGGGTATAACTTTTATTTTATTATTAGCTCTAACCATAGGTATTTCACACTTTGAGTTGATCTGAGCTGCTTATAAAGTGACAGATCTCTGGGGTTGGTTTCGGAGTTTGAGTGATTACCTGGAACCAGGGAGGACTACCAAACTCGGATGAGCTGAGCTAGCTCCTGGGGTGACTGGTCCTCACATCAAGTCAGATTTGCATGGTGACCAGCCTGTTGGATCAAGTGAGTTCTCAGGGAACATGACCTCCGCTTTATATCTCACACCTGGTGTAATCAGTTCTACCAATGAAATGCCCCCGCACAGAGTGTTCCTCCCTGCAAGTGATTGAAAACATACCTGCTCATGCACTCTGTATAATTTGTACAAACCACACTTATGTGACCTAAATGTGCAAAGCTGGAATATTCTCAAGCATCAGAAGTGTGCATTGAGTTGCAGAGGTTCTGTACCTGTCAGGCTCAAGGCACGTAAGAGGTACAGTTACCTTTGTGTGGCGTTGGGACAAAAGAAGGAGCTGGGAGAGCACCCTGTGCCCTGGGGCATCTGGCAAGTATCCATTGTCTAGGGACTACGCAGAAAATTCAGGGTGCGAGAGGAATTTTGTTGATGGACTCTGAGGCCTTGCCAACCTTCATCGTCTTGGTTGTTACCACTGGGCCTTACGGCACTGGATCAGTGGGGCTGCTTTTGGCTGCAAATAACAAAACCCAAGGAATAGTAGGTTAAGCAGAGTTTAGATCTTCCAAGGATGCCGAAGCTGTGAGGATGCTCTACACAGACACTGGATATTAGTGCCCCTTCCCGCAAGCTCTTGCATGGGAAAGGCAGCCAAGAAGGCTGAGGTTCTGGTGACCAGAGCGATGGTTTTACCTTATTGGGTCACAGTCTCTTCAGTATGCCAGTGAGAAGCCCAGAGAAAAGTTGCCTGGGTGTACAGAGTTGGGCATACAATTCAGGGGATTCACGGATCTCTGAAAACAAGCCCTAGATTCCAGGTTAGATGCCCTGGTCTAAGCCACGTTGTGTCACTAGTGGTTACTGAAGACCCACTCTAGGCTCTGCAGCTCTGCCCTCACAGCTAGGCTATCGGCCTGGGATCGTAGAGTCAGGTGTTAAGAGTGAAAATGAGCGGGCCAGTTGTTGGTGCCTGCTTCAGACAACAGAGCTGAGGTGAGATGAGGTGACAGCCGTGTTGCACCCCTCGGCGCCTGCCGTGCATACTTTGGTGCTCATCTGCAGTCTTCTGGGTGGTGTTTCTATTGCACGTGATGAGAGTGGCCTCGCCTGCTCCCAGAGACTCCACCCCCGGGCCCCCACCACTGAGCGCCGGGTTGGCACCATCCAAGGCAGCTTTCTGCAGCCAACCCACTTAGAGGGTTCATGAAGTAGCAGTGTGTATTTAACTTCTTAATGTCCCTCTCATTGACCTTTGGTATTTTTGGTAGCTTTTCTAGGTGGGGCCTGCTGATGGCCAGAAGGCCAAATGACAATGTAGGTCGTTGCTGGTTGCTGAAGTGTTATTGTGGGTCTCAGAGGGGCATATTTTCATCTCCAGAGCTTGGCATCTGGCTACCTAGATGGGTAAAACACCATGATTTACATCTGTGTTGTGGTGCTAATGAGATTTGGGAGAGCACCAAGGATGGATTTGGATTTGGCTGTGCAGCCGTGTGGTGGTAGCATGAGGAGAGGATGGAGAGGTGGGGACTCTGCACCCTGGTTCTGGTCTTCTGTGACTATCTAGAGGGCCTTGGGTACATCCCATGCTGCAGAGACCCAGGCGCCATCTGTGACTTATCTGCCTGCCCTCAGGGTTGTCATGGGATTAGATGAAAGACACAGATGAGAACATGCTTGGGAGACCAGAAAGGGCCATAAGGATTAAGAGCATCATCAATATTCAAGCAACCTCAGATAACAGAATCATAGATCCAGAAGGGGCCCCTGGAGCGTAGTTAGTCTAGATTCAGATCCTGTAGAGCACATTTCTCAGAGCGGTCAGGGAGATAATTTTAGGTGGGGCACATACAACATCATTTCATTTTAATACACTTATTTATATATATTATAAAAATACAGGCATCACATCAAACCCATTTTTAAAAAATGGATATTTTGTTCAAATTAAGGCTAGAGAAAGGTTTTAAGTTAAAAAATATGGTAGGGGCACCTGGCTGGCTCAGTCGGAAGAGCATGTGACTCTTGATCTTA
Organism: Eumetopias jubatus; assembly: GCF_037043125.1. Lineage (NCBI taxonomy): Eukaryota > Metazoa > Chordata > Mammalia > Carnivora > Otariidae > Eumetopias > Eumetopias jubatus. The sequence goes on along the minus strand of NW_028274807.1, from coordinate 121,997,155 downwards.
GGGTTGTGAGTTCAAGCCCCATGTTGCATATAGAGATTACTAAAAAAAAAAAACTTAAAAAAAATAAAAGTAAATGAAAAGTATGGTGTTTTTTTTTTAAGGTTTTACTTATTTATTTGACACAGAGAGAGAGAGCAAGAGAGAGCGCACAAGCAGGGGGAGTGGCAGGCGGAGAGAGAAGCAGGCTCCTTGCTGAGTAAGAAGCCTGATGCGGGGCTCGATCCCAGGACACTGGGATCATGACCTGAGCCAAAGGCAGACGCTTAACTGACTGAGCCACCAAGGTGCCCCAAAGTATTATGATTTTAAGGTAAAGATTAAGCCAGTAATAGTTCAGTAGTAAACAAATATGGCCCAAACAGGAAAGTGACCCCTTGAATAAAGGCTGGGAAACTTTCAAGGGAGTCTCTCCCTTACAGTCCCTCCCTTACTCCCTTGGCTTCAGCTGGACCCTTCTAGAGATAGGAAGCTTACTGCCCCCAAATCCGTCCACTTTTCCATTTGGGGATTCTCTCGTCCTTACAAAGTTCTTTCCTTTCTCCCCTTAAGCTGCCCCCACTGGATCTGTCCCGCATGAATCTCTGACAGTCATGCTTTTCTCCAGCACCAGCTCCACTTTTTTCAGCGGCTCCTCAAATGGCATGGTTTAAAGACAGTCAGTCTCTGTCTGTCCTCCCTTCCTCCTTCCCTCCCTTACTTCTCACTCCCTCCCCTCCCCCCTTCTTTCCCCCCTCCTCCTTCCCTCCCTCCTTTCAACAAAGACTTGTGGGCTGGCCCTAGGTTAGACACTATATTAGCCACATCTAGGCCTCACAGCAATTGCCATTAGCCTTTTATGTATGTGGAAACTAAGGCTCAGGGAGGTTGAACAGGGCACGTCCAGTCAAAGCCTGAGAAAAGCAGAGCCCAGGAGTCTGACCAAGGTCCATCTGGTCCCCAAGCACATGCTCCTTCTGTTACACTGTGCCGCTTACAGAACTGGATGACCAAAAATGACACATCTCGTTTCCTAGCGCTCATGGGGCCTGCCCCTCAGCAGTCTGACCACACATGACCGGTGCTGCCGGGGAGCAAAGCCTTCACGAGGAGGGGGGACAGAGCAGCCTATGCTGGATGGTGTGATGAGGCGGCTGGTTGGTGAAGAGAGGCGGAGCGGCTGGGTGGCGGTGGTTTTCCCCGACTCCCGTTAATCTTATAAGTCAACTGCGAACCCCTAAATCGTTTGGGCACTTGGTCTATTTTTTAATTTTGAAAAATAAAAAAATGAAAATATAAAGGATCGTATAACAAACACCATGTGCCCATGCCCAAAATGGACAGATGCAGCAATTTAGTCTACACTCAATCCATTGCGCGGGTAGGTCAGGAATTCAGCCGTATCCCTGGTCATTGGGCCTGGCTGGTTTGGGCCTGTCCTCGGCCTGAGGCGGGCTTTGGAACCTGGCTCCTGAGTTTCCGTGTACGGGCTCTTTCAGCTTCCCGTCCCCCACTAATTGAGCAGGTGCTGCCTGGGCCTCTGCCGAGGTTGCCCATAGCTGGGGAGAAACCACCGGGGAGCCGGGGGAGGGGGCTGAGTGGGCGCTTTTGGATTTAACCCTTGTCCAAAAAGTTGATCTGCTCTCAGAAGCACCTGCCTGGACCACTGCATGTTCAGGCCAGGCTGCAGAGCAGTGTCGTCACACCTGTCCAAAGCGAACCCCGTTTACATGGTAGACCTATACATTTAGAAAAGAGAGAAAAAACATGATTTTATAATTAGATGGCAGTGATTTGCTAAGCAGCTCATTTTACACAAACCTCAGCAAAATCCATCTGCTTTTCCAAAGTGTAGAACCACTTTAAAGCACCGTGTGGTACCTTTCGGATCCCAGCTCTGCAGGCCCAGTGGGGAGGGAGGAGCAGCTGTTCGTAGCCTTCTCCTTTCCACCCCCAACGGACTCCCAGACCCCTGGGCTGCAGCCGGAGCCTGCCTCACCCCTCAAAGCTCGAGCAAAGCTCGAGCCTCAGAACAGTTAGCAGAGTAGTGCTTTTGAAAGCCATGCCGAAGAGATTCAGAAACTTCCAGGAAAGCCTTCCACTCCCAGGCAGATTCCATTTGTAGGGAGTCATGACGGGGGGAGGAAGATTTGAACTAGTTTCCTAAGAGAACATGGGGACCTGAGGTGGTCCCCAAGTCCTCTTTATTAAGTGGTAAGAATGAGTTGAAATATTCTCTGTCCCTGAATGGCCCAGAGAGAACAACGCTGCCTGCGTCCCTTCCCCTGAGTCTGACGGAGATGCTGCAGAGGGACCTGCTTGTTGGGCTTGCTCTTCCAGTAAAAGCAATCGGTAGACTGCACCAGTGAAGGCAGTGAAACATACTGTAAAACCAATTCCTATTTTTTTTATTATTATGTTATGTTAATCACCATACATTACATCATTAGTTTTTGATGTAGTGTTCCATGATTCATTGTTTGTGCATAACACCCAGTGCTCCATGCAGTACATGCCCTCCTTAATCCCCATCACCGGGCTAACCCATCCCCCACCCCCTTCCCCTCTAGAACCCTCAGTTTGTTTATCAGAGTCCATAGTCTCTCATGGTTCGTCTCCCCCTCTGATTTCCACCCCTTCATTCTTCCCCTCCTGCTATCATCATCATCATCATCTTCTTCTTCTTCTTTTTTTAACATATAATGTATTATTTGTTTCAGAGGTACAGATGTGTTTGCACAGCAAAAGAAACAGTCAACAAAACCAATTCCTATTTGACTATACAGAAATACACAGACCTGTTATGTTTACAGGCCCACTTGTCTCTTTTTTGAATCTGATGATTTGGATTATTTCTAATGAATTCCTCCCCTTATAACTAACCATCTTTACTCTGGCTCCAGGCTTAACATCGCTCACTTAGATTACTGCAGTACCATTCTAATGGATTCTCTGTCTCTAATTTTGCCCCTTGTAAATCCATCTTAAAGTTGGACAAAAAGAAATATCAGAATCAAATCTGAGCATTTTACTCCTTTGCTTATAGACCATTAATGAGTAAGGAGAAAGGGTCTGGTCCTACCAGACACTGAAATACTATAAAACCAGAATAAAGTGGTGTAGTCCTGGCTCAGGAATGGATAGGTCAATGAAACAGAATAGAATGCCTCCCTTGAAGTCCCTCCTCCCCCCAAAAAACTGCTTTTTATTTTAAATGAGACCTACTTTCAAAAGAAAAGTTCTGGTTTCATAAGAATCTGTTGTATACACTATGTATTAGGTGGCCCTACTATACCAAGTAGCCCGACTATACCCAAGTACCCCAAACAGTAACCATGTTTGTGGGCATGTGGGGCTGTGTGGAGGTTGCAGGAGGGGTGGTGGAGGTGGGGAGGCCCACCCACCCCATAGAAACGAATCATTCTCAGGGAGATCTGGGAACAGGTTCTTGCCTCTCCAAAGCAGCATATATTCATTTCAAAAGCAAAATTAATTTTCATTTCATTTAGGAGTTGTTGATTTTTTGTCCCTTAGAATTTCAACATACCTTCTTGAAAATTCCCCCTTTCAGATAACTTACACATTCACCCCTTTGTATTTGAATTCTGCTGGAAATGTAGCGCCCGAGGAGGAGACTGAAGTGAGCCCATCTCTCTTGGAGAGGACCATTCTCTCACAAGTCGCCTCAGCAACCCAAAATAGCCTCTCTCATGTTCTTCTTTCAATGCTGGCTTTATTGTAACCAGGGATGATGGAAAAGGGTGGAGCCACCGTCCCAAAGCCTTGGGGGCATATATTAAAAAATAACTGTATGAGATCTGTCTTCTCAGCCATCCCTCCACACCCACATTCCTCAGGTTGAGCTTCCTTGGGCAGCGGAGCCCAGAAGGCCTGGTGCTCCTCACACCCAGCTCTTCTTCTCCAGGAAGCCAGGCCCAGCCCCAGGTGCCCTGCTGGCCTCCCTGGGAGCTAAGGTCAGCTGGCATCAGAACCTTCCCGCCCACCCCTCCTCACTGACCCCCCGACCCCGCCCGCCCGCAGTGGACAGTGGCCTGAGTCCACTTATCTGGGACTGGGTGGGTGTTTCCTGCATGTTTGAGATTTTACAGAGGAAATCAAAATAAAGAAACAAAGCCTTTGTTTTACTTCTGGACTCAAACTGGGGACGGCTGGAAGGATGGAAGGGGGGAGCTGGAGTAGGTCACTTGGCACTCCAACAAAATAACCATTCTAATAAAGCATTTAACAGGGACTTTTTTCTATTTGGGGTTGGTGTGCGTGAATAGGAAAGACAGGGCGGAGGGCTGGGAGAGCCTCTGTGTGTGCAAGGAGAGGGCCCCAGGCAAGGTCTCTGGCAGGGGTCTGGGGCCACCAGCAGGGCTGCTGAATTGGCAGCCAGAAGGGCCAGAGGGGGTCTCAGTCCTCCTTTCTTTCCTCAGAAGACCCACAGGAGAGCAGGAAAGAGCGTGGACTGCAAGGGCTAGAGGAGCCCTGCTCCAATTTCTGCCCTCCCACCTGCTGCATGGTGGGGTAGGTCCCCCACCTCTGTGAGCCTCCCTTGCCTGGTCCCCAACAGGGAACGATGCGGCTGTAATGCAGATGTCCCAGCTACCCCAACCCAGTGCTTCCCGACCCAGTTATACCGGGCCAGGCCCTCATCCCACAGACGTGGAAATGGGGAGGTGCTCTCTCCAGTAGTTCATCATTCTTCCCAAAGGGTTTTCTTTGTAGAAGTTCTCTGAGTGTATTATTTATTTTTCTTTCTTTCTTTTTTAAGATTTATTTATTTATTTGAGAAAGAGTGCACGGGGCAGGGACAGAGGGAGAGAGTCACAAGCAGACTCCACGCTGAGCACGGAGCCCAACAGGGGGCTTGGTCTCACAACCCTAAGATCACCACCTGAGCCGAAACCAAGGGTTGGACACTCAACTGCCTGCACCACCCAGGCATCCCAAAGGTGTTTTACTTATTTATTTTTTTTTTAAGTAGACTCCACACCCAGTGCAGGGCTCGAACTCATGACTGTGTGATCAAAACCTGAGGTGAGATCAAGAGTCAGACACTTAACCGACTGAGCCACCCAGGTGCCCCTGTTATTTATTTTTCTTTAAAAATTACCCAAGCATTGATGAAAATGCTCCCCACTTGTAGTATTTCTGGGGCTTTCGAGGTGGGGACCATGTCTGCTGGCTGTCTGGCCTCCCGGGTCATCTGCCCCGCTTTGCCCCGTGCATGTGTGCAATCAGCTTGGCTTCCTCATTCCTTAAGCCCTGTTAAGCCATAGCTAACAGGCTTTCACCCGGGGCTCATAAGAAATGGGGTTACCCATTGCTCAGAACAGGGCAGAAGTTAAAATTGAGTAGCAGACCTCTTCCTCTTGACCGCGCCACTCATTTTCCTGGACACTTTTCCCCAGAGCTTCAGAGAACTCCAAATTTCCATTACTTTTGGTGGCAGAGCAGTCATGAAATCTGTCCTGGACCAGGCTGTGGGCCTATGCTTTTGCCTCAGAAAAGAGTCACTAGGGGCGCCTGGGTGGCTCAGCCGTTTGGCGTCTGCCTTTGGTCGGGTCATGGTCCCAGGGTCCTGGGATAGAGCCCCACGGCGGGCTCCCTGCTCCGCGGGAAGCCTGCTTCTCCCTCTCCCACTCCCCCTGCTGTGTCCCCTCTCTCGCTGTCTCCCTCTCTCTGTCAAATAAATAAATAAAATCTTAAAAAAAAAAAAAGAGCCACTAAAGAATTCGTCTCAGCAAGAGTTATGCACCCTAGCCTTACACCACTAGCCAGGTGTAACGTAGCACTAAGTACTAGACACATCAAATTCCCAATGACCAGGGCGAACCCAAGAGTAAATTTTTTTCCTTCCTGTTAGAACATTTTGCAGAGTATCCACGAGGATCGGAGCTGATGTAAATCAGCAAATATTTATTGAGTGCCTTCTTGGTGTCACATGTGTGCTGGGCACCCGAGGTACCGTGGAGGGTCCAACAGAGGACGGGCCCTGTGCTCATGGAGCTGACACATTAAGGGATGGAGTGGCCGCGTGCACAGTGCCATCAGGAAGGACAGCTGAGTGTTTGGGAGAGTGTCACAGTAATCTCCCCCAGTCTGAGGTGTGGTAGGGGGTGCTCGGGGGAGTACATGTGAAGTGCTGAGTGTGTGGTCGGGACATAATAAACAGACACTATAATGATCAGTCCCGGCCACAGGACTCAGCCCTAGTGCATCTCCAGCAGGTTGCTGCTACTCCCAACAGCAGTTTTGCATAGAGGGCTTTATAATTTTTCCAAGGTTACACATCTAGGAAGTGACACGCCCAGGATTCAAAACTGGATGTGTCGGACCCATTTCCAAGCTCCTGACATCTGCTCTGCCTCTGGCTTTCTGCCCCTGGGATGGCCCCCACGAGATGGGCTGTAGCATGGGGCATAGCTCTGAAGCTTCCCCCTTTCTCCAGATCCCTGAAACGAGGCAGCACAGGTAGTGGATTCTGATCATTTCTCCATCATCAGAAATAAAACACGCTTCCTTGTTAAGTCCTGGGATGGCCAAGTGGCAGGAGCAGTAATACTTCAGTCCAGCTGGGGTGCTGGGGTCTCTCTGTTGAGCGGGCTGTACTGAGAGCTTCTTGGGATGAAGGCTGAAGGAGGTGATTCAGAGGGAGCACCTGCCTCCCCCTCCCCCACCCCTGCCCTGAGCGCTTTGGGGCAACCTGGAAAATACAGTTGTGTGTGGCCCCAGGCACCCTTCTGCACAGTTTGGGGGAAGGGGGCATTGGCAAAAGTTCCCACAACATACTGGTAATGATAATGGTAACAAGAACAAGAAGAATAGCAACCCTTTATGTGTCAGGCACTGTTCTAAGCACTTGCCTGTATGAGCTCATCCTGTCCTCAAAACAACCCTGCGGGGTGGATACTGGTGTTAGCAAGTGAGGAAACAGGCACACACAGATTGAGCGATGCGCCTGAGGTCACACACCTAGCAGAGGGGCCAAAGCTTTGATGCAGGACTTTGTATAAAAGTGCTGTTCGGGTGGGGGGGGGGGCGGCGCCTGGGTGGCTCAGTCGTTAAGCGTCTGCCTTCGGCTCAGGTCATGATCCCAGGGTCCTGGGATCGAGCCCCGCATCAGGCTCCCTGCTCAGAGGGAAGCCTGTTTCTCCCTCTTCCACTCCCCCTGCTTGTGTTCCCTCTCTCACTGTGTCTCTCTCTGTCAAATAAATAAAATCTTTAAAAAAAAAAAAAGTGCTGTCTGTAGGAAAAAGGGAGGTGGGAGGCCAGTAGTGGCTCCGAGCGGGTCTGTCAGCTCAGCCCATTGCTCCCTCCCCGTCCTGGCCAGGCTGCTGAGGAGGGGAGGAGACCTGCAGCGACTGTTTTGCATTTGGGGAGAGGGGTGTGAAAAGTTGCCTCCTGCCTTTCCAGCTGAGTGGGTTTAACATCTGGAGTTTGGGAGGGTCCCTGAAAAGTCACAGCCCTGGTTCACTCCTCCAGAGCCAGGCTGCTGGACCCTCCTTCCTCCATCCTGCTTCAAGGAAAATCCCACACCTCCCCAGCTGCTCATTGTCATGCCCACCTCGTTTTCAGGAAGTTTCCCTTTTATTTTGCTCAAGCCCAGCTCTCCACAGTCTGGTTACTCTTTTAAAATGGAGATTGGCTTGCCTCTCCCCACCTCAGGCAAGAGCCTGGACTGTTTCTGTGTCACTGTTGGTCAAACATATAAATTTTTACGTTTTTCATTAATTGTGTTTGACATCGAATATAAGTGATAGAACGAAAGCAGTGGTCGTTTTTTTTTAATGTGCCTTTCTGCCCTTCACCTCCTGGGGTCCCGAACACTCCTCGGGTGGGCCGTGTGCCCTCCCACTAAAGACTGCTAGCCTGGAAAGTCTCCAGGCTGAGTAACCCCTGCTACTGCTACTCCTCAGTGTCCTTTTCACCTCTTTTAATCTCACACCTCTTTGTGGTCAAAGCCAGGCCAGGCCATGGCAGTGCAAAGAGTGAAGAAGATGGGGCCCAGCCCTCAGACCCCTGCCTGCCCCACCCTAGTGGGGAAATGTGACGGGAAAATAACTCCCAGCTCCTAGATTTGAAGGGAGGAGTAGAAGGGCATGCTCCCTAGAGGCAGAATGGCCACGGAGCTGAGCTAGGAGCTTTGTGGTCAGACTCACAGACGGACAAGCCACAGAACCTCTGTGAAATCAGGGTTCATCACTGACAGACGCTAAACAGTGCCTTCTTGGTGTGGTAGCTGTGAGGAGTCAAATGGCCTAATGGCTGCAAAGCCCCCTGGCTGCCCCCTGCCACCTGGCCAGCACTCCCCAGACGCAAGCATGGTGGCTGAGTGGAAGGAGACCTGGAAGGTAGGAGAGGGCTGGGGAGGAAGGGAGCACTTCAGGAGGCTGTTCCTCAGAGAGGGAATGTTCTCATAGGTGGAGGAAAGGTGGAAAGGCAGAGAATATTCATTGGCAGACTCCAAGGTGCCCTGGCAGGGGCTGGAGCCCCTGACAAATTAGGCACCATCTCTGTCCTCAAGGACACCATACTAGGAATCAGCAGGAGCAGAGGCTGCGTGAGGGGCAAGCGGTGCTGAGGGCAGTTCAGGGAGGGCCTGGAATGCTACGGGCAGCGGGGAGAGCTTCAGGCACCCATGGGGGCTGGCTGAGGGGTGACAGCACCAGAGCGGGGGGAGGATAATGTGGGGGGCGGGGGCGGACGGAGGTGGAGCCAAGCCACTGAGTGCACCTGCCATGAGCTGCGGACTTGCTAGGCCTTGGCCTTGGATTTGAGGTAAAGGGTTTGTTAAGCGGCCAGGGGAAGGAAGAGGGGAAAGAGTGCCAGGGCAGAAAGGTGGGACGAGGGGTCTGGAGGGTGTTTCGTTGTTGAGGAGTGGCACTGGCCGAGTCCATGTGGTGAAGGGTTGAGCCTGAGCAGCCCCAGGGGAGCTGTGAGCAGGCAGCTGCATCACAATGCGGAGAGAATGGGACAGGGGCCTGCCAGGCTCTGGGGAGTCTGAGGGACCCCAGAGTATCCAGAAGCCCCCCATCCCTGGTGGGGTGACTGCCAGAGTGGCTTTTCTGGTGGACATGCAGGCTTCCGTCTAAGGCTGAGAATTCTTGGCTGCAGGCATGACTGCCCCAGCACTAGGAAAATATTAATAGGCCCCCGGGGTTGGGAGTAAGAATTTAAACATAAAGCTACTTCCTCCTCTGAGCCCCTACCTGCCACTGAAGGAAGCTGTGACCCAGGGAGCTACGCCGGCCGCACCCCTGGATTGAGGTCACTCCTACCCTCCCGGTGGCAGTAGGACATGGGGACATTGTGGGGGGCGGCACTGGGGTGGGACCTCTGAGGCTGAGAGGGCCAGGTGGCAGCACCCCAGGAGCTGGGGATGCCAGTGGGGCGCATTGTTCTGAAGGGCCGAGTGGACCCTGAGACACTGGCGCCCTCGTTAACCCCTCAGTTTCCAAGAGCCTCAGAGCCTTCCCGGGCCCTGGACTAGCTGGGGGGGTGAGTGGGGCAGTTTTTGTTTTTACTCCCTAAGTCTGAGCTTCCCCCTTCACCAAGCTGTTGCCCTGGGCAAAGGCCTTCACATTTCTGACTCTGTCTCCCTGCTGGTAAAACGGGAAGACTAAATGCCACCGTGCATGCTCGTGCCTGGGCCCTTTGTGCCTGCGCCGGCCCGCCTGCATCACCTTCCTGCGCCTGCCTGACCCTAAAACCCTTCCCCGTCTGCTTCCCTCTCCTCTGAGCTACTGCAGGAGTAGCTTGGAGTTTGTCCCCTGCAGGTTATCCAGTCTCCCCTGGCTTTTCTCCCTGGTTAACCGCACTGCGGGCAGCACAAAGAGTTGGGGGTCCGTGGGATTGGGTACGCCAAGATGTGAATGCTGCCCTCCAGGGCAGAATTGGGGGTTGCTCCAGGGCAGAATTGGGGGTTGCTGAGTCCCACACACAGTTGGCATGAGAGCACACCGAGGAAGGAGTGGTGAGGGCTAAATTCTGTTGAGCTGTTACCTGTGGAACCAGCCCATTCACCGGGCATGAGCTCTGGCAGGACTCTGGAGAGACAGGAGGGCTTCCTGCAGGAGGAAGGCTTAGGATGGATTTTGAAGAATGCTGGTGATGGTAACAACTTGAATGTACTGAGCACTCACTGTGGGCCACACACAGGCAGGCAAATCAGTGCAGCCTGCCATGACCACCAGGAGGCAAATGATGCCACTCTCCCTACTTTTATTTTTTTTTTAAGATTTTATTTACTTATTTGTCAGAGAGCACACAAGCAGGGGGAGCAGCAGGCAGAGGGGAAGCAGGCTCACCGCTGAGCAGGGAGCCCGATGCGGGACTCGATCCCAGGACACCGGGATCATGACCTGAGCTGAAGGCAGACGTTTAACTGACTGAGCCACCCAGGTGCCCTTGTCCCTACTTTTACAGAAGAGAAAACTCAGGTGCAGAAGATAAGTAACTTGCTTAAGGTCGCAGGCTGAGTCAGTGGCTCAAGCTCCTTGATGAGGGGTTCCAGGGGAGGGGCCAACCCCAAGCTGGGCAGGGAGCAGCCGGTGTGCAGGCACAAGGAGACAGGCTGGGGCTGGGGCAGCAACCAGCACAGTGGAGAGGGGCCCAAACAGAGGGGCTGGAACATGGGTCTCAAAGCTGCCTGGTGCCTCCACCGTGCTAGGCAGCCGCCTGATCCCCCAGCTTCCTCCCTGGTCCTCAGGGCAGCAGCATGTGGCAGCACGAGGCCTGTGCCCTGTTTGGCAGACTAAGTCCCAGCTGGGATAGGGGTGGGGGTGTGTCTGTTCCCAGTGACTAGCATCTGCCCTGGATGCCTCCCCCACAGGGGCAGGGATGTGGCCTTGGAGGTCTCTGTGACTCTGACATCACCTGCCTGGCTCACTGCTGACCTGTTTCTAGCACTCTGGGATCTGCTGCCTCTGGTCTGGCCTGACTCTGCCCCCGCTCACCATTTCGCCAGTGATGAGAAAATGCCCAGTACGATGGGCTGGCCACGGGCTCTGGAGCCACGCTGTGTGGTTTCGGATCCTGGCGCTGCCGCTCTCGAGCTGGATGACATCAGAAACGTTATTTTACTTTGTTGTGTCTCAGTTTCTTCAACCGTAAAATGGGGCATAATCAAAGTCATGCCCCAGAGGGCTGTTGTGAGAACTAAGTGAGTTAATATCTTCCAACAGCAACAGACGGTTCCCTTACGTGAATGAACGAATTGTTCCTTGTCTTGAACATTGATCACTCCTGTAACTCTTCCAGCAGTATTTCCACATACCTACCCTGGGACTTAAATAGCTAAGCTCCAGGCCCTGTCAGGAGGTACTCTCAAGCTAGCGGGCAAGACCCAAGTGTCAATGGTCGTGATATGAGGAAGCCCGTGGTCCTCAGGGGTTGTGAGTAAGGCCAAGGGCAAGGCATCCCTCGCCTGGCTCACTTCCAGCATGGGCTTTGCCTGGATCTCTGGATCCCTGTCTGACCATTTCTGCCCTGCTGCTCGCAGTCCAGGTGTGGTCCCGGCAGAGGAGTTTGGATTTGATGGGGGTAGAAAAGCAGGGGCTGAGGTATTAACACAAGACTCAGGTCATAGAGTTCTCCAGAGATAACTGGGCAGGCTCCCTCCTAAAGGTCCTGAGACCCTCCCACAGAGCAGGATGCCCGGTAAGTGACGTGTTCTCGAGGGAACTCGGAGAGTAGTGGGTTAGATCTGGGGTGCCGCACAAGTTTCCTGTATGGATCAGTCACCTGCTTCCGGCTGCCAAGGTGCTGCGTTACAAAGGGTTCTAAGACTGAGCAGACAAGAGGACAGTGGTCGATTATGACGTCTGCCATGGTTTGGGAATGGGAGGAGCGGCACCCCCGCCACACACTCACCATCTAAAACCCAGTGGTGTTTAAAGTGCTTTATTGCATAAAATAACACCCATGATGGGGGGGATGGTGAAGTCTTAATAATGGAGCGGAGCTGAATGCACTGGTGGCTTCCCGGAGGGGTGGAGTGGTGCAGTGACAGAGCTGGGCTTGCATTAGCAGAGATGTGAGACAATGGGTCGGAGCGACGTCTTGGGGAGGGGAGAGTAGAGAGTGAAGCCTTAGGGGATAGCGAGTGGCCCAAACCCCTGGCGGGGACACACACCATCTCTGTGCAGCCTGCAAGACGGCAGCCCTGGGGAAGCTGCCCGTTTCTGGGAATTGTGCAGAAGGGAAGGGCAGCTCCTGGAATGCAGAGCCATTTCCTCCTCCTGGGTTGGGTCGCTCCCCCCAGTGTGTCCTCATCCCCCGGAGCTGGGCACACCCAGACATCATGGAGATGAGATTAGCTTCCCAGAGCTGATTCAGCTCAATGTGATTGAAAATCCATTCACTCTCCCAAGAGCTGCATTGGTAGTGAATCTGTCCCTTTCTCTTCGAGCCTTATTTACCAGACAACTTGCAGTTCAATTGCTGGGATTGGAGGAATCTTTAAAAAAATAATTAGTAGAGAAGTAGAGAAGCAAAAAAGCAGTGAAAACTAAACTTTCAATAAAGTTAGCAGCGTCTTTGGGTGAGGCTCTGGGTTGGCGACTGCCTCAACTCCAAGAATCTGTGGTCCTATAGTCAGGGCCAGGGAAGCAACCAACAAGAATGAAGAGTGCCCAGGGGGTTAGTAAAATCACGATGACAATCAAAGAAAAACTCTGTGATGCTGTAAAACTAATCACCCAGTGGGGCGCCTGGGTGGCTCAGTCGTTGAGCATCTGCCTTCGGCTCAGGTCATGATGCCAGGGTCCTGGGATCAAGCCCCACATCGGGCTCCCTGCTCACTGGGAAGCCTGCTTCTCCCTCTCCCACTCCCCCTGCTTGTGTTCCCTCTCTCGCTGTGTCTCTCTCTGTCAAATAAATAAATAAAATCTTTAAAAAACAACAACAACAACAATGAAAACTAATCACCCAGAGAATTTAAGGCAGTGTGTTGTGATTGTTCCCAGCGTGACCTTTGGTGTCCAGCCAGTCCACTGCAGATGGCCACTGAACGGTGGGGACTGTGATTGCTGTGGAGCCTCTCCTGGGCACCAGTTCTTCTGGCCAGGACTGTCTGACACTGCTTTGGAAGTGTGCTGGTTGGGGGGATAGGGTGCATGGAGGGGCCAGGGAGCCTATGAACCCCTTGACAATGTCTGCAGGCGAAGCTATTTCTTTTTTATGGGTCTGCTAATAAAAATGGGCAGTATTGGGGGCTATTCTTTTGGGAAACAAGCTCTGTAGAAGCCCTAGAACCTGGGAATCTGGGATAATGCAACAGATTGGTAAGGGATCATAGCCACTGGGCACTGCTGTTTTGGGGGCTAGAGCTCTCTGTTTTCCCAGGCATTTATATGTGTTGCTGTGTTGGGTCCTCCAACAGCCCTCTGTGGTACAGGTGCTCTTAGGGCTTTCGATGGGGCAGGCAAGTGGTCCAGATCACTGGAGTCTGCCTGGTTGGAGGGAGACCAGGGGCCCAACTGCTTTGCCTGTCAGTGCAAATACGCCCTTACTGGGGCTTTTCAGCTTTTTTCACTGGCGCCTCACACATTCTTGAGCCTCCTGTTCTCCTGTTTTATAGATGGGGAAGCAGGCTCCTGGAAGTTAAGAAACTTTGTTCCAGGTCATACAGGCAGTCCATATCAGAGACACGAATGGAACTCGAGGGGCCTAACTGCAGTCACAGGCTATTAATGACACCCCCCCCACCCACGCCACCCACCCCCCCTGGAGAACCAAGGGGGGCTTTGCACAGGACTGTCCCCAGGAGGTCTCGGAACCCTCCCAGCATACTTTGAAAATGGCTGGGTGAAGAGGCTATTCTGGGGTCATCTGTCCATCCAGCCCCGTACCTCCTAGGAGCATCACCTCCTGCTTCTTGGCCCAAGGGAGGGCTGGATGGGTAGAAGGCTGCCGTGGGGCAGAATTCAGCGGTCAGTCAGTGTGTTGGGCCCTGAGCCTCCCATGTGTTGGCCCTGTAAAATGCAAGGGAATGAGGAGATGTGGCTCCTGTCCTGGCGGAGCTTCTGAACTGCTTGGAGGAGACGAAGCTGCCATTCAGGAAACAAAAATTCACATCTCGCAAGATGGTGCTAACCCTGAGAGAGAAAGGGAGCAAAAGACAGCCGCCAAAAAAAGCTTATTTCTCTGGTTAAAGATGCCCGAAGTTTTTGTATACGTGTTATTAAAATTGTCCAAGAAGCAACGCTGCCTTTGAGGAAAAAGTTTCCAGCATGTGTGAGGGGCTGGGCTGCCGGTGGACTGGGAGGGGTGCTGGGAGCGGTGGTTGCCATGGGAACCAGCACTCAGCCGCCCACGGGCCCAGCGGCAGCTGTTCCAAAAGTTGGTTTCTGAGGGGAGGGGGCTGCCTGAACCTCGGAGCCATTTCCCATGCAAACAACGTTCTGAATGTTGGGTGACGTTCCCACACAGGCCTGCCTGACATGGAGCTGAGGTGGCAGCGGGACTTCTGATGGGGGAGTCTCTCCAGGGAACAAAGTAAACAAGGCGCAGGAACAAACATTGGAGCACCTTCTCTAAACTGGGCACATTTCATACATTTTCATTTCATGCTTAAAGCAGTCCTGCAAAGTATAATTTTCTAATCAATCCCATCTTACAAATAGGAAACTGAGGCTGTGAACAGTAACTTGCCCAACTGGTCTGTGGGAGAGTATCTAGCATCGAAAACTGGTGGGGGAACTTTAAAAAGAGACCCTAGGTCCACCTTATACTACCCTCCCACCTCAAAGGGGCCATCCATGACCCCCAAAAAGTAAAGAACTGACATTCTAGAATGATCTCTAAAAAGATCTAGAAAGATCTCTGATCTTCTAGTTGAATAGTCTAGAGAGGAGGGGGTTCTTGTGAATGTAAGCAGTTTGCTCCTTAACCACCAACCAACTTTTTATCCTGTGGTGTCTTTCGTCATAGCCTGTGGTGACTGAAAAAAAATCTTTCTCTTTACCGCTTGAGTCCAGCCTATTTTGTGGGAGTGTGGTGCATTTTGACTGCCCTCTGCACTTAAAAAGACATTGTTTAGTCAGGGATTATTAGGGGGGAGGCTGAAAGCCTGGAAAAACATGTCCATCAGGAGAAGAGCCTTTATGAATTGGGGGGAGGCGCCTGGTTCTGGACTCATTCTCTTGGCCCTGCAACACCTTCTTTCCTTCCTGGGCCCACACTTGCTTCCAGGGGGCTTTTCTGTGTGATTGGTCTGACTTGGGAGAAGGAGGCTGGGAGCGTTGCCTCTTGGCCCTCTCCATGGTCAGGCCCAATGCTGTGGCTAGTAGGTGGTCTGACAGTGGTTCAGAAATGCCTTCAGCTAGCCTTTTGCTCCTTGCTGATGCTCTGCCAGCCTTTGGCGATACAGAGAGGGACGAGGTGCCGTCCCTGCCCTTCTGTGCACATTAAATGTAGACGGTTTCAAGGGTACTGGTGACCTCTGCACCAGGAACTGCAGGGCGCAGAGTAGAAGGAGGTGCCTCCCATAGGAGGTGATTCCTGGGCCCGGGCCTGACCTGTGAAGAGGTATGTGCTCTCCCAGGGGGCCTCGGGGTCTGCAGAGGACTCGGTGTGACCCCAGGGTACACTGGGCGAACATAAAGCTGGTTGGGAGAGCGAGTAGAGTGTGAGAGGCTGTGGCATAGCTACCACTGGAGAGGCAGTACTGGTGACCAGTGACAGCCTTGAATGTCCAGTGAAGGAACCGGGACTTGGCCCATCAGCGATGGGCAGCACTAAAGGGTTTTTCACCACGAGAGATCGGTCCAATTTTTGTGCTGTGCATTCTAACCTGCTTCCATTGAGTCTTGGTTGGGAGGGAACCCCGAGTTGGCTGCCTGTGGTCTCTCAGGGGCTCAACCCCTGAGTGCGGAACTCTGTGAAGGGAAGGAGCCCCTCGTCTGTTTCCTGGCAGCTGCCTTGCCTGGCAAGCAGGTCCCCGAGTGATTCTGCTGTGGCTGGTCTGAGTACCAACTCAGATTCAGTTCATGTCCTCTATCATACTTACTAGTGGAGATTTCTTATCTTGTTTTATTTTGAGAAGAAAATCAAGAGAAATAATTTTCCTTCTTGATATCTTCCCACCCACCGAGTATTTTTTATTCATGTCGCTGCCAGCGGAGAATGGAAGGGAGCTTTAGAAACAGCCTCTCTCACAGGCAAACATGCCCACCCTGGCCCGGTGTCACTGTCCACCCTCAGCCAAGATGGCGGGTAAGGAGGGGCTGACACCTCGCTCCCCTGACCTGAGAGGCGAAGGAGAGAGGGAGCTGACCCTTGCCCTCCTCTCCCCATTTCTGTTTCCTTCCAACTGCCCTGTGGCCCCTTTGGACCACCATCCCTTGTCATGTGGGAGAGCTCAGTTTGCCAAAGCCTCAACTTGTCCCCACCTTTACCCTACTTAGGGAGACAGGGCACCAGATGCTGGGGCTTCAGCCGGCCCCTGGGCCCAATATCCTGCACCAAAGGAGCTTAAATCCCTACCTGAAGGATGCGGAGTCCTACATTTTTAGGTAGCTGGAACATTTATTTTGGCGGGAACATTAAAAAAAATTTTTTTTTTATTTGAGGATAGTCGACACACAATGTTACATTAGTTTCAGGTGTACAACATAGTGATTCATCAACTCTATACATTCTGCTCCGCTCACCACAAATGTAGCTATCTGTCACCATGCATTGCTGTTACAGTACCATTGACTATGTTCCCTATGCTGTACCTTTTATTCCCATTGGTGGGAATATTTTAATATTGTTAAACTTTCCCAGTATACATATATAATATTAGCTTGTTGTAGCAAGTGTTGAGAAAAATTGAGAAAGTGCCCCCAAATCTGCCAGTCCTCTCTATGCCTAGAACCACATCTAGACATATAGATTCATTCATGGAAGTGCAATCATATGTACTTGTGGTTTTGCAGCCTGTTTGGGGCTTTTTTCATGCATAATATAAACTTTTCTAGGTTAGGGTCTATCATCCTTTTTCATGGCTGCATAGTATTGCATTGTGTAGCTGACTTTTTCTTTAACTCCCCCCCAACATTTAAGTGATTTCCATTTTCCCCTGTTCTTTACATCTTTGTACATTTGTCTGATTATTTCCTAGAATGAATCCTCATATACCAGATAGCTTCAAGAGATGGTATGTCATTTTAAGTTTTGATATAATTATGCGAGTGTATTCTCAATCCAGTCGGGACAGATTTATATGCTCACCCACAGTGTATACAGGCACCTATACCTCCTCACGATGCAAGGAAATCCTAAATGTCAACATCAAGTTTCAGTAACTGCAGAGCATTTTTGCAATGACTCTCTCCCGTAGCCCCATGCAAATCAGTGTGGCCACATAACCCACACTTGGGTCTAACACCCTTTCTGTTGCTCTCTAGAACTGGGGACTCTTTTAGAGCTGCAAATAACTGTAAAAAAAAAAAAAAAATCTAGCCCTCTCATCTGATAGGTAAGGAAGGTATGGCTCGGCATGGCCTTCCCAAGCAGCAGCGAGGCACACAGGACACCCAGTCCGCACCCTTGAGTGTCCCCGTCACACCTGTGCCATGCCTTTCTGCCTCCCAGCTTGTGCAGAGATTCTTTTCTAGTACCATGAGGCAGGATCAAGCTTGCACCCTCTTGGCACCAGGTCAGTGCTCGTGCTACCCGGGAGTGTCGCCATAGCAGGAGGGGGCATTGTTCTCCCTGGCACCCCGGTGGGGCCCACAGTTAGCAGCCCAGATCCCTGGGCTGAGTGCTCCTTCCGTGCTCCCTGCCTCCCTCTCCTCCTTGCCACTTTATGATGCTGCTTCCAAAGATCACTCTTTGCTTCTCTGCTGTCACCTTTTCACAATCAGTCCTTATCTGTTAAGGCTCAATTATCCTTTAGAATCCTGGCCCCACATTTTTGGCTCCTGCCTAGTCACCTTAGCTCATTAGCACCATTGACGTTTTAGGATGGATAATTCTGTGTTGTGGGGGACGCCCTGTGCATTGTAAGATGTGTATCCACAGCCTTGGCCTCTGCTGACTGGATGCCAGTAATACCCACTTGGTTTTAACAACCAAAATTATCTCCGGATATTGCAGATGTCCCTGGGGGCAGAATTGCCCCTGGTTGAGAACCACTGCCTTAGCTGGACTCAACATCATTAAAACAAAACTTAGCCCTGCTCCTCCTCTTCCTCCCGCCAAGCTAACACAGGGGTTGACCAGATGCCAAGAGATTCCAGCACAACTTTCTGCATGACAAAGGGCAAGGAGACTGAGGGAAAGTAGCCACAATCACTAAATTCCAGGGGGGGGGGGGTGGACACGGAGATCCTGAACTCTGGTGCACCAGGCTGTTATGGCCAACCTTCCCTTAGCTCAGGCAACCTCAAATCCTTCTGGGCACAGCAGGCCCATGGCCAGAGCTGATGTAAAAGGTGCCATCCCTGCTCGGACTAGCACCCACATGTTTACCTGTATGGGAATAGGGCAGACTTTAGTGGTCGAAATGCTTCTTTGACATGGCTTTTGGCTGTACTTGTTAAAGGCCTCATGGTGTCTAGTAGTACTGTGTCCCCAAGACCAGGTGTGGCACATAGTTGGTATTCAATAAATGACTGAATCAATATATAATTGGGAGTATTTATTACTCTATAAGGTCGGAAAGGAAAAAGCCCCTGGCCTCATTACACATGTCTTGCCTCCCCAGGTCTGACCTACCGTAAACATGGCAACCAGTGCCGTCCCCAGTGACAACCTCCCCACGTACAAGCTGGTGGTGGTGGGAGATGGGGGTGTGGGCAAGAGTGCCCTCACCATCCAGTTTTTCCAGAAGATTTTTGTGCCTGACTATGACCCCACCATTGAAGACTCCTACCTGAAACACACAGAGATTGACAATCAATGGGCCATCCTGGACGGTGAGACCCAGATGGCAGCCCTACAATGGGGTGGGGGGTGGGGGGTGTAGTGGGTGGGGAAGGGGGTGGGGGGGAAGACGGAGGGTCAAAGGAAGTTGATGAGCTTCACTGGGGCCGGATGGCTTCTTTCATGTCATTGTGACATGGCTGGTATAAGGCCGTGTATGTGTTCCAGGGTTAATTCTGAACAGCTTTGTGGAAACCAAAATGTGTATTCAACAAAGAGGCAAGGCTAGAATCATGCCAACTCAGTGATGTCATGTTTGTTATTGCTTGCTGATCAGAAGCGCTGATTAGCACTTACAGATGTCTCCAGCTAATAAAAAAGAAGGTGGGGGATAAATTATTTTTTAGTGAGCATAGTTTATTTTCACTTGGAGGGAAAAGCTTGCATTTGACTTTGTTTCAAGTTTAGTCTAAATTGGTCTAGATGAGCAGTTCTCAAATTGTGGTATCCAGGCCAGCAGCCTAAACATTACCAGGGAGCTTATCAGAAATGAAAACCCTCAGGCTCTACTGATTCCGAAATTCTGAGGGTGGAGCCCAGCAGTCTGTTTTAACAAGCCTTCCAGGTGAAGCTAAAGTAGAGAACCACAGCTCCAGATTCTTACTGGTTAGGACTTTATACTGTCTCTTAAACAAAGAACCATTAGGGATAGACTGTCATTGTAGGAGGGGAGCTTGGAAAGCCACTGGGATAGAAGTCCTCTGTCAGCTATGTGATTTGCAAGTTTTTTCTTCCAATCTGTGGCATGCTTTTCATTCTCTTAACAGTGTCTTTCAAAGACTAGAGTTTGTAATTTTGAGAAAGTCCCATTTATCAGTTTGTTCTTTTATGGATTGTGCTTTTGGTGTCGTGTCTAAAGTATTTGCCTAACCCAAGGTCACAGAGGTTTTCTCCTAGCAGTTTAATGGCTTTAGGTTCTGTGTTTAGGTTTATGATCCACCTTGAGTTAACTTTTGTATATGGTGTGAGGTATGGAACAAAGTTTAGTTTAGTTTTATTTTGTTCGTGTGTATATGGAGATGCAACTATTCCAGCACTATTTGTTGAAAAGGTTGTCCTTTCTCCACTGAATTGCCTTTGTACCTTTGATGAAAATTAGTTGCCCATATATTCCGTTTGATCTGTCTCTCTTAGCATCAATTCCACATTGTCTTGATAACTGTAGCCTTATAATAAGTCCTAAAATCATGTCCCATTAAATCCCCAGTTTTGTTCTTTTTCAACATTGCTTTGGCCCGTCTAGGTCCTTTGCATTTCTGTATGAATTTTCAAATCAGTTAAATTCAAAAATTTTAGATTTTGACTGAGATTGTATTAAATCTGTAGATCTATAGATTTGAGAAGAATTGACATCCTAACAATGTTGAGCCTTCCAACCCATGAACACTGTATTCCTCCATATTTTTAGGTCTTCTCTAATTCTCTCATCAATTGTTTTTGCAGATTTTCTTGCATAGGTCTTTTACATGTTTCGTCAGATTTATATCTACAATCTGTATTATAAATGGTATTGGTTTTTCATTTCAGTTGTCAATTTTTGTTGCCAATATGCAGAAATACGGGAGCATTTTGTATATTAACTGTAACCTGCAACCTTATTAAACTCACTTATTAGTTCTAGTGGCTTTTTTGTAGATTCCTTTGGATTTTCTGCAGAGATGGTCACGTCTGTGAGTAAAGATAGTTTTACTTCTTCCTTTCTGATCTGGATGGCTTCTGTTTCTTTTTCTTGCCTTATTTTACTGACTAAAGACATACTTGTCTTGTTCTTGATCTTAAGGAGAAAGCTTTCTTTCAGTCTTTCAGCACTAAGTATGATGTTAGCTGTAGGTTTTTTATACATTCCTTTTATCAGGTTGGGGAAGTTCCTTTCTATTTCTAGTTTGCTGAGAATTTTTATGAGGTACAGATGTTGGCTTTTGTCAAATGTTTCTTCTGTGTCTACTAAGATACTCAGATGGTATTTCTTTTTTAGTATGTCAATATGGCAAATCACGTTAATTTTTCTAATGTTAAACCCACATTGTATCCCTGGGATAAATCCTACCTGGCCATGATGTATTATCCTTTTACATATTGTTGGCTTTGATTTGCTAAAATTTTGTTTAGAATTTTTGTGTTGATGTTCTTGAGAGCTATATCGGTCTGTAGTTTTCTTGTCATGTCTGAGTAATGCTGGCTTTACAGAATGAATTGAGATGTATGCTCTCTTCTTCAGTTTTCTGGAAGAGTTTGAACAAAGCTGGTATTATTTCTTCCTTAAATGTTTAGTAGAATTCACCTATGAGGACATCTGAGGCTGGAGTCTCCTTTGTCAGAAAATTTTTAACTTCAAATTCAATTCCTTTAATAAATGTAGGGCTATTCAGGTTATCTGTTTCTTCTCCAGTGAGTTTTGGTGGTTTGTGTCTTTCAAAAAGTTGTTCAGTTCATCACAGTTACCAAATTTATTGACATAAAGATGTTCATGATATTCTCTTATTATTTTCTTAATATTGGTAGAGTTTGTAGTGATGTTGCCTCTCTCATTCCTGATATTGTTAATTTGTATCTTCCCCCTTTTCCCTAATCAGGCAGGTTAGAGATGGAGCAATACCATGGATTTTCAAAAGAGAACTAGCTCTTGAGTCCTTTGACTTTTCCCATTTGGTTCCATTGATTTCCACTCCTACCTGCATTATTTCCTTTAGTCTGCCTACTTTGGATTTAATTTGTTCTTCTCTAACTTTTTAAAATGGAAGCTGAAGCCACTGACTGGAGCATTTCTTCTTCTCCAAGATATTCATTTGGTGCTACAAATTCCCCCAACTGCTTCTTTAGCAGCATCCCACCTACTCCAATACATTGTGTCTTCATTTCCATTCAGTTCAAAATACTTTCTAATTTCCCTTTTGAGATCATCTTTGACCCATAGGTTATTTAGAAACATTTAGTTTTCAAGTATATTTAGGCATTTTCCAGAGATTCTTCTGTCATTGGCTTCTGTTTTATTTTCATTGTGTCAGAGAACATACAGTATATTATTTAAAACTCATTGAGGCTTGTTTTATGACCCAGGACTTGGTCTCTCTGGCTAAATAGTCCACACGCACACAAAAAGAATGGGTATTCTGCCATTGTTGGGTGCGTTCTATGGATGTCTGTCATTTTGTCTGGTTTGTGGTTGTTTGAGGTGAGAAGATAAATCTGGTCCTTGTTACTCCATCTTGGTCAGAACCAGTACCAAATCATCACTTAAAAAAAAAAAATGTGACAACTTTGTATATATACTGAATTGTGTATTTTAAAAAGGGTGAATATTATGGGGCTCCTGGGTGGCTCAGTCGTTAAGTGTCTGCCTTCGGCTCAGGTCATGATCTCAGGGTCCTGGGATCGAGCCCCACATCGGGCTCCCTGCTCAGCGGGAAGCCTGCTTCTCTCCCTCTCCTTCTCCCGCTGCTTCTGTTCCCTCTCTCTTTGTGTCTCTCTCTGTCCAATAAATAAATAAAAATCTATTTAAAAAAGGGTGAATATTATGGTATTTTAATTGTATCTTAATTTTTAAAAGCACCATCCTTCAGGGGTTCGTCTGCAGCCCTGAAACTTTGAATAGTTCACCAGGAACCAAGCATATTCCCACCTCAGGGGCTTTGCATTTGGTATTCTCTCTGCCTAGAACGTGCTTCCTTCAGAAATGTATTCTCACCTCGGGTACCTCTCCACTCAAATGTTAACTTTATCAAAGAGGTCTTCCCTGACCAAACCATCTCTATTAGTACCCCCCCATCATTCTGTCCCCCTGAACAACTCTTTTTCTTTATTCTACCTTTTACTGTTGAACATATATTTATATTTGTTCAATGTGTTTGAGTTTTCGTTGCTCCCCAATAAAATATAAATTTTTGAGAGTAGGGACTTTATTTATTGCTCTATTCTCAGTGTCTAGAATACAGGTCCTCAGTAAATGTGTGTGAAATGAATGAATGAATGTGTCCTGAAGAATGTATGTGCAGTCACAGGTTTGATCTGTCAGTTGTGTTATATGATAAATATATATAACCATTAAAATTTAAAACTTACATTTATGCACTTTCTAAATTCATCTCACGCATTACCCATTCACATATATTCCACACTTTGAGATATACTGAGTTAAAGAAATATAAACAGTTTCTTTACTGTGGGACTTAAAAGAATCGTCCATATACAAACATAATATTGGAGATATACTGGTAGGATATATTGTCCATAGGGTTTCCCAAAAGACCACATTTTGCATATCATTCTGGGCTATTTCCACAGAAAACATTCTGGGAAATGTTGCATAATGCATATAGGAGAGAGTACCACCATGCCTGGTACACAGTTGAGCTCAATAAATATTATTTCTCTATATAGCCATATTGACTTCTTGAACTTCTTCTTTTTTTTTTTTTTTAAGATTTTATTTATTTATTTGACAGAGAGAGACAGCGAGAGCAGGAACACAAGCAGGGGGAGTGGGAGAGGGAGAAGCAGGCTTCCAGCCGAGCAGGGAGCCCGATGTGGGACTCTATCCCAGGACCCTGGGATCATGACCTGAGCCGAAGGCAGACACTTAACGACTGAGCCACCCAGGCGCCCCTTCTTGAACTTCTTAAAGTAACTTTGGGTATTAGATTAGTTTCTGAGGGGAAAAAAGTTTCCAAGGGTGATTTTTAGGAAGATTTTGTGATTTTATTTTTGTTTTTTAAATATTTTTATTTATGTATTTAAGAGAGAGAGAGAGAGTGAGAGAGCACAAGCAGGGGAAGCAGCAGGGAGTCCGACTCAGGGCTCCATCCCAGGACCCTGGGATCATGACCTGACCCGAAGGCAGACGCTTAACCGACTGAGCCCCCCAGGCGCCCCTGTGATAACATTTATAGCAGCTGCAACAGCAGGGAAAAGGGAAGCATGGCCAAAGCATTACTTTATAAGCATGAACTTGCAAAGCTTTTGTTTGAAGCATCTGGGCTCCCCTTGGGTGCTATGCCTCTAAAGCTGCCACTGAATCCAGCCTAATTTAGGGCACTGTCCACCCAGTGCCTGCCTCAGGCACAGATACCAGATTCCCAGATTAGTACATTTCCCCACTCATTTAGGTCTTGTATTAAGAAAAGGAAGGCTTAAAACATTACAGCTAAATATTAATCTGGCATTTAAAAGGATGCCCCATATTTTGGGAACTTTAATCAAAGGCTGGTTGTATTTAGGCATGAATGTAACTCTGACACCTTTTGGGGCTGGACTCTCCTGGGGTGGTTTGCAGTCCTGAAATAGACAGGACTTTCCCAGGGGCATCCAGAGCCCGGACATCCTGCTTCCCTGGAGGCCATACCATCCTGGGGGAAGCCCTAAGCCTGGGATGCCTTCCAAGTGCTCTGAACTCTGGGGTTGCTCTTCTTCCATATTCGGAAAGAGCAAAAACATGGCAGCCTGAGCATGATGAGAAGGAGGAGGCGGAGGAGAATTATATAGGCAGTACTAATATTTATTGAGCAATTACTCTGCGGAAACCCTATGCTAAGCACTTTGTGCTCTCTTTTAATCCTTACAGTGCTGTTTCGCTAGCTACTGTTGTTATCGTCATAAAAATAGAGCACGGAGAGATTCACATAGCTAGCAATGGCTTGAACTCCCCCTTTGTGTCCTGGATCCTCTGGTAGTCTCGTTGGGTGGGAAAATCCTCTCCCACCTCACACACTGATCCCTGTGCCTCTGGGAATGGACGTTGAAATCCTGGGGAGAGGGGAGTGTGGCCTGGATTATCAGGATCAACAGACACCCTCACCTGGCCTTCTTACAGCTCGCCCAAGGCCCCTCAGAGGGCCGGGTGCTCTTCCTCAGCTTGCTCAAAAAGCCTTCTCTGTGGTTGCCACACTGAGGATTCTCACAAGCTTCCAGCTTACTTACAAACTTGTCTCTTGCTTTCTTTGAAGGGACCTCATTGCCCTGGTTCTCCCAGAATCTAAAATACAGGAGGCAGCTGACCTCAAGGGCCAGCGGCCGGGCTCCCCAGTGTCTGGGACCCCCAGGCTTTGGAGCAAGCCTGCTCTGAGTTCTCCCCTACCCCCCGGGGCTTTGGGACCCCCGTCTCCCCTGTCACTGTTGCAGGCGCATTTCTGGAAATATCTCCTCAGTGTCTGGTGCCCACCTCTCTGCTGTGGGCTTGCATCAGCGTCCCCATCTCCCGGCTCTCCAGCCCTCTCTCATCTGGCCTCTGACTCTGGACCCCACCTCACGCTGGCTTTCAGCTACGGGACTCACCCCACCCCAGTGCTCAGGTTTCACGCCATCGGGAAGAACCAAGCCTTAGGCAGAGTCTTGAAGTTTTGCATTTATTCTTGTTTTTTTTTTTTATTATTGTGGTAAAATACACAAAACTTACCATTGTAACCATTTTTAAGCATACAACTCTGTGGCATTAAGTCCATCCGCTGTTCTGCAGTCACCACCACCATTGGTCCACAGACTTACTCGTCTCCAACTGGCACTCCGCGCTCACTCACAATAACTGCCGCTGCCCTCCCCCAGCCCCAGCAACCACCGCGCCACGTTCTGTCCCTCTGAAGCTGACCACTCTAAGTACTTCACATATGCGGACACGCATGGGACTCATCCTCCTGTGGCTGGCTTCTTTCACTTAGCGCAGTGTCTTCAAGGTTCATCGTGTTATAACGTGGGTCAGCATTTCTTCTTTTTAAAGACTGAATACTACTCCACTGTATGTATATATACCACATTCATCCAGCAACAGACACGGGGGCTGTTTCCACTTTCTGGCTATTGTGAATAATGCTGCTGTGCACGTGAGTGTACAAAGATCTATTCTAATCCATGCTTTCAGATGTTGTGTCTTGGAGTTCTCGTGTGCCTATTTTTTCTGTTAGGCTAGGGCCAGAAGGCTCCCGAGCTCTATGGTATCACCCCCCTCACCTTACACCTGAGGAAACTGGTGCAGGGGGAGAAGGGGCTCACCCGAGGTTGGACCTAGCTAGAGGCAGAGCCAGGCCTGGGGCCTCTTGGCTCCACGGGGCACATTCCGCACCCTGTCCTGCTTGCCTCCTCTTTGACCCAGACCTTGGTCCTGCAGGAGGTGGACCACATCCTCTGCCCACTTACAGTAGGGGCAGGTGTTTCTGGGCCTTCCCTCCTCTATGGTTCCCAGTCCTGCCCTCTGCCCAGCCTTGCATCTTCCTTCCACCAACAGAGAACAGCAGTGGGCCCTGAATCCCCTGACACCTCTTCCCACTAGGGGCTTTTGGGCCCAGCTCTGCAGCCTCTCTGTCCCCCACTCTCCCCAGCAACAGCTAGGTCTTTGCAAAGAGTGAAAGCTCCAGCTCTTCTCCTGCACCCTCAGAAGCTGGGAGGTTTCCACCTGGCTTCTGCCCAAACCTCAGACACAAGTGCTGTTGTCTTCTTGGAGTGGCCTGGACCTGGCTTTTCCCTGAACACTTGAATCCACATTCTTTCTGGGGAGGGGGAGGGAAGGAGGACATTGGAAGGGCAGCAAGAGCAAAAGGAACCTTTATTGAGTGTATTTTTCTGGTCTAGAGGCTTTACTTGGGGGGCCAGCTTCTGAGTAAGCACTTCCCCATGGCTCCCCCAACTAAGAATGGGGTACCGGCAGAGCGGGCCTATCCTTCCACCTGCCCAGCCATCCTCCCCTTTTCCCGCTGGCAGTGATGTGGGAGGAATTTCCCTTTTTTCCTTTATGAGAGAACATGGCCACTAGCCTCAGATTATGAAATCCAGCCCTGCGGGCCTCTGCCTGACCCTTTATCCTGGTTCCATCAGCCATCACTGCTTGCATGCTTCCAGTAACGTGCAACTCACTGACCTCCGAGCTGCCTAGGGCAGTGCTTCCTGGTACACTAAAGCCAGATCGACCTCCCAAACCCTCTCTCACTGTGGCTCCTTCCCGTTCATGGCAGTGGGAGCAGTTCCTCCTGACCAGACTTTTCTGGAAGGCCAGAGTCTGTGCTCAGAGGTTTACAGGGATTATTTTATTTCCTCCTTGTAACGGTTCTGCCACATGGAGATTAGCATCTCCAGCTTCCAGGGGAGCATAGCCAGGCCTCCACCAGTGGGCACCAGCACTGCCCTACGACTTGATAAGACGGTGAACTATGTCCATGCCATTGGAAGGTCGCTGCCACCGCTGTCCTCTGTCCCCAGGGGCCCTTCCCTCCTGCTCCAGCGCCTGTCCCGCGGCCCTCTGATCAGTCAGGGCCCTGCAGGGAAGGACCAAGATTCAGGGAGGGGTAATAGCATGGCCAAGGTCACACAGCTGATTAGAGCCCCTTTCCTCTGACCCCAAAGCGAAGGATCTTACTCTTGCCCTGTGCCAGCTAAACCCCACCTGCTGGGCTGGGAGCTGAGGAGCCTCCATCAGCCAGTGACCTAGAGTCAGCTCAGCAAGGCTGCGTGATGACGGTGTGTGTGCGACGCGCACCCCTCCCCCAACCCCCGTCAAACAGCACAGCCAGGAGTCAGTCTGGGGGTTTGCACCCCAAGCCCCAGGTGGGGTTCCTCTCACATTGCTGACAGGTCCTATACTCCTGCAGTTACTTTTGGGTTTTGCCCTGACTTCAGAACTTCATGCTGATTGCTCTTTGTCCCGTGACCTATTTGGGCTGAGTGCACCAGCCAGGTTAATAAGTTTGAGATCTTATCAATCCGCCCGTGCATAGCATGATGCCACCTGCCCCCAGGCCCCAGTGCGGCCACTGCCAGCCTGCTGTCACCCTGCCCTAGGTGTGAGTTCTTCTTTCCCTCAGGCACGGACAGCCTCTGCACCAAGACCATGTGCCCTCATTGGTGGGGCTTGTGTCTCAGATGGGATACACCCTCAGCGTTGTTGCAGAGCGTAAATGAAACAATATAAAGGATGAGCTCCTTGAGGGAGAGACTGTGTCCTTTGCCCACCATCGTATCTCCAATGCCAGCCTGGCGCTGGCACCTATTTACCGGGGGAGGGAAGGGATAAGGTACCTTGTGAGGGGCTTGGCACATAGCAGACCTCAGGAGATGCCTATCATTGCTGTGATTGTTCTGATATGATTTATAGTCCTAGTTATGATGGGGGCTTCGTGCTTTCAAGAATAGGCATTATCCCACCTGCAGATGAGAGACCACCAACCCGTCTGCCTGCTTCTGGAAAGCTCCAGGAGTGAGGCTTGAGCCCCTGACTTGGAGCTACCACCTCTCCTCTCCAGCAATGTGTGGATTGGCCCCTGAGTTTTGTGTACATGGATGAGTTCGCTAATTCACTCAACAAATACTTCTGGGTACCTACCATGTGCCTGGCTCTCTTTTGGGCTCTGAGGATGCAGCATTTGACAAAGTCAAGTCCCTGCTCTCATGAAGCTTATGTTAGAATGGGAGGG
This sequence comes from Eumetopias jubatus, assembly GCF_037043125.1. Lineage (NCBI taxonomy): Eukaryota > Metazoa > Chordata > Mammalia > Carnivora > Otariidae > Eumetopias > Eumetopias jubatus. The sequence goes on along the minus strand of NW_028274807.1, from coordinate 121,968,869 downwards.
ACAGAGCATAAGCAAATACGTAATGTGTCAAGTGGTAATAAATGCTATGAAAGAGAATAAGGCAAGGTAAAGGAAATAGTGAGGAAGGGGTTGCTTTCTTACATAGGCTGGTCAAGAGAAATGAAAACATATCCCCCAAAAACTTGTGCAAGAATGTCCAAAGCACCTGATAAGGTGATATTGGAGCAGAGATGTGAAGGATAAAGCTGTACTTATACCTGAAGGAAGAGAATCTCAGACAGAGAGAGCATCAGGTGCAAAGGCCCAGAGGCAGGGGTGTGCTTGGCCTTTTGGGGGAATAGGTAGGAGTCCAGGGCACAGAGCAAATGAGGGAGCGCTAATAGGAGAGGTCAGAGAGAGAGCTGGGAGGCACTGGTCTCATAGGTCAACGTAGAAAAATAAGAAGCCATTGGAGGGTTTTGAGTAGAGGAGGAACATAGTCTGATATTTTAAAAGGAGTAGAGAATAGACCATAGAGGAACCAGGGCAGAATCAGGGAGACCAGTTAAGAAGCCAGGCAGACTAGGGCACCGCTGAAGGAAATAGCTAGAAGGAATTAGCTTCTTGATGTGTTTTGAAGGAGGAAATAACAGGATTTGTGGATCGAGTATATGGCATGAGGTGCAGGTAGAGAGGGAAGAGTCTTTGGCCTGCACAACTGGTAGAATAGTTATGTTTATCAACATTAGGAAAACTGGTGAAAAGCCTTTGGCCTGCACAACTGGTAGAATAGTTATGTTTATCAACATTAGGAAGACTGGTGAAAAGCAAGTTTGGTGGGAGAATCAAGAGTTTAATTTTAGACACGTTAAATCTGGGATGCCTTTCTCACATACAAATAGAAGTCAAGCAGGCAGCTGGACGTTGGAGTCTGGAGTAAGGGCAGGTAAGGAGAGATGTATAGGCTGGAGATGGACATTTGGGAGTGGACATGTAAGCCATGAATTGAGAGATGGCCAACAAAGTGAACGTGGCTTAGAGAAAGGGTCCTGAGACTGAGTGTGGGGACCCACCATCGTTTAGAGGGTAAGGAGATGAGGGGACAGAGCACGACCAATCACTTCAGTAGGAGAAGAACCGAGAAAGAGTGATGTCCCAAGGCCAGGTGGAGAAGGCTTTCCAACCAGGAGGGAACCATCACCACTTCCGGTGTCAGTAGGTGGCCCAGAGGGATGAGGCCTGAGACGTGCCCATTGGATTTAGTGATGCGGAGGTCGTTGGTGACTTGACAAGACCAGTCTTGATAGAGTGACCAGCAATGAGAGTCTGATTCTAGTGGGTTCAAGAGAGAGTGGAGGGGAGGAAGAACAGGCAGTGAGAACAGACAAGTCAAGAGGTGTGCCTGTAAAGAGGAACAGAGAAGGGACAGAAGCTGGAAGGAGATGTGAGCTCAAGGGGCGGGCTTTCCACTCTTAATTTTTTTGGCTTTATTTTTTTTTAGGCAAGAGAAATTATAGTATGTTTACATACTGGTGGAAATGAACCAAAAGAGAAATGGGTGATGCCAGAGAGGGGAGGGGCCCCAATAGTAGCAGTGTCCTTGTCTGGGTGACAGAGGACGGGACCCAGTGCCCGCTGGAGGGCGTGGTCTTGGACAGGAGCAGGCTCAGGTCATCCCCCACAGCAAGAAGACAGTGGCGTGTGTTGCAGAGAAAAGGGGGGGGTCCTCATACAAGTGTTTTTAATTGAGATGTAACTCACCTGTAAAGTATACAATCAAGTGTTTTTTAGTGCATACACACAGTTGCTGACCGATTCACAGACCAACTGCTGGTCGATTCACAACTGCTGACGGATTCACAAACCAACAATCACTTGGGTCGCCACAGATTCCCCAACATTTCCATCACCTCCCCCTGGAAAGCTCACCCATTAAAGCAGTCATTCCCCATTCTCCCCTCCCCCTACCCCAGCCCCTGAAACCTCTGATCTACTCTGTTTTTCCGGATTCGCCTGTTCTGGACATTTCATGTATATAAACAGCACCATATAGTAAGCGGCCTTTGAGACTGGCCTCTTTCACTCTGTGGACTGTTTTCAAGGTGCATCATCATGTAGCCCGTATCAGAATTTCATTCCTTTTTAGACGTGAATAATATCCACTCATCCGCTGCTGGACATTTGAGTTGTTTCCACTTTGGGCCTTTGGGAATAATGCTGCTTTGGACATTCTTGTGCAAGTTTTTGTGTGGCTATGTTTTCACTTCTCTTGGGTACGCCCCTGGGCATGTAACAGCTGGGTCAAATGGTAACTCCACGTTTCGCTTTTTGAGGAAACTCGAAACTGTTCTCTGCAGTGGATGCGCCTGCCTCCTGCCGTGTGTGAGGCTCCCGCTGTCTGGGAGGTGGGTTGATTTGGAAGCTCGTGGAATTTAGCTGGTGATCTCTGTTTCACACCCTCAGCTGGGAGTGGAGGCTGGAGGAGAGGAGGCAGTGGGAAGCAGTGGCCCCGGGAGTGGGAGAGGACTGGATGGGGATGTGTTCAGGTTTGTTGGGTGTTTGAAGGGTCCCAGAATTGGTGCTAGGACTTTAAAGGGAGCCAGGTGCAGAGCCATAAGCCCTCTCCTCCCAGCTCTGTGCGGCCACGCAGGGGCAGGTGTGGAGTAGGTGGAGGGTTTGGGGTAAGCAGGTGGGGTGGATGTCAGAAGTATCGCCTCCAGGCCTTTGTCCTCCTCGCTCAAAGACAGGCTGGTGCCAGGAGCAGAGCAAAGCTTGGCCCCAGACAGCCTGGTATTCTAATCTGCCTCTCCTGCTCTCTAGCAGTGTGAACCTGAGCAGGTCACCTGTGAAATGTTGCCTCCCCCCACGCCCTGAGTGGTTGTGGGAAATGGGCTTGTAGGCCAGCGCTTTGTCTCCCCGTTTCTGTCCATCGGCAGGCCCCTCCCAGGCTACCCTCTCTCTCTGGGATGTTCCTGGTGACACAGCTGAGACCCCCTAGTGCCCCCTCTCTCTTTTCTTCTCTTCCCTCCCTAAAAGTGACATTTGTTTGGGGGTGGGGTGTTCCCAGCTCTTCTGAGAGTTCCACAAAGCCATGGACCGTCTCCTTGAAATAATTCGCACCCACACATGTGATGTGTTTACCAAGTCAGGAAATCTAGGGACCTCATGAAAGGGTATCCCAAGGCCTCCTCACACCATTCCCCCAGCTGCAGGAGGGTGGCCTCGGGAGTAAGCATCCCCTGGGGCTGGTGGCCAGCACTTCTCCCCTGATGCCATCCTGAAGTCAGTCGAGGCTGGGGCCACTGCCAGAGGGAAGCGCCCCCATTGCCAGGGAGCCAGCCACATCCGCCCCAGGAGTTAGCCCCCTCCCCCTTAGAGAGTCCCGAGTGGCGTGGCTTTCCACACCCTGCCAGTGCTACGGAGAAGAAAGCAGCCCTTTTTCTGGAAACAGTGCACGGTCAATGGGTCTAGCCCTTCTACCTGGCACCCAGCCCACTCCATACACACTCTTACCCAGAATGGAGAACATAAGAAAAATAGTCAAGTGCCCTCATCACTACCCATGCTCAGCTATGTGCCATATTTTTATTTGAGTCTTCTCCTAGGAAGAGCATAGGCTTCCCCACCTGACTGCCCTGTAAGATGGGCATGATCACTCCTACCTCCCACCATGGTCCTGTGCATTAGAGAAAGGTAGAAAACAGGAGGCATGGTCCTTGGAGACATTTTATCTCTAGAAATTGTCATCTGTATTGTTTCATATTCCAGAGTCCTTACCTCACCATGAGGGGTGCATTACACAAGTGAAAAAGTCACTTTTTCATGATTTCCCGTAAAGCTGGCAAGGGCTGGTTGAACACAGCAACTGCATTTCCTATAGTACGCACATGATTTGTCTAGTCATCCTGCAAGTATTTTTTGAACCTGCCCTGGGTGCTGAAGCTTTCGAGAAACCCAGGGAAATGAAAGCCCGGCTCCCCTCCCAACCCCCCTGTGGAGCTCCACCCCACGGTGGGGAGCTGAGCCAGGCCTAGAGGCACTGACTCGGAAAAACCCACAGAACTCACAGAACCCAGGACACACAAAATAGGACGGGTTCAAAGACAGAGGTCAGGGGCTGGGGCTCTCAGGAGAGGAGGCAGAGTGCAGCCATGCTGGGGGAAGGTGGGGGGAGGCTGGGGTGGCTGGTGAGAGGCCATTCTGGTTGGAGATCATGGCTTGTGCAAAGGCTTGGAATCGAGACACAGCCCGGCTGGTTGTGGGTGGCCAGACCCACACCCTCTGTTTGAAGATAAAAGACTGGATGGGCAGGGACAGCTGGGCCTTGGGGAAGTTGGAGTGGCCTCTTTCCCAGTGTGTGGCCTTGAGCAGATCCCTTCAACTCCCTGGGCCTCAGTTTCCGCATTTGTTAGAGGCCACGAGGAGGATTCAGAGGGCGTGTGTGTGTAGAAAACCCAGCACGGTGTCTGCTGCCAGTAGGAACATGGTGGGCAGGACTATTTTCAGCCAAAGAGCTCAGACTGTACCCTGGGCTGCCGCCAGTGTCCCAGCCCCGAGCCCGTGCCAGGGCGTGCCTCCCTCTGGCAGCCCTGAGGAGGAAGAAGAAGAGGAGGCAGAGAAGAAGGAAGAGGAAGAGGGGATGGGGCAAGGAGGAGGGCTCAGCCGGGACCCAGGCTGCTGCCCCCACACGCTGGCTGCCCGCCTGCCGGGGGCCCGGTGCCATGCCAGCCTGTGGGGCTGGGCTTCTGAAATCCGCAAGATCTAAGAGCAGCCTCGGGGTTTCCACTTACACCCTCCTCTGCTGCACAGCTGGCCCCGTCGACCTCTGGGTGGGGAGACTGGAGCAGGGCAGACAGGTGCACAGCACCGACCCCCTCTGTCTCCAAACTCTGTCTCTCTTCTCCCTCCTTCCACAGTCCGGCTGCCTCTGGCTGTGTCTCTCTGCCGTCTTCTCTCTCTGTCTCTCTCTTTCTCACACACACACTGGCACAACACCTCTTCTCCCACAGTGACTAGTACTTTCTGTCTCCGGAGTCCTCCTACCTTCATGACATCAGGATGGGAAATGCAGGCGGCATCATAATTTCTTAAAGCCTCAATGCCCGGGATCTTCAGCCTCCCTGGGAGGCAGAGCCGCTGACGAGGGGCTTGTGCCCAGGCACTTCCAGGTGTATGTGTGTGGAGGGGGGCACGAACCCCAAACCAGACTAGGCCCAGCTCAGCCCCCACGTCTGTCCCTCCCAGGTTGCACCTGCCCTGCTGGGGCTCCAAGGTGTAGAATTTCCACGGCGCCCTCCACTCTCCTCTCTCCCCTCGGTCCCCATTCCCTGTGTCCTGTGTCCTCAGTGTCTCCCCATTCACTGTTTCCTCTGCCTCTCAGGCGCACCTGCCTTCACTGATGCCCTGGTTGCCTCTGCCCTGGCCCCTCCTCCACCTCCTCACAGCCTCCCCCTCCAGGCTCCTCCCTCTCTGGCTGCCACACTCATCCCCCTCTGACTACATCTCTTCCCTCTCTGAACCTTTGGTAGATCCCCAGCACCCACTAAGTTCAAAGATTTTAGTTCAGGATCCAAGAGCCCCAGCCTCTAGTCTCTCTGTCTCCTCTCTTCCACCTGCTCCCGCATCACAGAACTTTTATGCCAGCACACCGACCTCCTTTTCTTCCCAGCCTCCAGGCCCTTGCTCATGCTGTTTCTCTGCCTGGAAGGCCTTCCCCAGACCCTATCTTTTTGATGTCAAATGCTGTTCTTTCAAGGGCAGGATCAATATCCCCTCTTGGCTAAAACCTTGCATTATCCCTCCAAGCTGAAGGGACCTCCCTGCCTGACCTAGATTTTCCCATAGTATGTATCACTTTCTGTCCTATGGTGTTATCTTTCTTTAAGTACCAGCCCAGCTAGCCTCTAAGTACCTTGATAGCGAGATGCCGCTTATTCTTTAACTACCCCAAGTACCAAGCAGAGTGGTGGGCACTGAATAGGTGTTTAGAAGAGGGTTGGCAAATGGATGACAGAATGCACCTCTTTGCGTCCCACACGCAGGCTGCTCCTGTCCCCGGAAGGTGGGGCGGGCCTGGCCGTTAACCCCACAACCACATGCCACCCCTGTCCGCTTTGTTACTAGGAGTATGCTTAGGCTGTTACAATGAGCTGGAAAGTTCCTTTATTTTCCAGGCTCTGGAGCAGTTTATAGGTAGATAATAAAAAGAGCTTTGTGCCATTCATGGGGGAGATTTGTCTCTTCGATTTCATGGATAATTATTGGCCTATTCAGGTTTTATACATTTTCTTGAGCCAATTTTGTTCATTTATATTTTCTTAAATTATACATTTCATCCAGAATTGAAACTTTTTTGCTATGAAACTGTATATAGTTTTCTCTCCGAATTAAATATATGTCTAGATCCATAGTCATAGGCCTTTCCTCGTTCCAAAGGCTTATTAGTCTTTTTTCTCTTTTGTCTCGGGTAAGAATTGCTAAAAGCTTTTTTTTTTTTAATTGGTCCTTTCAAAAGTCAGCTTTTTTGATTTTTAGATATCTACTACTTTTCTTTCCTCTCATTTTCTTAATTTCTACTTTCATTGATGATTTCTTCTTTCTTTGGTTTTATTTTTCCTTTCCTAGCCCCTTAATTTAAATGCCTAGATAATTTTCAGTCTCTCTCGTTTTTGGAAGTGTATTTAAAGCTGTAATTTTCCTCTGAGTACCACTTTGGCCTCAAACCAGAGGTTTTATTATTGTTCATTGTTGTTCAGTTCTAAATTGTAATTTCTGCTTTGCTTTTCTCTTTAACTAGAGCATTATAGAGCAGTATAGCTTTTTAAACTTCTAAGTGGATAGTTTTTATATTCATGTTGCTGTTAATTTCTGAACTTATTGCATATAAGCAAAACATAGCCCATGTGACATTTGCTTTCTGGAATTTGTTGAAATTTTTATTTATGACCTAATATGTGGCCAATTTTTGTGACGATTTCATGTGCGTTTGAAAATGCTTATTTACTGTTTGAATGTAAAGTTTGTTCTCTCAGATTAAGTTTTTTTTTTTTTTTTAAGTTAAGTAATTTCTACAGCCAACATGGGGCTCGAACTCACAACCCTGAGATCAAGAGTCGCATGCTCTTCCAACTGAGCCAGCCAAGCACCCCTCTCAGATTAAGTTTTAAAATTGCATTATTTAGATCATTACTTTTCAGGGGGCCAATTGTTCTGTCTCTCTAAGAGAGGCCTGTTCAAGTTCTCTCATGGTGATTATGGGATTTGTCTATACCTACTGTGTTTAAAAATCAGGTTTTTATCCATGTGTATTTTAGGCAACATTCTTACATGCTTATGATTGATGACTTTGGCACTTCTTGGTGCTTGTACTTTTTCCCATTATAAATACATTGGTTTGTCCTGTTCAATGCATTGGCCTTGAATCCTATTTTGTGGATGCATGTGGCTGACATATCCTTTTTTACCCTTTCACTTTTCATTCTTTCTGTGTCATTGTGTTTTATATGTGTCTTTTGTAGTAGCAGACAAATGGATTTTGTATTGGGTGTCTGCCTTAATGGGTAGATTTAACCCATTTGCCTTTACCGCTGTTAGTCATGGTTAGATTTACATCTGCCATCTTCTTGCATGTCTCCTTTTTTAGCCTTCTGATTTTTGTGTAGTTTGTTTTTGCCTTTTGTTGGATTGGTCCCATTTACTTTGTTCTTTTTGTTTTTCCCCCTCTGATGACTAGGAACTTTTGAGTTTTATTTCTAGTGGTTATTCTATGTACATACATGTGTTTGTGTGTGTATAATTCTATTTTTTCTATCAACATCTGGATGTAATTATTAGTTTTAGCCTCTTCCCAAGTGAGGCAACAAATTTAGTAGTAACTTACTTTTTCCCAGCCCCTAACCTCGCATATGGATCATCATAGATTTTAGTTCTATTGTGTAATGACATTTATTTAAACTTAACTCAGGTTTGGCTGTCTTCCTTGTTTATCATTGTTTATAATACCACTCATCTTTTTCTTTCATGGATCTATTTTTCACTCTGCTGAAGTATTTCCTCCAAGAATTCTTTTAGAAAGCATGGGTAATATTATTTTTAAGGCAATCAATATGTAAAGTAACCATTTTCCCTTTCCAGAGGGTTCATTTTGACTTTCAGCTCCCCATTGAATTGGGTTTTTAAAATTCTGAACGATCATATTTTCACATATCCTAGATCTCTAGTTTTAGTTTTGGACAATACACACCTTCAAAATCTGTGAATCCATTAATTACATATCACCTGAATGTCTTCTGCTGTTCTGTTCACCTTCCCATCCCTTCAGCCAAATCTATGACATTTTCATCTGTTTTGCCAGTGGGATTTATTTAGTTGCCCTTGGTCCTTACCCAACGTGACACCAACTTCCACCAATAACCTTCAACTGGCTATATTGTTCTTCACAGTATGTACTCCACCAGAAATTATATTACCCATTCATTTGTTCGCCAATCTTCTTACTAGATTGTGAGGCCCAGGAGAGCAAGGATTTTGTCTCATTCACTCTGGATCTATAGTGCCTAGAACACTGCCTGGCACATAGTAGGCTCTCACATATTTCCTCAGTGAATGAATGAATGAACAAAATTGGGTAGACTTCACATTCATTTATTCATTCAGCTACTATTTGAGTGCTGGTGTGCCAGGTTCCAAGCAGACCAGGCCCCGACCTCTGGAGCTGACAGTCCAACTGAGGGCCTCTTAAATGGGCAGGAAGGACAGTGTGCCATAAAGGGTCTGTACAGGGGTAGGGAGAGTCCCCGGGAGCTCAGGCAGCAGAATGCAATGAGTCAGAGTTAGCTGGCCAAGGTAAGGGGAGCAGGAGAGGAGGGGTGGTTGGGGGATGGCCTAGAGGTGGAGAGAGCACCCCAGGTAAGGAGAACAAGCTCTCACCAGACCCTCCTATAGGGCTTCTTTGTGTCAGGCACTGCTCCAAGGGTCTTAGTATTGTTTTTAAAGATTTTATTTATTTATTTGACAGAGAGAGAGAGAGAGCACAAGCAGGGGGAGGGAAGCAGAGTGGCAGGCAGAGGGAGAGGGAGAAGCAGACTCCCGGCTGAGCAAGGAGCCTGATGTGGGACTCAATCCCAGGATCCTGGGACCATGACCTGAGCTGAAGGCAGATGCTTAACTGACTAGGGCCACCCAGGTGCCCTGGGTCTTAGTATTTTAACTTAAAACAACCCTTAGGATCCTCATTGTGGAAACAAGGGCACAGAGAAGTGAGCTTGCCCAGGATTATACTCTAGGAATGAAGAACCAGACTCAGCCCAGAATCTGGCTCCAAAATCTAGAGCCATCAGCTCCACTGCCTCCAGGGAGAAGGAAAATGCGTCTGTCAGAGAGTAGAGTGAGCTAGGAAATGGGAAAGGCTGGATGGTGAGCAGGGGTTTGCAGGATGCTGAGGGGCTTTAGCAGGCCTGAGGGGGTCAGGCCCATGCATCTCAAAGGAGATCCCCCAGCAGTGGCTGTGACCACTCTGAAACAGCCTGGGGGGAGGATTTTATCTCAGCAGGAAGGAAGCTGAAGGAGTGTGGGCTTCAGGAGTCCACGGGGTGGAGGGAGGGAGAGGGGGATGGATGTGTTGGGAAGAGAGCCTTTGCTGAGATGGTTCCCCCCTCCTTCTCCCCAGCCCTTCCTACCACCCTGTGACAGCCCCATCCTAGGGCCAAGTGATCCTGGCTCTCAGAGGCCTCTCCTCCCCTGCGGCCTGCCTGCTGTCTGTCCACACAGGGACTGAGGACCCTACCTGACCAGCCTTTTCAGGGCTTCCCAGTGCATGTCCTGGGGCTCTCCTCTCTAGAGGCTGCAAGGTAGAAGCATTGTTTCTATCTTATATAAGAGGAAGGGGGGCTCAGAGAGTCAGGTAACTTCCCTAGGAATCAGTTTGTAAGGACCAGCAGGGATCCAAGCCCGGGTGTGGGGCGCCCAGAGGGATTTTGTGGCAGAGCTGATCACTGGCTTTATGAGGCTTTTCTGTAGACAGTTAAGTCCCAGGGGGCAAGTAGGTTGGAATCAGCAGGTCCACAAATGAGTCTGTTAGGGCCTCACACGTGGAGGTGTGAGGCCCTGCTGGGTCCCTTACACCTCAGCCCAGGAAAGTCGTGCAGCCTCTCATGGGGCCAGCTTGGCTGGAGCCACCCTGGAGACAGCAGAAGCAGCATGGGGGTCTGCAGGCCTTGGGAGCTCCACCGTGGGTGGTGACAGCCCCTGAGTGGCCTCATCCCACCCCAGTTCTGGACACAGCCGGGCAGGAGGAGTTCAGCGCCATGCGGGAGCAGTATATGCGCACGGGGGATGGCTTCCTCATCGTCTACTCGGTCACGGACAAGGCCAGCTTCGAGCATGTGGACCGCTTCCACCAGCTCATCCTGCGCGTCAAGGACAGGTAAGGGCAGCTGGGCCAGGACGTCCTAGCTCCTGGCTCAGAGCGGCCTCTGTGTGTCTGTCTGTCTGTCTCTCAGAGTCTCAGGTGAAAGCTGAAACACAGAGGGGCAGAGCTGAATTCACACATTGGTCCCTCCGCCTCCTACCCCAGCTCTTTCCGCAGGGCCAAACTGCTTCCGGGGCCTTGAGTCAGCCCCCTCCCATCTCTCCTAAACAGTCCCCACGGATGGCCCCAATTTAACCAAATTTTATCACGTTCAAAGAAAAAATGAATTTCCTCTCCAGTATGCATTGTAAGTGGTTACATCACATTTGACTGTGAGATTTACAAGCCCCTAATTAAAGGCTCATTTTTTTTCCTTAGCATGATATGGAGTAATTAAATAATTTGTAGTTTCTTTTAAGCCTAACTGGTCTTTTCAGTTAATTGGCTCTTAAAGAGGCCACATAGGAGAGTAAAAGGACAAATTAATTAAGAAAACAGCAAGCTTTGAACAAATCTCAGTAAATTCAGAAAAATCCAGTTAACACCTGTTCCAATGGCAAAGTGTTAATAATTTTACCAGGTAAAGGGATACACACTCACATAGATACATAAAACTCAGAGCCATAGATAGAAGTTAAGCCCCTGACTATGGGAATTTCAAAAGAGAAAACATAAATGACTCCAAAGTAGGGAAAATATTCAACCTTTTGGCTAACCCAAGTGCAAGGGAAAATAATAAAGTATTATTTTTCACCTGTTAAATTATGAATTTTTTAGATGAAAATGCCCAGTGATGTTAAAGATGCTGTAAGACTGGCATTTCTTTCACCTTTGGACAGCAATATGGCCACATGCATTGATGGGACTCTTTTAAGGCACACGTGCCTTGTGCTTCCACCCTTCCTCTCCTGGGAGCCATCCTGCTTTTGCAGCCGCCATTTACTGAGTGCCGGCCCATATACCAGAGACCGGCCCTGGGGCTCTTTCCCAGCCCCTGCGGATGGCCCGCAGCAGCCCTGCATGGGAGGGAGATGAGAGGCAGCAGATCCAGGAAGCCAGCCCCCTGCCCAGCAGCCTCTCGGGAGCCCTCTCTGATGGTGCTGAGCCAGGGGTTTCCCCGGGGGCGGGGCAAGGGGGGACCTCTTTGCTCTCCCTGCAGTAAGCCGACACCTCCAAACCAAGACGCAGTCCCGGGGCCCCCTTCCCCTGCCTGGAGACACGGAGGAAAAGGGACTCAGGAGTCAGCCTCAGGCCCACTGGGGAGGCAGCGTGGGCTGCCTTATGCCTGAGGTGTGGCTGTGTTGCCTTCAGCAGGTGTGAGGGCAGTGCAATTTCATGAGCTGCTATTCCTTTATTCCCCAGAGAGTCCTTTCCGATGATCCTTGTGGCCAACAAGGTCGATCTGATGCATTTGAGGAAAATCACCAGGGAGCAAGGAAAAGAAATGGCGACCAAACACAATGTAGGTGGCGTGCATGCGGGTGTGTGCATGTGTGTGTAGATGTGCTGGGCAGTCCGGGTTGTGTAGAAGGCTGTGCCCATCACTCCTGCGGGACCTCGGGCCTCCTGGGTAGTGGGTTAGATCCCGCAGAGAGGCCTGGCAGGGCGTAGGTGATGAGGGCTCTTGTGGTGAAACAAAACAGCAGACCTGAGAGAAAGCACCCTCTTCTCGGTCGTGAGGAGCTCTGATGGGGGGTCCAGGTCCCTTCACAGTGGCCTGCGAGCTTGGTGTTCAGGCCACCTCCTGGCCCCCAACACAGCAGATTCATCCCTGGGCTGTGCAGAGGGCTGGCTTCTATCGAGTTCTCTGAGCCAGCTGCCTGATTATGCTCAGAATCATCGGACCAGCGGCAGTTCACCGAGCCCTGTTCTATGGGGAGCGATCACTCCTTACCACCACATGCTGAGGTAGGTACCATGATGCCCATCTTACAGTTGGTCAGACTGAGGTTTGCCCAGGCCGCACAGTGAATATCAGTGGACATCTTTGTTTTCTTTTTTTCTCAGTTCATTGTGTTGCCCCTTTGCCCTCTGAATGTGCTGGGTGGGGTCACCGGGCTTCTTCCCACCCCTCCCCCACACAGGCACAACCCAGGCCCCTGGCCTCATGGGTCAGTTATGTAGAAGTCCACTCTGCCTGCTGGGAGGTCTGCTGCAAGGCTGCCCCTTCCCTCTGCCCGGTGGGCCCAGCTCTGTGAGTAGAGGAAGGGGGCTCACTGCAAGTTGCTTATGCTTGTCTCTGCCTTCTGCGTCCATTCACATGTTTGTGTAACTGCCCTAGGCCCTGGGAAATAAAACTCCTGGCTTTATGGTGCTTATTTCTAATGACAGGAGACAGATAATAAACCAAGCAAATTACAGTGTGACATGTGCTATGGAGAAAAGTAAATCAGGGAAGGGGGTCAGGAATGTAAGGTGGAGGAGGATGCTTTTCCAAATAGGGTGGTCAGGGAAAGCCTTGCTATAGGGAGGGTGCATTTCAGCAAGGACTCACAGGAGCTGAGGAGGAAGCCCTGCCGATCTCTGGGGAAAGAATGTTCCGGCTGCGGGAATAATCAGTGTAAAGGCCCTAAGGCAGGAGTTTGAGGCTCGGCAAGGAGGCCAGCTGGAGCCGGAGTGGGAGGGGTGGGGAGCAGGAGGCCAGGTCAGAGAAGGGCTTTAAACTTTATGGGCTTTTGCTCAGAGGGAGAGGGGAAACCACTGGAGGGCTATGAGTGAGGAGTGATGACGAGGTCTGGCTTATGGCTGCACAGCTTCTCTCCGGTGGCCATGTTGAGAAGGGCCCCATAGAGGCCAGCTGTGGGAGCAGGGAAACCAGGTAGGGGCTGCTGGATAACCCAGATGCAGGTCAGCACGGCCCAGGGTGGTGCTGGGGAAGGTGGCAAGGAAGTGGTTGGATTCTGGACGTGTTTCTAAGAAAGCCGACAGGATATGTGCACAGATTGGATGTGGGGTGTGAGAGAAAGAAGGTGTGGCAGGTGATTCTGTGGTTTGGGAGCAACTTTCAGAAGACCAGAGTGTCGGTAACTGGGCAGGAGAGACGATTGGAGGAAGCGTGTGCGAGACAGGCGCTTGCTTGGTTGCAGATCTGTGGAGGTTGAGGAGCTGAATGGATAATCGGATGGAAATGCCAAGGCGGCAGTCAGATACAGCATCTGGGGCAAGTATTGGCAGCGACAGAGTGTGGATGGCATTTGAAGCCATAAACGCCAAGGGAGCAGGTGTAGATAGGGCAGGGGTCCCAGGGCTGAGGCCAGGACACTTCACCTAGTGATGCGGGGAGGTGAGGAGGAAACCACAAAAGGGCCTAAGCTGTGGGTGACACATGAGGGCCAGAGTGGGGCGTCATGGGTGCCAAGTGAAGAACATACCTCAAGGAGGAAGGAGTGATCCACCAGGACTGCGCTGCCCCACAGTCTCCAGAGGAGAGCTGGAGACTCACCGCTGGGTTCTGAACAGAGACAGGCCTGAGGAGCCAGCTCCATTTCCCAGTCTCAGGGTCCCTCAGGCCTCTAACAGACACCTCTGCGTGTCCCTTCCAAGCAGCGGGGGGTGGGGGGTGGGGGAGGGTCCAGAGCGGAGGCTGCCTGGTCCCCGCCGCTGCAACCTGGGCCTCCAGTCTCTCCAGCCACGTTTCTCCTGCAGCAAATGCCACTACCTCATTTACCATTTGACCAAGCGACTCTGCGAGCTACTATCGACAACATGCTATTTTAGAGCTCATAAGGCAAGTTCCTCTTTAGTTGCCAAGGCGGGCGCCCCACCCGGCGCCGGAAGGTGGCATTTCCTAGCCCTGTGGTGGAGTCAGACGGTGCTACCATTTAGTGCGGCATTCCCTTTAGTTTAAGTCTCCTTGCTACTGAAACCTTAGAATTCCAAGAACCCAGATAATGCGCCCCAGCCTTTCTTCAGTGGTAGAGGCAGGACCCCCAGAAAGAAGGCAGAGGGCGCCCGAGGACCTGGTGGGTGGGGCAGCACCAGTGGCGGTCTGAGGCCCCCGGAACTGTGCACCTGCTGAGCCGGCAGGGCCACAGCCTGTGAAGGCGGTCCCAGTGGGTCCCAGCCCCAGCTACAGGCACCTTCCTGCCCCTGCTCTGGGTGTGTAAAAGGAAGCACGTTGCCCCAGCCTCACAGGGTATCACAGGACTCTGGCTTCTAGGCCCTAGCAGGGGTGCCCTCCATGCCTGGGAGGGGCCCTGAAGCTGATCTCGGCACCCCTAGCTGTCCATGGGCGGCCAGGCAGGGAATGGAACAGGCACCTGCTTCATACCTTGATTTGCTGCCGGCTGTGATGTGGCTCTGGGCGAGCACATCACCACTCCGAGCTCACAGTGTCCCCCCGAGGCACAGTGGAGATACTTGCTTACCTCCGTGGGTGAAGGTGGGAATAAGGTGAGCTCAGGGATGTTGAGACCTGGCAGGCGAAGGGCCCAGAGTCGTCTCAATCAAACAGCCTACAGTGGAGGGCAGTGTTCTTTCAGTATTATCAGAGGCTCGAAGATTGGTTGGATGACTATTTGAAAAGTCTCAGCCTTGCTTCGTGTGCTCTGCCCTTTACGTCTAGCCGGCTATGAGACCTCTGCCTGTAGCCACAGCGATGTGCGACGGTACTTTAGGATGTGTCCTGGGCAGTCGTTTACAACATTCTCCTCTAAAGTAACAGCTCACCTTGTCACCACCACCCCGACCCATGCATTTGCACTGCTGGTCATTTTTATTTTCTTCACCAGGCTTTTCTTTTTTGAAAGTGTTATAATGAAATGTCTTAATTTTGTAACCAGGAAGAAGTTATGAAATACACCTGAGTTCTTCAGGCTGACCACAGTTGGCCTCCCTCTCTGGCCTGGGGAAGCCTGTATATTTTGCACAAATCCCACACTCTCTCCACTCAAGCGGGAGTGGGCACAGAGCCTTCCCGTCTGCGTGGGGTCCCTGACGCAGGAGGAGAGGTGTGCTCAGAAGTGCGTCCTGACCTCATGTAACCTCTGTCCTCCTCCCTGTGCCAGCCTGAGACTTGGGGTAGACATGGCCCTCAACACCTGTCCTGTGGGGGGCCACTTCAGCCACATCTGCCGGTGAGCTGCTGTCTTTCAGCTGGGGTGATGATTCCTCAGTGTCAGACGTGCAGACACAAGCCCTCTGTGAACGTGGCCGAGCTCCCGGACTCATAGATGCAGACCAAACAAGAGCTGAGCCCGGCAAGCCTGTTGGGGGCAAGGAGGCACAGACCAGCTAGGGGTCACCGAGGTGCAGCGTCCTGCCCGTGACCCAGCCTCGCTTCAGCCTCTCCCTCCAGAGTCCGCTCTGGAGGGCCCGGGAGGAGGCAGAAGTCCCCTCACAGTGGAGAAATAGGCCTCAGAAAGAAAAAAGAATAGCATCAGAACCTATTTTAGTTTGATAAATGGAACAGTCTTTAGTCTTCAAGTATGTAAAAAGATCTTTTTTTTTTTTTCTATTTTTAGGGGTCTATTAAAGATCTCTATGACTAGAGAATAAGAAGGGAATTAGACAAGCTGTCAAAATTTTCCACCCTTAAGGAGCAAGACGCCACCAAGGGGCTTGAGGTTGTTGGCGCCAGGGTTCTGTGGGGGTCTCTGAAGACAGGTGGTTCCTTGGGACCCCTGACAATCTGCAGTTTTAGAGAACGGGGCTTTGTGGACCTCAGTGCTACTTTTACCAAGTTGAGCTTTGCCTTCCAGATTCCGTACATAGAAACCAGTGCCAAGGACCCACCTCTCAACGTCGACAAAGCCTTCCATGACCTGGTTAGGGTAATTAGGTGAGCATTGCACGCTCCCCCAGAAGCAAGCCCTCTGCAGCAAGGTGGGTCGCCGGGAGGACTGGAGGGACGTGGCTTGTTGTTCCAAGGCCGGGGCCGTGCAGTTCTGGGCCTGTTTTGTATTTCTTACCCCTCCATCCATTTCTTTTCCGCGCCCTTCCCATCTTCCTTTGCACATGCCCTCTCACTCCTCCTACCTGTGGGGGAAGCCCGGAGCTAAAGGGGGGTGCCTTCCTGCCTGGGGTGCTATAGCTCAGCCTCCTTACGGCCTCCTCTCTCCTCTCAGCTCCACAGCTCAGGCTTCCTCCACCTGCCTTCCGTGTTCTCCCAACACCACACCTGTCAACACCATAGGAAGTAGGTCCGTGTCCTCTCCACTGCCCCGAGGTCAGAGCGCCCCGTGACAGTTCACCTGAACCACCACCGTTCTGATTCCTCAGCTCAAGTTGCTGGGGCGTTGCACATGCACCCGCTTTGCAGACCGCACACCCTGCCAGGCTCCAGGTGTGGTCGGAAAGCCTCGTCAGCGGTCTCGCTGCATTCCTTTACAGTCAGAGTCCCAGCCCTAACCGCCTTGTGCTTAGAGGGCTGCCACAGCCTCCCGGCTGCTCCCCTGTCACCCAACTGCCCATTTCCGAAGTCTGCACCGTGCGGAACAGCCTAACCTGCGGTCCTCAAATATCAGGCTCTTACCATGTGCTGCTGAGCTCTACGGCTCTCGGTCAGTCGTGAACTCACAGGCAGGGCCCTGGCAGAGTGCTTTCCCCCTGCTGCCTGTTGGCGCCCCAGGACACACACACACACACACACACACACACACACACACACACACACACACAGCCCTTTCCTCATCAGTCCCCAGTGTGCACTGTGATAGTGCAGCCCTCACTTCATGCCGTAGCTGGTGCCTCTACACTCGTGGAAAGGTCTTCTTGTGGGCATTTTGCCTCCCGTTGGGGTATGCGGTCCTGCCAGGAGCTGGTGGCATCTTGGCTATGGACCTGTAGTTCCAGGGCAGGCTTTAGACATAGGAAGAGTTAACAGAAAACATGCAAAAAACATTTGGACTCAATGGACTTGTCATTTTATTTAAAATATGAAACATAAAAATAGAGGCCAGTACTGAAGAACACATTATGTAGTTCACGATTTAAAGAACTACAGCCACAGCGTGATGTCAGGAATTCTCCCCAGCAGGGCGACAGGCTTTGCCCTGCCCTCCCTGCCTTCCCACTCTCTCTGCCCCAGAGACAACTGGCCAGGCCAGGCCCTCCCCCAGCATCCAGAACAGGCCTGCTGCCTGCACACCCAGGGCCCCGGGAGGAGAGGGGCAGGGAGAAGCAAAGCCCGTTCTGACTTTGTTTTTCTGCCTTTCCCTGACTCAAAAGGCAACAGATTCCAGAAAAGAGCCAGAAGAAGAAGAAGAAAACCAAATGGCGGGGCGACCGGGCTACCGGCACCCACAAACTGCAGTGCGTGATATTGTGACGGGCCTGAGGCCCTGGCCATGGTGACCGTGAACTGGCCGGCCCTCGGGGCCCTCCACTGCCTAACCGCGCTGAAAACCATTTCTAACCACGACCCTCAGCCCGAGGACCTGGCTCAGGAAGGGAGGAAGGGAGGGTGGGCAGGGAGGAGCAAGGCTCCGGCTTTGCCAGAAGGGCACAGGCTTTCCCACGTCTCAAGAGAGACAGGGAAGCAATGCTAAACAGAAGCAGCATCCAAGCCCCTCACGTTGACTCAACCCAGTTCCTCCCCATCTCTCGGTGGCTGTTGTTTCTTTGAAGTACACAGTATTAGTGTGATGTGGAAGTGTGTGTCCACGGACAGAGTACTGAACAAGCCATGATCCACTCCCCACCCCCCTGCCCCGAGCCCAGAGTGTCTGAGCCGGGGGGGGGGGGGGGGGGGGGGCGGGGCTTTTGTAGATTTTTAAATTATTTTAGTGATTATTATTTTATTAAGGGGGTCTGTGCCCACGGACTGGGGGAGCTTCAGGGCTTCAGCAGACCTCTCTGAGAACACGTCTGGAATACTGTTGTTGTTGTTCGTAACTGAGTTTTCCCAGAGTGCCAAAACTCAGGTCAACATGCAAGTGGAGGGACCAAGAGCGCGGACGTGAATGAGGACGGTGGCCGGAGGCCGCGGGAGGAACAGCCCACTCCCAGCCTCCACACCGGACAGAAGAGAGATGCACTCACCCAGAAGGTTTTACTGTGCCCGAGGGTGCAGGTGTTAGGAAACGGAGTTTTATTTTGCTGAGCAGAGAGGCTGGGGCGAGCATGTCCGTTTTCGGAAGGGTTTTCATGATCCTGGACATGCATAAGTTAGGTCAGCTGACTGGCTTTGCAAAAGCATCCATTCACTTGGCCGACGGTGCAGATTGAGTTCTGTGCTCTGAGGGCTTTCCCGGATCTGTTTCTTCCTGCTTTTCCACCGTCTGTGCTGCCTCGCGCCTCTTGGACACAAACACGCGGACATGGGCATGTGTGTCTCAGCTCGGCCCAGTAAGCTAACGTGGACGCCATCCAGAAAGCTCTAGTTCATGCTGAATCTTAACCAAAAACCATCCAGTACTGTTGTTACTAAGACAGCACCAAGACCTGAAGCCATTTTTCCCTTTGAGTCCACTGACTACCACTCCTTAAAGCCCAGTAAATAAGCAGACCCCGCTAAGCATTTGCAAACCTAGGATTCGCTTGCCTTTCTGGCACACACTTTTCTTAGCCTCTTGGATCTTAACCATAACATATAATTAAAGGAGAAAGAAAGGTTGGGGTGATGACCTGGCCCCCATACTCCTGTTTCTATAAGGGGACACTCCCCCAACTTCCTGAAGATGTCACTTCCTTCTCAGGTACTGCTGGTGGGATCCAGAGACTGGCTTTTCCCAGCCAGGGAGGGTGGACCACAGGGAGGGCAGCAGCAACCACAGTGCCCACCCCTCCAACAGAAGGTCAGAAGATGAGCTCGTGACCTCATTTTCCATTGACAAATCAGATCACTAGGCAAACTAGCGCATCCCTAGCAGGTGGCCTGGCTACTCTTTAGAGACAGAAACCCCGAGAAAGTGAGCACCCCACAGGACCTGGAGACACCTGGCATCTTCTCTGGTTTTGAAAGCGTGCTGCGTTCCTAACTCAGCAAGATCACCAGCACCAGGGGGCCCAGCCGAAGAGCAAGTCTGTGTCGAATGAAATCATTGGGACTTCAGTTAATTGGAAAATCAAACTTCTTTATTTGTCTCAATGGCCTTTTTTCCCCTGACCCTGAAAGGAAAGATAACAAAGATCAGGCACTTCAGAGTGTCCCAAGGTCCTATAATGTTAATGGGCATTTTAAACACTAACAGGACACGGCTCTTTCGGACCCTTCTGCTCCTCTGAGCGGAGTCTGCTGCAGCCCCATGTGCAAAGGAGAGGAGGAGGTGGCAGCAAGACAGGCGGGAAGAAGTACAGAGGGAGAGGCTTCACGGCGAAGGAATGGTGGGGTGGCAAGGGAAGCTGAGCACCCAGGGCAGCAGCCGCTGCTGGAAAGCTGCTACTGGGCACGGACTAGCACCAGCACGCCCTTGCCCCCCTGCCCTCTGCAGAGCCTGCAACTCCGTGGCAGCCCCAAGTGGGCAGTCCTGTTGGAGGCAGATCAGCTGACCTAGAATGAAGCCCTTAGCCATGAAGGTAACCAGACACACGGGTTCCATCTGCTTCTGGCCCCTCCCCCAACACGGGCGGTGCTTCTGCCCACCCCGGCCGCATCTTCCAGGGCACATGTCCTGCAGTCAGCCCGCAGCTCAGCTCCACAGTGCTCGAGGGACAAACTTGTTAAGGAAAGGCTGGCTGCTGCTGAGTCAGGGGTCAGGCTTCATCTTCCATGACCTTGTGTTCCCCAGAGGTGAGACAGATGGGTAACACTTTTCAAAGACAGTTCTTCATGTTTTAGGGAACTGTGGGCCCTTGTAGCCGTGGGGGCTTCCCAATAGGCCAGAATGGAGTGGACCCTGGGGCATCCCAGTACAGTAGCTTCTCCATGGTCACGTGGCACGGTCAGTTGGAACACCAGTTGGCCATACTACTCCATGACTGAGGAGTCCAATGGGACTTGTGTCTTTGGTGACATTTTGGTGTTTCCACTGGTTTTCCAGACCACCTGAATAGTGCTACCTTCACATCCGTGGAACACAGCCTTCCTGAAATCCCCTCACCCCATGCCTTTGCCACTGTGTGCTCTCAAATTTTCTCCTAAAATTTTGACGACACCCCCCAATTAGAGGGCGACTTTTCTACCCAACAGGTAATCTTAGCCATCTTCCCCACCCCTCCAGCTGGGAGCTCTGGCCGCTGACTTCTCCTATACTTGGCCACACAGGCGGTCACTTGGATGGTTTCTCTTAGGACTTTGACCCCACCTTGTGTTGTTTGCTGTGGAGACTGCCTGGTGGCCTAGTGTGGCCAATCTCACTTTCCCAGGAGACGTGACCCACTAACACATGGCAGCTCTGACCCAAAGGCCCCTGAGACGTGTGACGGTAAATCTGGAACCACAGACAGATTCCCTCCATTAAGCAGCCCATTGGGTTAGAAATTCCATGTTGGGTTTACATAGAACAAAAGCTACTTGAATTGTTGAGCGCCCGTGAGCGCACAGCTTCCGCTACCCAGTATTAACAGATAGCCATTATTGTGAAACGGGAGTGATGCCTGAGGGTCTCGATGATGCTTGAGCCTTTTATGTAACTTTTTATTAAGTCTTTGTGTATCTCAGCTCATTAATAAAGAAAAGAAGAACACTTGGCCTATTTCCTCTTATTCAGATATTCCTAAACTGTTGCTGAGAATGTTGTAAGTTGTCCGTGTCTGGCCCAGAGCACCTTACAGAGCAAACCTAAAGTAGAGAGGAGACTACTGGTGGCCATGAGGAGGGTCTCCTTCCCACCTGGAGCCAGAGGATGAGGGCAAGTGAGCGTGGTGATTAGAGACGCAGCCTCTTGATGTCTGTCAGCCCTGGGTTCGAGTTCTGTCACCGACCTTTACGTGCCTTAGAGCAAGTTCCCTGTTTCAGTCTACAGCTGCACTGCCTGAGGACCGGATAATAGTGTGCACCCCCTAAAAAGACTGAGGACTAAAGCTAAGCTGTGGTACAGATCTCAGAAGTGGCGCTCTTTGTAGAGGACACTGGGCTGTCTGACGTTGCTTTCCATGGAAAGAAACTGCCCCCTGCCCCCATGCACAAGATCACAGTCTTTTGTACAATGTGGTTTCATTTCTCTGTTGATTGAACCTGGTGGGTACTTGGTCAAGTTGAGTCTCTCTGGGTCGTTGATTCAGGGACTAGAGACCAACAGACCATATCTCTCTCTTGGAACGTCTTTGGGGAGCCATAGCTAAAGCATGTAGACCCAGGGGCTCCTCACCCCTTCTGGGCTGGGAGCAGACTAGTGTAGGCACAGTGGTGTGGTGGGCACTGGGCCTGGCTGCCTGCGCGATCATTCATTCTGCACGTATTGATCAGGTGTTGGGCTGGGTGCTAGGTCCATGGTAGTGAGCAGAGCAGACGATCTTCTGGTCATCAGTTCTCCTTTAGTCCTGAATTAGCTTCCTGTGGCTGTTGTAACAAATTACCAAAAATTTAGTGGCTTAACAGAGAAGTTTATGCTCTCACAGTTCTAGAGGCCGGAAGTCCAAACTCAGTGGGCTGAAGTCAAGGTGTGGGCAGGGCTGCGCTCCCTCTGGAGGCTCTGGGGGAGAACCCACTCCTTGCTTCTTCCTGCTTCTAGAGCTTCTGGCATTGCCTGGCTTGGGGCCATTTCCCTCCAGTCTTCAAGGCCGTTCTCCTCCCTATGGCAAACCTCCCTCCCTCCAAGCTGATGCTCCCTCCTTCACTGAGAAAGTTGAAGCCCGCTGAACAGAATTTCCACAGCCTCCTTCCACTGCCTCCACCCACCGCCTAGCATCTGCACCCACACACTCTGCCTTCTTGGCTGCTACAGGCAGACCATCCATGCTCCTGGCCGAAGCCAGTCCCTTCTCATGGGTACAAGAACACATCCAGGACCTCCCTCTGGCTCTCCACCCCTGTCTCTTTGGCAGCATCTGTTCTTCTCTCTTGGATCTTCCCCATCTTCAAACAGACAAGAACAAAACTTTCCTTTGACACCCACCTCTGCCAGATACCTCTTTCTTCTCTGCTGTCTTGTGCAGGAAGCCATCTTCAAAGGGTAATCTACACTCAGTCCATGAATTGCTCTCATTCCTTTCTCTTTAAACTGCTCTAAACAGACTTTCGCCCATCGTTCCACCCCTAGCAGCCTTCTTCTCGGGGTCAGCCGTGGCTTCCATCTTGCTAAATTCAGGTGGCTGGTTCTCAGTCTTTTCACACTGGATCTTGCTGCTTTGGCACAGTTTATCACTCCCTCTTGTTCAACTTTCTTCCATTGGCTTCTAGGATGCTGCCATCTCTGTTTTTCTCCTTCCTCGTGGTCACTCCCTAATGTCTTTTACTGGTCCCCCCTCCTCTGTTGGAGCACCCCAGAGCTCAGTCCTTGGTCCTCCACCTACCATATGATCCAGTAATTCCACTATTGGTTATTTATCCAAAGAAAAGGAAACACTAATTCAAGAAGATGTATGCTCCCCTATTTTATTGCAGCATTATTTACAATAGTCAAGCTATGGAAGCAACCTAAGGGTCCATCCATAGATGAATGGATAAGGAAAATGTCACATACATGCACACACACACGCACGCGTGTGCTCACAATGGAACATTATGCAGCCGTAAAAAAGGATGAGATTGTACCATTTGAGACAACATGGATGGTGTTAGAGGGTATTATGCTAAGTGAACAAAGAAAAAGACAACATGATTCCACTCATAAGTAGAATCTAAAAAACAACAGCAAATGAATGAATGAAAAGCGGAATCAGATCTATAAATACAGAGAACAAACTTCTGTTGCCAGAGGGGATGAGGGTGAGGGTTTGGGCAAAATAGGTGCAGGGGGAGGGAGATCCAGGCTTCCAGTTGGAGAATGAGTAAGTCATAGGAATAAAAGGTACAGAATAAGGAATACAGTCAATGATACTCTAATAACGAGGTGAGGGGACAAACGGTAGCTACACCTGTGGTGAACATACTGTGATGTATAACTTGTCCAATCACTAAGTTGTATACCTGAAATAATAAAATATTGTGTCAACTGTACTTAATTGGAAATTAAAAAAATTTTTTGTTCCAGGTAATAAACCACCTAGCCCAGTGACTGTGTATACTTATTATGGTGAGCACTGAGTAATGTATAGAACTGTGGAATCACTGTGTTGTACACCTGAAACTAATATAACATTGTACGTCAACTATACTCCCAATTAAACAGAAGTCTCCATGTCACCGGGGTTCCCAGCCTAATGGGGATGATGAACCATTATGATCTGTGCATTAAAAGGAATCCCTCCACCTTGGGGGAGCCAGCAGGGGCTCTCATAAACTTGGTATCCAGTAGATGAGGAGGTTGCTCACTGACTAGATGAGAATTTCAGGTACATATTGGGCCCTCTCGTTCCATCACTTGCGAAGATTAAAGGTTTCGCTGCCCAGGTTCCCAGGACTCTGAAATAAACTCCGCTTCCACCTCCACACATGAGGCAGTGAAGAAAAGTGCCCAGGTGTCACAGATGTCAGCATCAGCGTCACCCAAGAGTATGTTGAAAATGCACTCTTGGGTCCCGCCCTGACCTGCTCAGTCAGAATCCGCATTTTAGCAAGATCCGCAGGTGATTCACGTGTGCGGTGCATCGGAATGCCATCTAGTCCTGGCTCACTGTGCCTCAGGACCCCGTTCACCACGTCCAGCCCGAGGAAGCCTCCTCAGCATTCCACTTGGCAGTGACAGTTTGCTTGTCTGCCTGGCAAGGCAAGCGTGCTCCCCAGTGCCCCCCCACCGTCAGCATGTGGTGCCCTTAATTATGAAGGAGTTTTCACACAAACGTGAGCGGGACCGCAGCTGGCTTCTCAAACACTCTAGTATTTGCCTTCAAATGTGGACAGCGAAGTTCAATGTAAAGAACAAGAGAGCTCACAATCCGGGCTAAGAACGCCGGAAGGCTCTGGGTTCTTCAGGCACTCTGAAGGTGGAATGTTCTGTGCAAGCTGGAGATACTCTTGTTCCCCCAGGAACTTTGCAAAGCTCCAACAGCCTGCCAAAGTTCCCCCAGGAACTTTGCAAAGCTCCAGCAGCCTGCCAAATACCTCATTATCGTGGTAATGTAAAAAATGGAAACAAAAAAGAAAGCTGAGTTCACACGGAGCCAAGCGCTGATGGAGGCTTTCAGTAGAAGGTATATCCTGGCGATGACGCGGTTAAACCATGAACTCGGACTCAAATCCAGCTTCCTAGTCAGTCCTGGCACCTGCGCCTGGGCTGATGAACAGAAGTAAAATAATTGTATAAGTGGTTCTCAAAGTGTGGGCCCCAGACCAGCAGCTTTCAGCAACACCTGGGAACGTATTAGAAATGCAAATTATCTGGCCCCATCTCAAACCTACGGAGTCAGAAAATCTGAGGTGAGTCCTGGCAATGTGTGTTTTAACAAGACCTCTGGGAGATTATAATGCTCCCTCAAGTTCGAAAACCTCTGTATTAATACATGTAAGTAAGAATAAAAATCCCCACCACGTGCAGGTAAAGGGCAGCTTATTCTGTTCTCGTCTGCAAGAGGGCAGTGGGCAATCCAGGCAGAGCTGTCCAGGTCCTGCCCCTCTCCTTCCGGCATCTGATAAACGAGGCTCCCTCAAGGTCTGGAACCTAGGGACCCCAGTGCAGGGGTTAGTAACCTTGCCTCCCACCCTGGAGTGGGGTGGCTGCCCTGCCCTACCTTCCCTGAAATCATATGTAAAATTGTGCATATATGTGCATTCTTCTAGAGACTATTACATTGTATCAGATTCTTACTGTACTGTTGTGCATTATCCAACAAAAAACTGAACTTGGAGCCTCTTTTTTTCTGACTTCAGGTCCTTCTGGCAGTTTTACAGCCACTGAGAGCGGGAAGAGGAAATGAAAGGAGCAAAGATCCATTTAGTTTTCTAAGAAACTCTGACAAAATTCTTCATTTGGTTGACACATCCCTGAACCCGCCCGCACAACATCCTGAGGGAGGGGGCCGGCCACCCTTCTCCCAGTTCTCCGCACATGACTAAGTGTGTGACCCACACATGACTCACTCACCCCTCCCCCCCCGCCGTGGTTTGCACCACACCTGCTGCCCGGGCCCTGACATGCTGGTCCAGGACTGATGAAGTGGGGAGGAGGACAATTGGGGTGTTGACGGCACCGGGGCTCCCTTGCACCCCGCCGCTGGGGCAGGAGCCCGGCTGGGAAAGGCGGGCAGAGGAAGGACGTGAGGCACATCGAAAAGGCCCTTGACGTCCGATGCCACTTCTCGAATTCATAACCACCTGGGCAGCAGTCTGCAAAGGGCTGTGTGTCAGCATTAATATCACTTCTGGAGCTTGGGGAAAAAAGCCCCAGAGAATCTGGTACAGTCGGCTCAGGTTTGGACCCCAGGTGATTCAGCTCCGCAGCCAGGGCTGAGACCCTAAGGAGCTGGTTCCACTTTATTCGGGTCCCTTTTCAGTGAACATTGCTTAATAAAACAAACAGCTGTTGGGACTTGCCAGTGTCTGAAGTTAAAAAAGGACCCCGGTTTCCCAGCCCTTATGTAAATAAACACTTGACCATAGGGACTCTTCTCTTTCCATTACAGCAGGTCCTCTCGGAGCCCGGCTTGCCTTGTTGATTCATCTGGTCACAATCTCCAAGTTCACATCCCTTCCATTTTTATATCCTCGGGTCCCAGGGGAAGCCTGCTAGTACAAAGTTAACACTTGATGTTTATTAAATGAATGAATAATTAATATAGCTATCAGCAGGGGCCTCCATGCCTTAAGCCTAAGTCCCACAGGCTCCCCGCTCTGAAGTTCAGCCCCTGCCTCAGTTCCCACAAAGAAAGCTCGCTCTTAGCAACCATTCCTGAGCTCTGCTGAGGACTTGGGGGTCCCAAGGATGGTCCCTCTGCTGTCAGGGCCTCTCCCTTGCCATGGCAGACCCTCCACCAACACCAGCCCCCGAATCAGCTAAGCAGCCACACCTCAGATTCCCTCACCGTGCCTGGTTTGCTTTCTTTTGCCACAATCCCATAATCCCTCCCAAGGCTGTAATAACATTCTGACTGTTACTAGGGTGACTAAAGTTTCCAGTTCACTCAGGACTGAGGGGTTTTCTGGCACGTGGGCCTTTCAGTGCTCACACCAGAACAACTGGTCACCCTATTGGTAAGAATCAAATTTTTCAGCTTGTTCTATAACAACAGTACTAATAACTCTAACCTAGGTGCTGGTTCTCCAACGTTAGCTGCCATCCTAAGCACCTGGGAGGCTGGTTGAGACACAGGATTTTCTGATTCAGCAGGTCTGGGGCACGGCCTTAGGATCTGCATTTCTCACAACTTCCCAGGGATGTGATATGGCTGGTCTGGTAGCACACTTTGAGAACCCCGAATTAGCTCATGCACATTGTGCCTTCAGCGGAGGACTTGGCACAGGGTACGTGCACAAGAGATACTGGTGAGCAGAGAATGTTTGGTTGAGCGCTGTCGGCCAGACACTATGCTATTTATACATATTATCTCATGAATCCTCATAGGCCCTCTGTGAAGTAGGTGATACGATGCTTGTTTTCCAGCAAGAGAAACCGAGGTCCGGGGACCACCGAGTGATGGAGGCCGATTTGCACCTGGCTCTATCTGGCTGCAAAGCTGGCGCTCAGTTTACCCCCACCCCCGCTGCACTGAAGACAAGCTGCTCCCAGCTAACCATGGCACCCTTTTGAATTTTAACTTGTAGGAGGAAAATCCTTCAGTGTATCTCCCACATCCCCGCCTTCTTCCAAATAGGTGGAATACAGATCACCTGCCCCTGGATGACTCAGCAGCAGCATTTTGAACCCAGATCACTGTCATTTTCCAGAACTTCTGCACTGGACCTTCTCCCAGAGACAGTCTCTAGCCCCGTCCTTCCTGCCCCTTTCTCCAGCCTCTCTCTGAGCCAGGCCAGCCCAGCCCGGCAGTTAGTAGAGTAAGACCCCAGAGGCCTCAAGTCTGGGGGCTTCCGACCTCCAGCCCAGGGGAGCACCCCACAGCTAGGGAATCCTCTGGGCCCCCACGTTGGTCCTTCTCCCTTGAAGGCTGCCTGGGGGAGCCCCTGATGCAGGGCACTACAGCTGGTTTTTCTGGGACTATCACAGCTCCTCCCCACCCCCAGATGAATCCAAACGCTGTTCCCTATTTGTGGTTGGTTTTGCCACCTTTCCAGTATTACAGATACCCAGAGGCGGTGTAGGTGGGGGTAAGAGCACGTTGTCCAGTTCTAGCCCAGCTATGCTGCTGCTTGAGGACCTCAGGCAAGATGCCCGACCACTCTGTGCCTCGATTTCCTCATTTGTCAATTTGGGTCAATAATTGTACTTCTTAGGGCTATTGGACTATTATAAGGTTTAAATCAGGTATGCACCCTTAGAATAATGGCTGGCACATAGAATCTGTATTTAAATGTTAGCCAAGATCCCAGAATCCAATCAGTAAATGCTTTTGGAGTGCCTACCAGTAACTCCAGCCTCCATTATTGAACACTTAGCAAGCACCTGTCATTGTGCTTTGCATGGGTCACCTCACTTAAGGCTTGGAGGAGCTGGGTGACTTGCCCAAGCACATAGCCCTAGGAAGTGCGGTACGAGGATCCCAGTCTAGGCCAAGCTGCCCTGCACGGCCCCCTCCGCCTCCCTTGAGGGGCAGGCCCTGGGCTGGACATCAGCAGGGAGGCTCAGCCACCTCTCATCACCCTCCTTCTCTTGGACGGCCAGTCTGGAAGGCTCTGCCCTGCACTCCCATCCTCCGGCCACAGCTCCTGCCCTCCCACCTCTCCCCGGCCTGCCTCCCTCCCCCGGCCCCAGTGCTCTTCTGAAAGGGGGCCTCCATGCTCCACTCATTCTGCCTGTTGTCCTCTCCTTTCCTGGTCCCAGGGCTACTCTGAGCTCTGCTCTGACCCAGCTCCCCTTATCAATCAAAACAGATTTGACCTTCATGAGAAGCAATTTGTCATCCTGCATCCAGAGGCTTAAAATCCTCCATCCTAAAAAGTCCTCCCCTGGGACCCTCTCCTGAAGAAATCATCAAAGATGCAAAGAATTATGAACAAAGATGATCTTTGAATTTATAAGCCAAAAAAATTGGAAATGATCTAAGTGAACAATAATTGGGGAATGATTAAATAAATAATGCTATCCCCACAGAATGGAGAACAACCCAGCTATTAAGGAGATGTGTGGATCAGTGTAAGAAATACACATTTCCTGCCCTTTTGCCAACCCTGGGAGTCATCATCTTTGTCAAAATCTTCACTTAGTAGAAACGTGAAGAAGATGGCATCCAATTCTTATTTTCACTTCTTTGACTACCAGTAAGATTGGACTTTTTAAGATTTGTCAATTTTTATTCCTTATGAATTGCCTATTCATACTTTCTCTCCAATTTTCTTTTGGATATTTCATTTTTTCTTACTTATTAGTTTCTATTAACTTTATTGACCACTTATATGTCATATTTATTGCAAATTTTTCCCTAGCATGTAATTTATTTTAATTTGATTTATTTTTACACTGTAGACATTTTAAGTTTTATATGTTCAAAGCTTTCATATTCTCTTCTGTGGTTTTTGTCTTTGATGTGATCTTAACCGGATCCCTTCTCATCCAAATATTTTCTTCTAATACCTTTATACTTAACACCTTTTGTTTCCAGGTGACTTCCTATCCATGAAATAATAAAATGGAAATGTCCATACCTCATACCGTTATAGTGAAGATTAAATGAGCTGATTCATGGAAAGCTCTAGAAACAGTAACTGGCTCATAGTGGTACTTTTGTCACTGTTAATTGCAGCTTTAACTCACTGGAAATGTTTTCTGGAGTTAGGCGTGAAATAGGTTTTAGTTTTGTATTAAGCCAGAGTTGTCCCAACGCTGTTTATTCAATAATACATTATGTCCTCACCAAAAAGCCTGCAGCTGGAACGCAATCTTTGTTTTGACCCCAGAGTTCAGGAGGGGGAATTCCCTTTACAGAGCTATGGGCTGGGGGTGAGGCTGCTCCAAAGCTCCCTGCTCACCTTCTCCCCCCATACTCTTCCCCACGCCAAGGTCAAGACCTGTGCCCTAACAGGTTTCCTAAGTTGGACGCAGACCCAAGACATGCTCAGCCTGCCATGCTGTTCCCCAGCCCACACTGGGCACCACAAACCCTCCCTTCACTTTGTTCTCGGGGGCAAATGAGACTCCTGTTTTCTCTAACCACGCTCTCCCACAGGCCACTGAGTCTGCTCAGCCAAGGTCCCCACGGCCCCTAACCCAGCTGGCGAGCCACGTAGGAGCCAAGGAAGGACAGGCCCTTTGTCCTGCAAAGGTGGCAGTGAGGGGGGTGCGGGGATGCTCTATCCCCTGGGGGTCGCCCAACCAGTCTTTCTGGCCACTGCTGATTCCTGCGTCCAGTAAGGGCCAGCTTTCCTCTGTCTGAGGCGCAGTGGTAGCCTCCCTTCTTATAATTCACCTCTGCAAGGAATATTGATCTATTGATTCGGCAAAGAGCCGAAATGCCACTGTTAGAGGGCTCTCTGGGTCCTGGGCGGGGCCAGGCATTTGTGGGAAGGGCGCCCCCTGGCCTTCACAGCCGCGCAGGCCTGTGCTGAGCGAGGCCTTTTCACGGTGCTAAGTTACCTCTCACCCAGGTCGCGAGAGGAGGACAGGGGACTCCTCCAGGTGAGAAACCGAGCCACAGAGATGTTCAGCAACTTCGCAAGGTCCCGCAGTCCTGCGCGGCAGAGCCGCGACTCGAAGCATGTCCTCCATGCCAACCCCAAACCGGGATCAGGGGACGCTTCCTCGCTCTGTGGCTTTGGCAAGTTATCCCAACTCTGTGGGCACAGGTTCTCTCGCCTGAAAAACGGAGCTCATCTGAGAACTTGCTTCAGGGGTTGTTGGGGATTAAATGAGTTGATAAAGCATTCAAAGGGCTCAGAATAGTGTCTAATATGCATAGTTGCTAATCTTAGCATTACTAGCTTTATTACAGCAGCCGCAGCGGTGTTCTATCCGCATCTGAGGTTCCCCCGGAGTCCGGGAAGCCGGGCAGTGTCCCTCTCGCCCACCAGGTGGCGCCATCGCAGAGCAGATGGGCCCCTTTCCAGCCTCCTCTCAGCACCGCTCCGCGGGGACGCCTCAGGCTTAGCAAACGTCAGAGCCCACGACCGCAGGCCCCTGCTGTCACGCCCGCCCTCTGAGACTTCCTGCCCCGTAGGGCTGCTTGAACCCAGACCAACGTACGCCCTGGGGACCCGGGCTCTGGTCTTGAGTGTAGCAAGTTCATCGTTCGTATTTTGTGCCACATGGCTCACACAGGGCCAGGCCAAGAGGCCTTCTCAGGAACTGCTTGATGATCCCCTCTGGGCCTTAACTTCCCCACCAGAGGCCGGGCTGGCTCCTTCTGAACACTTCATGCCGAAAGCCAAACCTAAACCCCTCATGGCTGACCTCAAATACCGTCTAGGAATTGCTCCATCTGCTTCGAGGTTTCCAGGTGGATACAAGGAAAGGGGGATGGGGCGCAAAAGGAGTTTTCAAAAGGCTCTTTTTGCCTTTGTTCTAACAGGGCTCCACACACATTTATAGCCCTGCCAACCTGCCACCCACTTGGGAGACGCCAAGTCCCTGACCTCTGGCCTCTGGCAACCAGCGTCTCACAGAATGTTGTATGAGGACCGCCTGCCTCAGATCACAGATGGAGCTTATTAACAGGGCAGACTCCAAAGCTCTGTGTTGGGCCAGTGGTTCTCAAGGTGTGGGCCCAGGAGAGCTGTTACACATCACCTGGAAACTTATAAAAATGCATATTCCCCTCACTTCAGACCTACTGAACCAGGAAGTGTGGGGTGGGGCCAGCAACCTGTGCCTTAACAAGCCCTCCAGGCGCTTCTACGGCAGTGGGAAGTTTGAGACTCCCTGGCCTGCGCTCTCCCCTCTTCTGTGGCCGCAGGATTTCTCTCCACTAACGTCGTCGCCAGATGTCCCTCCAGAGCTCTGGTGGGTCTGATTCATCATTTCCAAGGGGCTGAAGTGTTTTGTCGGTGGTATGATTTGGGGGTTGTGTGGTGCGCCACGGATGTGGTTGTGATAGGTGTTTTCCCATTTGACGGTGCTCAAAGCTATTGTGGTTTTCATTTGTATCTTGATGAAAATGTGTGGTGTTTTCATTACAATTGCTTAGTAAATAGAACCCTGACTTGTGACAGTCGACTTGACAGATTATCAGATTTCATGGTCTGTCTTGTTTCCAACAGCTGTACTATTTTTCTCCTCCGAGGCAAGGGGAGGTGGCTGGGAGACGTGGAGGTGGCCCTGTTCTAGTGTGAAGGGGGAGGGGGCCCAGGCCCCTGTGATGTGGAGAGCCCTGCCCTGGGGAAGTTCCAGACCTGGGATGGGAGCAGCGTGGTGCCTGGGGGAACGAGAGGTAGAGGCCCATTCTTTAGGAAGCTCACAATCTCAAATAGACAGATAACCTTTAGGCAGAAAGTGTGAAAAATGCATTCCTTTCCCTCCCAGTGACCTCCAAGAGAGGAATTTCGTAGAACTCAGGGCTGCCATCCAAATTCCTCCACACACGTAGTGAGAGAAAAGACAGAATGATTTTCTGTGAAAAAGGGGCCTTTGGCATATGTAAACAAGCTCTACTGATGATGCTAGACGACTTTAGAAAATATTTTTTTTCTAATTGTAAGTAAACTTGTATGTTTCTCTGAAACTCTCAACACAATTCTCATGATTCTATAAATAGAAGTATAGTGGATTGAATAGTGGCCCCCCAAAATATATGCCCAAGTCCTAACCCCCAGTACTTGTGAACATGATTTTCTTTGGAATTAGGGTCTTTGCAGATATAATTAAGTTAAAGATCTTTTGATGAGATTATCCTGAATTTAGAGGAGGCCCCTAAATCCAGTGTCTGGTGTCCTTGAAAGAGAAAGGAGATGAGAACAGGAACACACAGAGGGAAAGGCCTTGTGAAGATGAAGGCAGAGAGTGGAGGGATGTGTCTAGAAGTCAAGGAAAACCAAGGATTGCTGACAGCCACCAAAACCCAGGAGGGAGATGTGGAACAGACTCTCGCTGAGAGCTTCCAGAACAAACTCGTCCTGTCAACACCTTGATTCGGACTTCTGGCCTCTCAACCTATGAAAAAAGAAATTTCTGTTGTTGTAAAACCACCCAGTTTGTCGTAATCTCTTGCAGCAGCCCTAGGACAACTAACCCAAGAACATTATGTGCTGCTTTACCACAATGAATTTGGGAGCCTAGAAAGAAAATTGATGATTTTCTGACAAAGTTTGTATTGCCAAATATGACCCAGAAAGAGGTAAGAAACTTGAATGGTTCAGTAACAATAGAAAAACTTGGAAAAGTTGTTAGAGATATATCACTTTATAGATCACCATGCCAAGATTGTTTTACAGCTAAGTTCTGTTTTACTTCCCAAAATAAACAATTCCCTTGTCATTCAAACTATACAAAACTATAGAGAAAAGCCCCTAAGTCATTTCATAACACTAGAAATATCTTAGTATCAAAGTCTGATAAAGCAAGTGAAAAAAAAAAGAAATTTCACACATACGAAAATAGATGCAAACATTAAAAATATACTAATCTGCAGTGGTATAAAAAGAATACTATGCTATTCACTATGATCCAGAGGATTTATTCCAGTGTAAGGGATATGAAAAGCAGCACTTCTTGATATCTGAGTTTGGGCAGAAGCCCACAGGTCCAAAACAAGAGCAGAGTTGTCAAACATCTCCCTTTCTTGAGGGAGACACCCAGCCCCTGCCAACCCACTAGAACCCTCTAGACCCTGAGGTTTCCTTAAGAGGTTGAGGAGTAGGAGTGAGGAGGTGTTTGGAAAATGTTGTCAATGAGCATACCCCCCGATCTGGCCTTGTACATCAAGTCAAAGGAGGGGCTCCTGAAACCTGAGGGGTATCGGAACCAATAAAGACTCAAGATGAGGGGCACCTGAGTGGCTCAGTCGGTTAAGCGTCTGCCTTCGGCTCAGGTCATGATCCCTGGGTCCTGGGATTGAGCCCCATGTCCGCTTCTCCCTCTCTCTCTGCCTTCAGCTCCCCCTGCTTGTGCTCTTTCTCTTGCTGTCTCTCTCTCTGTCAAATAAATAAAATCTTAAAAAAAAAAAAAAGACTCAAGATGAGGGCACCTGGGTGGCTCAGTCGGTTAAGCATCTGCCTTCGGCTCAGGTCATGATCCCAGGGTCCTGGGATCGAGCCCCACATTGGGCTCCCTGCTCGGTGGGGAGCCTACTTCTCCCTCTCCTTCGTGTGGGGGTGTGCGCGCTCTCTTCCTCTCTCTCAAATAAATAAATAAAATCTTAATTTAAAAAAAAGGCTCAAGATGAGGGACTGTGGTTGGAGCTGCCCTAGTCTGGTAGCAGATATGGGTGAGGGCTGGCTTAAGGAAGGCCTGCATTTCCAGCCTCCAACTCCAGTAAGGGCATGTGCGTATTTCCTGCAGGCTAGAGGCGGGCCCCTTGAAGGGAGGTGGTATTTAGGAGAGACTCCCTATAGTGAGCAAAAAGACAGCCAGAGGTTTGAGGGGAGAAATCCACACTGCCAGCTTGAGGAGGCATTGCCTGGGTCAAAGGCTGTGTAGGAGAGGGAGCCACAGTTTGGGGAGTGAGCCCCCCTCAGTAACAGTAAGTGCAACACACTCCAAGGGCACCAGCACCGGGTGACAATGCACCAAACTAGGAGGACCTTTCTGTTGCTCATCTCTGCTCTCCTAGAAGACCCCTGTGATTGTTAGTTTTATTTGTCAACCTGACTGGACCATGGGGTATGTCTGTGAGAATGTTTCTGGACGAGATTAGCACTTGAATCTGCGTACCGAGTAAGAGGATTGCCCTCCCCAATGTGGATGGGCATCATCCAATCCAGGGAGAGCTGAACAGAACAAAAAGGCAGAGACAGAAAGAATACACTCTCTCTGCAGACTGCGTGAGCTGAGATAGCAGTTTTCCTCTGCCCTTGGAGTAAGAATTACTCCACTGGCCCCCTTGGTTCTCAAGCCCTCGGACTCAGACTGAGCTACACCACTGGCTCTGCTGGGTCTCCAACTTGCAGACCCACAAGGTGGGACTCCTCAACCTCCACCATTGGTGAGCCAGTTCCTTATAAAATTTTTTATGTAGGGGTGCCTGGGTGGCTCAGTCAGTTAAGCGTCTGCCTTCGGCTCAGGTCATGATCCCAGGGTCCTGGGATTGAGCCCCACATTGGGCTCTCTGCTCAATGGGGAGTGTGCTTCTCCCTCTCCCTCTGCCTGCAGCTCCCCCTGCTCTCTCTTTCTCTCTCTGACAAATAAACAAAATCTTTTGTAAAGATTTTATGTAGATATAAAGATAGAAATATCTACAGATACACAGATATTGATATGGTTTTGTG
Organism: Eumetopias jubatus; assembly: GCF_037043125.1. Classification (NCBI taxonomy): domain Eukaryota; kingdom Metazoa; phylum Chordata; class Mammalia; order Carnivora; family Otariidae; genus Eumetopias; species Eumetopias jubatus. The sequence goes on along the minus strand of NW_028274807.1, from coordinate 121,934,139 downwards.
TCTCCGAAGAACCCTGACCAGTACTTCGGAAAGAGGTGGCACCCCTGTCCCCATGGCAGATGTTCCAGTCTGAGGCAGAGCTAAGGGAGAGGGCAATTTAAATTAGATAAAAGGTTCAAGCTTAAATATTGGATTGTACTGTGTGACTAAAACAAAACTATTCTTAGACTAAAAATGATGGTAAAAGCGATGCAAGCTGCCCAAGATTTCACCCAGAGTGAGGGAGGGCGCACCCAGACCATGAGCTTCCAGGACAGTGGGAAGAGGTTGCTTTTCTGCTTGCACCTTGCTAACGAGACATCGCGCAATCAGCTGGCTCCACCAGGCATGCAAGGGTAGCTCAGAGGTAGGACAACTTAAAAATCCCATGGTCCCATGGAGCTCTGGGTGTTATACACAAACAACGAATCATGGAACACTGTATCAAAAACTAATGATGTACCGTATGGTGACATAACATAATAAGAAAAATTATTTTAAAAAATCCCACGGTCAAATCTGCAGATGTGGGGAAGAAGACATTTGATAAAATTCTGTACACATTCCCAATAGAAAACACTTGATAAAATAGGAATAGAAAGAAATGCCCTAAAATGTTAAAAGACTGTGTGTCTGGTACCAATAACTAATATCTAATTTTATTTTAAAATTTCAGAAAAGCACAAAAGGAAACAAATCATTCATATTCCCATCACCTAGAACTAATAAGTGGGCAAATTAGCTTGCTGTTTTTTTTTTTTTTAAAGAATGATTATTCTGCTGCATAAGACATGTTGTGAAAAAGAATTCAAACAATGCAGAAATGTGCAACAATAACATTTTTTTAACCACTAATCAGAAACAGTCATCATTAATATTAGGTAAACATCATTCCAGGATCTTGCAGAACACATTTACAGACAGAAGGTTAGAGATACGTACATACACACATGGAGGTCTATGGTTTAATTGCACTTATATTTGCATCTGTGTTCATGGGAATATTGGTCTGTAGTTCTCTTTTTCTGTAATATTTTCATCTGGTTTTGATATTAAGGTAATGCTGACCTTGTAAAATGAATTAGGAAGTGTTCTATACTCGCCCCCCTTTTTAAAATTAAACTCCACACCCAACATAGGGCTTGAACTCAGGACCCTGAGATCAAGAGTCGCATGCTCTACCGACTGAGCTGGCCAGGCACCCCTATACTTTGCTATTTTTAAAAAAAGTTTATGTAGGATGGATATTTTCTTTAAAATGTTTCATAGAATCCATTAGTAAAGCCTTCTGGGCCTAGAGTTTCCTTTGTGGGAAGTTTTAAATTACAAATTCAATTTTTGAAATTATGATAGGGCTCTCTGAATTTTTTGTTTTTCTTAGGGCAGTTTTGGCAGTTTTTGTCTTTGAAGGAATTTGTTCATTTCATCAAGGTTGTTCAACTTACTGGCATAAAGTTGTTCATAATATTCTATTTTTTTATTATCCTTTTAATGTCTACAGAGGCTATGGTGATGTCCTCTCTTTCATTCCTGATACTAATATTTTATTTCTTCTTTCTTTTTTCCTTGGTCAGTTTAGCTAAATCCTTATCAATCTTATTGGTATTTAATTTACTTGTTTTTGCAAATCACATGTTTATTTATTTATTTTATTGAAGTATCAATAACATGCAATGTTATATATTCCAACTGTATGACGAACCTAGAGTAGTCAAATTCATAGAGGCATAAAGTGAAATAGTGGTTGCCAGGGACTGGGGGAGGGGGAATGGGGAGTTACTGTTCCGTGGGTACAGAGTTCCAGTTTGAGATGATGGAAAAGTTCTGGAGATGGATGGTGTGGTGGTTGCACAACAATGTGAACGTATTTAATGCTACTGAACCGTACACTTAAAATGGCTTAAAGTAGTACATTTTATGTTAGTGTGTTTTACCATAGTAAAAAAAAAAAAAAAAGACACCTTTGGTCTCATTTAGTTTTGGTAATCAAAGTACTAGTTTGTGGGTATCAAGAATGGCAGGAGTGGAAGTTGGAGCCAACAAAGAGGAGAAGAGGGGGAAGGGAGGGAAGAGTTCTATAGGAAGGGGTGAGGCAGGATCCCCAGACTTCAGCCTCTAGGACCTGTGTGAGGAGTTCTGGAACCACATCTGTGGGGTAGGAGGTAACAGACCCTGCCCACGGTGAGCGTCTGAGGGAGACATGGCCGAGGCTTTTAACAAAGTGGTTATCTCCATGGCCGTGCCCCCCATGCCAGGTTGGAGAAAGGGGGAAGCAATTAGAGCCTGACCCTCTGAGATGGCAGGATGTGCCCAGGAACTGCACGTTGACCCAGAACAACTAAGAGCCACAGGGCCACCTTCTTCCTGTTTAGGACGCAAGAGTGCGTGAGAAGTAAGGTGGCACCAGAAGCGCAGACACAGGCTGGAGCCATCAGGAGGTGGTCTTGGAGCGACAGGCAGGGGTCAAATCATGAAGGACATTGTAGGGACATCTTCCACCCTCCCACCCCCGATATCTTCTTGCTGCCACACTTCCTTCACCAGACACACACACGCGCACACACACACACACACACACTCACCCCTCTACTACATCTTCGTGATGAAAGTATGAAATAATTGACTTCTTGGGTATAGCCGGTGCACTTTCTCCCACCCCCAGCACCCCAAACAGTTCTCTGTAAATATTGTCAAATTTCACTGGTTGTGCGGTTTGCAGGCCTGGCTTGAGAAGATTCCAGGCTAAGGAGCTATGGATTTGCAGCTCCCTCTGTCACTTTTTATCAGAGGATATGATTAAGGGCCATCCTGTTCTTGGCTCAAACACATTTGGGTCTTCATTCTTGTGTGTGTTCCTTCACAAACATAAAGCACCTATTGCTGGGTACTAAGCTTGGTAACCCAGGAAATTATCAAGACCCACTGAGAGAACTGGTGCCCGAGACCTCACAGATGCTCTGGTTAAACTCTTCACATTGGACACAAAGGGTTGCTAAGGTCCAGAGTGGGAATGACATTTGCATATGGTCATACAGCAAATCATTGTTTTGTGTTTGTAAAATTTTTTCCAGCTTTATTAAGACATAATTGACATATAACATTGGGTAAGCTTAAGGTGTGCAATGTGATGATTTGATACATGTATATATTGTGATACGATTACCAAAACAAGATTAACACATGTATCATCTCACATAATTACAATTGTGTGTGTGTGTCTGTGTGATGAAAACTTTTTAAGATCTACTCTCTTAGCTGCTTTCAAATATGGAATACCGGATTTGAAACTATGGTTGCCATGGTTGTACACTATATCCCCAGAAGTGTTTCTGTGTTTTTTCAGTGATGATATACAAAGGGCCAACAAGCATATGAAAAGACACTCAACATTACTAATCATTAGAGAAATGATTCTCTAATGTGAATTAGAGATGTGGAATAAATGTGGTTCTGAACCACAATGAGATCCCTCCATGCCCATTAGGATGATTACTATAAAAACGAAACAACACCACCAGAAAATAGCACAGGTTGGTGGAGAAAGTGGAAGGCTCGTGCACTGTTGGTGGGGATGTGAAATGGTAAAATCATGGAAAACAGGATGGTGGTTCCTCAGAAAATTAAACAGAATTACCATATGATCCAGCAATTCCACTTCTGGGTATATATCCCCCAAAATGGAAAGAGAGTCTCAAAGAGATATTTGTATCCGTATGTTCATGGCTGCATTATTCACAGTAGCTACACGTGGAAGCAACCTAAGTGCCTGATGAATGGAATAGCAAAATGTGGTGTATACACGCAAAGGAATATTATTCAGCCTTTAAAAGGAAGGGGATTTTGCACTATGCTATAATATGAATGAACCTTGAAGACATTATGCTAAGTGAAGTAAGTCACAGAAGGACAAATTCTGCATGATTTCTATGACTTCAATGAGATACGTAGGTGAGTCAAAATCACAGGGAGAGAATGGTGGTTGCCAGAGGGAGGCAGGAGGGGGCAGGAGTTTAAATTTTGTGAGATGAAGAGCTCTGGAGATGGATGGGGCTATGGTTGCACAATATTATTCAATACCACTGAACTGTGCACTTAAAATGGCTAAGATCATAAATCTGTTATATGCATTGCTCACAATAAAAAAATTTTACTTATACAAAGAGTACAGAAGTACATCCTTGCTGTAAAAAGTCAAGCAATATAGA